>NW_024070202.1:12387149-12461510 GCF_014754425.2 Oryx dammah | reverse complement strand
ATGCCAAAGAATGCTCAAACTACTGCACAATTGCACTCATCTCACACACTAGTCAAGTAATGCTCAAAATTCTCCAAGCCAGGCTTCAGCAATATATAAACTGTGAACTTCCAGATGTTCAAGCTGGTTTTAGAAAAAGCAGAGGAACCAGAGATCAAATTGCCAACATCCGCTGGATCATGGAAAAAGCAAGGGAGTTCCAGAAAAACATCTATTTCTGCTTTATTGACTATGCCAAAGCCTTTGACTGTGTGGATCACAATCAACTGTGGAAAAGTCTGAAAGAGATGAGAATACCAGACCGCCTGACCTGCTTCTTGAGAAATCTGTATGCAGGTCCAGAAGCAACAGTTAGAACTGGACATGGAAGAACAGACTGGTTCCAAATAGGAAAAGGAGTACGTCAAGGCTGTATATTGTCACCTTGCTTATTTAACTTCTATGCAGAGTACATCATGAGAAACGCTGGGCTGGAAGAAGCGCAAGCTGGAATCAAGATTGCCGGGAGAAGTAGCAATCACCTCAGATATGCAGACGACACCACCCTTATGGCAGAAAGTGAAGAGGAACTAAAAAGCCTCTTGATGGAAGTGAAAGAGGAGAGAGAAAAAGTTGCCTTAAAGCTTCTTCAGAAAATGAAGATCATGGCATCCGGTCCCATCACTTCATGGAATAGATGGGGAAACAGTGGATACAGTGCCAGACTTTTTTTTTTTTTTTTTCACAAAACAACTGTGGCTTGTTTATTGTTTTTCAAAATAAAAGAAAACAACATATATTCAAAATTCTACTACGATGGAAAGCTGAGCTGATATGGCTGATGCAGGCTATCTCCCAGGTTGTTTTCTGGAGCATTAGGTAGGGACACTGCGGGAGCAAAGGAGGGTAGGCTACTGGCCCACTAACACTTAATGAGCAGCTATACCAGGGCAGTCATCAGAAGAGCTGAACGCCAGTTTTGAGCATGTGAAGCTCGTCCTGGCTCCAGGGAAGTTGGTCCAAGTTGCCACGGTCATTGCTGCCACTGCTGCAGCTCAGGCCTAGGGTGCCAATCTTGCCTGCTGGGGGTTCCAGCCGCTGCTCTAACACAGGCTGGTCCAAAAGATACATGGTGTCGTAATTCTCCAGCATAAGCTCTGCTGGGTCCTCAGTCTGACCTGGCATTCGACCTAAGGGGGAAGTGTCCCATCGCACATCTTCTCAGCTAACTTGCCACGCAGAGTCCTGCAAAGCTCCTCTTTTCTGGGCTAGGAGCCTGGCATTCTCAGCAGTGGGGGACTCTTCCTCTGTAAGGAAAGGCCCCACCTGCATCCTGTCTTCCTCATCTTCCTCATCGTCATCGTTGTCCTCGTCTCCATCATCTTCCTCCTCTTCTTCCCCCTTCTGGTGATCATTCTCCTCTTCCTCTTCTTCATCCTCTTCCACCTGGTCTTCCACGGCTTCTTTGTTCTCCTTCTCATCTTCCTTGGCATCGTGCAGGTTGCCCTGCTCCTCCTGTTGCTGGGTTTCTCCTTCAGGCCCAGAGCTTGAGCCTGCTGGTTTCAGGATCAAATACAGGTTGTCCACTGGGTATGGAGACTTCCCAATGGGGGAAGCCTCTGCACCCTCCCGCACCAGGCTTTCTCCACTCTGGGTATAAATGGATCAGATGCGTAGCAGCTTCTCCTGCCCGTCTTCTGGCAGGAACTGCCCCATGGCTTTGAAGATGAGCTGAAGGAGTTGGGGGGCTGGCCCAGCAAGGTGAGCCCAAACAGGACTCAACCACCTGAGGCCAGTCAAGGGAGGCAGAGCAGTTGAAGAGCCTCTAGTTCTTTCTCGCTTCCCACTGGCTGGCAGAAAACCGGCGGGCATTCTGTCCAGTCTTGGTGTTAGCCACAGTCAGTTCAGTGGTCCATGTGAGGATGGAGGTAGGCCGGATCCCAGTGTTCCCCAAGGCTGGCAGCTCAGAGAGCATCCTTTCCAACAGGGCCTGCGTGAAGGTCTGGGAGTGCAGGCCCCTAAGCAGGGGCTGCCAGAATTGAGAGAGCGGCTTTGGCACCAGGATGCCATCCAAGTCCACATTTTCTTCATACTCTATCTGCAAAGCTGCCAACTGTTCAAGCGTGGGGATGAGAAAGCCGTCATCCAGAAAAGCATCTAGCACAGCCTCCCTGTTCTCGAATGTAATGCCCTTGAGCTCTGCCAGGATGCACTCTACAGGTGGGGACAGGTTATCCCACGCTTTAATGGCCTGAGGTAAATGCCTGTATTTCTCCAGCACCTTAAACTGCTCCTCTTCATAGGATACCAGCAGTTCTCGGGCTCCTTCATACAACTGTTTATGTCTCAGAGCCTTTTGTAAAAGCAGATCAACCTCTTTGCTGTCTTTGTTGCCTTCGTGGTCTCCATCAGCCTTGACGTTCAGCTCTACAGCTTTCTCCTCATTCTTAGGCTCTGGATTCTGTTCTGTGATGTCATCAACAACAATTTTCTTATCTTCCTCTTGCTCTGCTTCATCTGTCTCTTCCCTCTCCTCCTCCAACTCCCAGGTCTCTCTCAGGCTATTCTCCATTTGGCAGCACCAATAGGTGTTCCGGAGCCAATCCAGGACAAAATAACAGCCCCTACAGCAGTCATTTATATGGGGCATTTTCTTGTGGGTTAACTCATGGCGAAGTTCAACAATCCAATCCGGAATGTTCACCTCCTGAGCCAGGAATTTGAGAGGGAGCTTGGCAAACTGTGTCTTCCTCTCTGAGATAAGGTTCACAAACCTGACCAATGCCATGCCATAGAGCAGTCTAAGTTCTTCAGTGCCCAAGCCACCAGTTACATCCATGAGCTTCCAGCGTACCAGGTCAGCAGTAGAAGCCCCAGCCAGGGTGAGTTCGTTGCCTAACCTGCTCCTCCACACCGTGATGCGGTTCAGTGTGTACCGCTGCAACTTATAGTCGTCACTGAACAGATACACCATCACCTGATCCCGCTCGGCCCTGCTGAGCCAGGCGACCATGATGCGCTGGGCCCAGAGTGGCGACGACCCTTTCTCTTTGACGCACTTCCCGCACCACGCACTCCACACAAGATCCATTCCCCGGGGACCCAAACCTGGCTCAATCTCTGATTCCAACCGGACATCGGGCTCAACATCGGGCTCAAGGGGCTCAACATCGAGCTCAGGCCTTGTGCCGCCACACTGAAGATCAGCCTCCATCTCATGATCAGCCTCCATCTCAACATGCTATCCTCACTCCAAACCCCAGACTTCATTTCTGGGGGCTCCAAAATCACTGCAGATGGTGACTGCAGCCATGCAATTAAAAGACGCTTACTCCTTGGAAGAAAAATTATGGCCAACCTAGAGAGCATATTCAAAAGCAGAGACATTACTTTGCCGACTAAGGTCCGTCTAGTCAAGGCTATGGTTTTTCCTGTGGTCATGTATGGATGTGAGAGTTGGACTGTGAAGAAGTGCCAAAGAATTGATGCTTTTGAACTGTGGTGTTGGAGGAGACTCTTGAGAGTCCCTTGGACTGCAAGGAGATCCAACCAGTCCATTCTGAAGGAGATCAGCCCTGGGATTTCTTTGGAAGGAATGATGCTGAGGCTGAAACTCCAGTACTTTGGCCACCTCATACGAAGAGTTGGCTCATTGGAAAAGACTCTGATGATGGGAGGGATTGTGGGCAGGAGGAGAAGAGGATGACAGAGGATGAGATGGCTGGATGGCATCACGGACTCGATGGACATGAGTCTGAGTGAACTCCGGGAGTTGGTGATGGACAGGGAGGCCTGGCGTGCTGCGGTTCATGGGGTCGCAAAGAGTCGGACATGACTGAGTGACTGAACTGAACTAAACTGTGGTCCTAGTGTGATTAGATTGACTAGTTTTCTGTGATTATGGTTTCAGTGTGTCTTCCCTCTGATGCCTTCTTGCAATACCTACCATCTTACTTGGGTTTCTCTTACCTTGGACGTGGGGTATCTCTTCACAGCTGCTCCAGCAAAGCACAGCCGCTGCTCCTTACCTTGGACAAGGGGTATCTCCTCACTGTTGCCCCTCCTGACCTTGAACGTGGAATAGCTCCTCTAGGCCCTCCTGCGCCCGCACAGCCACGGCTCCTTGGACGTGGGGTGGCTCCTCCTGGCAGTATAAATAGGAAAGTGTAAAACCCCTCTGGCAATATCTGGCCTACAGCTATTCTGTTTGGTTGATTCAGAGTGCAAATTTAAACAGTACCTGAGTGATGTTGAGCATCTTTTCATGTGTTTGTTAGCCATCCGTATGTCTTCTTTGGAGAAATGTCTATTTAGTTCTTTGGCCCATTTTTTGATTGGGTCGTTTATTTTTCTGGAATTGAGCTGCGGGAGTTGCTTGTATATTTTTGAGATTAGTTGTTTGTCAGTTGCTTCATTTGCTATTATTTTCTCCCATTCGGAAGGCTGTCTTTTCACTTTGCTTATATTTTCCTTTGTTGTGCAGAAGCTTTAATTTTAATTAGGTCCCATTTGTTTATTTTTGCTTTTATTTCCAGAACTCTGGGAGGTGGATCATAGAGGATCCTGCTGTGATTTATGTCGGAGAGTGTTTTGCCTATGTTCTCCTCTAGGAGTTTAACATCACTCATTATTAGAGAAATGCAAATCAAAACCACAATGAAGTACCACTTCACACCAGTCAGAATGTCTGTGATCCAAAAATCGGCAAGCAATAAATGCTGGAGAGGATGTGGAGAGAAGGGAACGCTCCTACACTGTTGGTGGGAATGCAAACTAGTACAGCCACTATGGAGAACAGTGTGGAGATTCCTTAAAAAATTGCAAATAGAACTGCCTTATGACCCAGCAATCCCACTGCTGGGCATACACACAGAGGAAACCAGAATTGAAAGAGACACATGTACCCCAATGTTCATCGCAGCACTGTTTATAATAGCCAGGACATGGAAACAACCTAGATGTCCATCAGCAGATGAATGGATAAGAAAGCTGTGGTACATATACACAATGGAGTATTACTCAGCCATTAAAAAGAATACATTTGAATCAGTTCTGATGAGATGGATGAAACTGGAGCCGATTATACAGAGTGAAGTAAGCCAGAAAGAAAAACACCAATACAGTATACTAACACATATATATGGAATTTAGAAAGATGGCAATGATGACCCTGTATGCAGGACACAGATGTGTATAGCAGACTTTTGGACTCAGAGGGAGAGGGAGAGGGTGAAATGATTTGGGAGAATGGCATTGAAACATGTATAATATCATGTAAGAATCGAATTGCCAGTCTATGTCCGATGCAGGATACGGCACGCTTGGGGCTGGTACACGGGGATGACCCAGAGAGATGTTGTGGGGAGGGCGGTGGGAGGGGGGTTCATGTTTGGGAACGCATGTACACCCGTGGAGGATTCATGTCAATGTAAGGCAAAACCAATACAGAATTGTAAAGTAAAATTAAAAAAAAAATAAACAGTACCTGGTAGGGGACCAGGGTTAAGGAAACATTTTCTCTGTGTCTTGAAAACCAAAAGAACCATCATTCTGGTGCTCCAGGAGTGGCTCGGGTGAGTAAAGACCACGCCAAGATGCTCCTCAGGAACAAACTTGGAATTTGCTCTTAATCACAAAAAGTGGGCCATTGAGGACCCAAGTCTCTGCTTTATATAGCACAGACTCAATAGTTTTATTCTGTAAAATGTTTAAAGAAGATGTAACCAAAAGCCCACTGTGGCACACTGGGGAAAAAAAGAAAAAGGAAAAACTTAATAAAGCTCCCATAGAATGACCAGCATTGAGCACTGTTGTTTCCCTATTTACCCTCCAAGTTAAACTGTTTATGTAATGTAGCCAAAGTAACGGAATGAAGTGATTTGGAATTGCAAACTACACACCAGTCATAAGTGGGAGAAAATCTTGCTTTAAAAAGTAAACTGTAAGAGTTTTTTATATTGCTAAGTCACTTCAGTTGTGTCCGACTCTGTGCAGCCCCACAGACGGCAGCCCACCAGGCTCCCCTGTCCCTGGGATTCTCCAGGCAAGAATACTGGAGTGGGTTGCCATTTCCTTCTCCAATGCATGAAAGCAAAAGGTGAAAGTGAAGTCGCTCAGTCATGTCTGACTTAGCAACCCCATGGACTGCAGCCCACCAGGCTCCTCCATCCATGGGATTTTCCAGGCAAGAGTATGAAAAGCAGGTCTATTTATTTTTAAAATACTTTTAAATTTGCCTTTTAAGTTATGTATGGCATTTCTTTTGACCAAGAGAAATTCTCTTCTTCTTTTTTAAAAAAAATAAATTAGTATACTAATTGTGGTGGGATACTTCGATGCTGGGAAAGATTGAAGGCAGAAGGAGAAGAGGGTTACAGAGAATGAGATGGTTGGATGGCATCACTGATTCAATGGACATGCACTTGGGCAAACTCCGGGAGATGGTGGGGGACAGGGAAGCCTGGTGGGGTCTCAAAGAGTTGGACACGACTTGGTGACTGAACAACAACAATCTCAATCGTGGGATTCCAAGGTGTCTTGGGGGTAAAGGATCTGCTTGCCAATGCAGGAGACTCAGGTTTGATCCCTGGGTTGGGGAGATCCCCTGGAGAAGGAAATGGCAATCCACTCCATTATTTTGCCTGGGAAAATCCCATGGGCAGAGGAGCCTGGTGGGCTATAGTCCATGGGGTGGAAAAAGAGTCAGACATAATTTAGTGACTAAACAACATCAACGATCCTAATCCTTTGCATTTCGCTTTCTTCTTTTGGCTGTATGTTTAAGCTATTCTTTCTGTATTAGAGATTAAATTGAAACTAAGTTGTATTTTTTCCCCTCCTTCCCTTGCTTATGTAAAATTCTATGTTCACTATATTAAGAATTATCCTGTATAAGACTCGATTTCCAACTTTTTCTTCCACTCTTTTGCATGTAGCACATGAATTTAATTGCAGTCTTCTGGGTTTCTTCATTCCTGTTGACTTCAAATACTTCCCTCATTATTTGCTGAGGTTGCCCTGGAGGTGTGCTGTTCAAGTCTCCCCTCAAAACATATATGGGATAAACCAGTACACAAGAAGAGGAGTTGCCATTTTGGAAGGGGCAAAAGAGCCTGATCAACAGTAGGAGGTGGGGCTACTTTTCCATGATGGCAGGTGGAAAGGACGTGTGTGAAGCCAAGGTGATCCACTAGGGTTCCACTCGTCACTCCCTTGTCCTACTGGAGCTGCAAACGAGCAAGTGCATCAGTCGTAATGCACTGATAAGAATATGATTGCCAAGAACTCAGACCCTGCCAGAAGGGGGGTTTGGATCACAACTCCAGGTGAGCCATCGAGAACTGCATGGCTAAGGGCAAAAGACATTTAGAATTGATGGTGGAGAGGGGAGATGTGAGCATAAGCTGTGGCCCAAAGGCTAACTGCAGACACAAGGACTGTAATGTGTCCTGTTCACTTCTGGTTTGAAAATTTGTCATCAGAAAAAGTGGCCCATCGACATTATGTAGGACAAATGTGTGGGTGTGGAGGATTCGTGTCCACCACCAGTGGTGAATTGTGGTGGCTGTGGGGGCTCCCTGCTCACATCTCCCTTCAAGAGAACCCGATGTGAAGAAAGTCGTGGTGGATGGTCTGCAAATACAGCACCTACATACCTGCCTCATTGTTCAGGCTGAGGTCTTCATTTCCCTGGGTGGCCCCAAGCCAATAGTGAGCATGATGGGGGTCCATTGGCCAAGCCATTCCCCACTCAGGCAGAATTCCTCTGAATGGGGGATTTTTGACCCAGGGCTCCTCAAAACAGCCTGATTGAGACTTTCTTAGTGTTTCATACACACTAACACTCCTCTTACTCAAATTTCTATCCCTTCCCCTTTCCTTTCACAAATATCACAAATACATCATTATTTGAGGGAAAGAGAGTAATAAAAATGGTATAAATTAGATTACTGAGAGAAAGGCAAACTTTTAGTCCCATATGGATAAAGGAAATGAGTAAGCATTTTATTAAGAAAAAAAACTGAAACATGAAAATAAATAATTGTGACTTACTTAAAGGCAAAAAACACCTTCTCTCGAAGAATTCTTTAGCTATGTATGAATTTGTGTGCTAAGTCCTTTCAGTTGTATCCGACTCTTTGTGACTCTATGAACTGTACCCTGCCAGGCTCCTCTGTCCATGGGATTTCCCATGGCAAGAATGCTAGAGTGGGTTGCCATTTCCTTCTCCAGGGCATCTTCCCAACCCAGGGATTGAACCTGTGTCTCTTATGTCTCCTGCATTAGTAGGTGGGTTCTTTACCACTAGCGCCACATGGGAAGCCCATGTACGAGTTTCCCAGAGTCTAAATATGATCTTCTCAGAGCGCCCTTTTCTGACCTTTGCATGGAAGAGACCTCTGTAATATTGCCTCCTTTTAAAAAAAATATGGAAAAGGGAATGAGGAGGGAAGCAGTGTACCCTCCTATCTTGAGGGTCTACTCAATACCTCCTCCAAGTGCCATGTTCTTCCTTATTCCTCTCTTCTCTGTCAAGGGTCACTTCTTACTGGGATATAGATTGGGAATTCATCAGTGAGAGTCCCTCTAATGACAATACTGCTATTTCTCTCAAGGTCCCTGTGTGTACGTGGGGGCTGGGCATGGGGCAGATCCTCTCCTTTCAGTCAACAACATACCAGGTTGTTGTTGCATACTTAGTTGCTCAGTCGAGTCTGACTCTTTGTGAACCCATGGACTGTAGCCCGTCAGGCTCCTCTGTCCTTGGGATTCTCTAGGCAAGAATACTGGAGTGGGTTGCCATTTCCTCTTCCAGGGGATCTTCCCTACCCAGGGATCGAACCCGGGTCTCCTGCACTGCAGGTAGATTCTTTACTGTCTGAGCCGTTGAGTTGTTACAGTGTCTCAAGTTTTTCTAAAGGGCCAGGAAAATCAAAGCTGTGAGAAACAGAGAATTTTCCTGACTACTCCAGCATCCTCTGGGATACAGGAAAAAGGGGGCGGTTGAGATTGCATTCTAGTGGGGAGAGCATGTTTTAAAATGAAGCCACTTGGCTGGGGCCAGATGTGGTCAGAGCAGCAGCATAACAATGTTGCCGTGAGAAGCAAGTGTCCACAGAAGAGGTCACTGCCCTTTCTGGAGGGCAAATGTGTACCAGCATCTTGATGCGGTGTGCTGGCACCTGGTCCTCAGAGCAGTAACCTCCAAACGGAAACAAAACTGGGAATTAGAAAAGAAACCAGCACAGATACTACTGGAATTTTTCGTAAAGAAAGAAAAAAGGAACCAGATTTGACCGAGAAGGAAGAAACAATGTAGAGAGAAAGTAAGAGAACGCTCGGCCTTGTTTGTATGAAGAGTTAAGTGGAGGACTGTGCACGTTTGCGGGATATTTTATGAGCTACTCTGGGGATGCCTCTGTCGCGATGCTGGTTGGCATGGTCTGAAGACACTTTATGACCACCACATTGCCTTGTTCCAAAAAAGGCTGTAAGATGGCTTACAGCACTAGGCAAAATGGAGCCAGATAATATCAAGGGAATGGCTACCCATTGCAGTATTCTTGCCCGGAGAATCCCATGGACAGAGGAGTCTGGTAGGCTACAGTCCATGGGGTCGCAAAGAGTTGGACATGATTGAGTGACTAACACTTTCACTTTCAACATCGTTTGAAATAGGTGAGAGGGGGATAAAGGGGCCAAGAATGAGGCTGGCATAAGTAACGAAGACCAAAGTGCCCTGTATTCTGGGATGGAGCACAGACTTAACTCTAGTTTTTATCAGCAAGTTTGAAAAGCCAACTCACAATGTCCATAAGATAGTGGCAAGTGAACTAACTGTTCAGGAGAAACACAAATATCCAGTGCGAAGGGCAGAATGAAATAACTCTTGAGAGTCCACATAAAGAGGCCATTGTGCAATGTGATCAACAACATTCTTACAGGGGCACAATGGTAAATTTCACGGAACCATTTTGCAGAATGTCCTGCAATGCTGACCAAGGATGATACAAACCAAGGACGAATCCTGAGGGGACAAAAAGAATTTTCTGGATGCCTGCCTGACTTTAATTCTGAGGTACATTTTAAAGGATCTGAGGAAACAGTAAAAACCAAATCCTTAATGTTCCTTTATACATTTGGCCCAGGTAAACCCATAGCTGATAGGTAGCTGAAGTTCAAAACTGGATATCTTCCCTGTGGAGTTCTACTATTTCAGAGATCTAGGAGGGAAGTAGTAAGACAATGGAACATTGAGTAAGTGTAGGAGTGACACCTTTTGGGTAAATTTAGCAGTCTTAATAATCAGGAGTTTCTGAGGGAGTACTCTAGTGTTTGGCCAAGATTCTCTTTAGGGGGAAAAAAAAGTGGAATATGTACTCTCAGACAGATGGGCCATTTAGGTTCCAAATTTCTGCTCAGTATAACCTAGTCTTAATTAATATTAGTCTGGAAAATGTGTAAGAAAGGCAAACTAAACATTGTGGCTATTAAAATTAATCCTCCCCTCCCCTAAGTCCTGAAAAACATCCATAGAAAGCCTGGCTTTGAGTCCTGTGACTTCCTGATGTTCTTCCAAGTTAAATGATTTTCATAATGTACATCAAGGTATCTGAATGAAGTGGCTTCTGTATAGAATGATTCAGGAGACAACTGAAATTCAGAAAATACCTTAGTTTACATTTTTGTCCAGTACTCATGTTCTAAAATTTTCTGGTTTGTAGTTTTCCTATATAATATCTTCCGGCATATTGGTTTGACATTTCTATGTAATGGACTGTAACAATTCTGGTTTTATCTTTTGCCTAGATCTTAGTAGATCTTTTCTCATCTTGAAATATTTACTTGCAATAGGGAATAACCTCTGTTTTCTGTTACCAGTTAATCATTAAAAGGATATTGCCTATAAGTTTAAAATATACGTAATGGTCCATCTCTGGGAACCCTACCTACCAGGTAATGAGAATTTAGCTAAAGTACCTTTGATTGGCTCACAGGAAACATCCTGACCAGGCCCACCTATGAACAGTTAAAGGAAGGGGAAATTAACACATCCCTCTGGGGTTTGGGTGGAACCAGGACTTTAACCCCACCCTCTTCAGTATAAAAGAAGGCTGAGTTCTCACCAGGAAGATGGTTTTTTTGGGATACTAGCCCACCATGTTCTTAGTCTGCTGGTTTCCAAATAAAGTCACTATTACGTGCCCAACAACTCTTGATTTACTTGCCTGGCTTTGGTGGGAAGTATGAACTTGGATTTGGTTAACAAATTGACAAAGCCAGTCTGGAGCCTTGCTGCTGGTGGGCAGTCATTCTCAGCTGGGGAATTTTCAGGTAAGTCCTTAATCAGGGCTGCTTGCCCTAAGGGTCTTCCCTTCAAGATTACCAAAATGGAACTGGCGGCCCCAGGGCATGGCAATCGGAGCCGGAATGATATCTGGGAACGGATGGACTCAGTACAGTAGGGTAAGTCACTCTGATATGTCAAAATTCGGGAAGTTCTTTCTCTTCCATTTTGGGTTTTCTCCTCTGGAATAAACCAAACTTGTTTTCTGTTTGAGTCGGGTGTGTGTGTGCTCAGTCACCTCAGTCATGTCCAACTCTTTGTGACCCTATGGACTGTAGCCCACCAGGCTCAATCTGTCCATGGAATTCTCCAGGCAAGGATACTGGAGTGGGTTGCCATGCCCTCCTCCAGGGTATTACCTGACCCAGGTTTTGAACCTGCGTCTCTTTCTTCTCCTGCTTTGGCAGGCATGTTCTTTACCACGGCTGCCACCTGGGAAGCATCCTGTTGGAAAGGGAAAACAGTTCTTGGACTTTACCTGATTTGTGAACAGGTATTTTGTTTCTTCAGATGCCAGCGTGTGCATGCTGTTTATTTTGTTTGTCGTATTTCTGTCTTTTAAAAATGGGGAATGTTTCCACTATTCCTGGAGCAAGTTCTCTGAAGCACATTTTGGGTAAGTGACTACAGCTATGAACCCACGGCTGAGAGGGAGGTTTTAGTTGTAACAATGTGTGGCAACAATACCTGGCAGGCTCTCAGCCAGGGATTGAGGCATTGTTACCTTGGGATCCTGTGCACCTTGTATTGTCACCCTTGCTGGTCAAGTACATCATTTGTGGCTTCTTGTTTCATTGGTGTGGATCCAGCAGCTCTCCGAGGAGTCATGTTGCCTTGGGGTTAATGTTTCTTGCGTTATGTAAAACGCTGAGACCAAATTTGAGGATTTATTTAGGGTTTTCTGTTTGGTCTTCAGATTTTTCATTTTGTCTTGATACCATTTTTTATTTACAGACTAACGTCAAATGGAGAAAAGGAACAACAGCAACAACAAAAAGCCTATCTGTTGTTGTCCGAAAGCGGGATATTCTCAGGGAGAAGATAAAGTTTCCACTTGGTTCCTAAAATCACTCAAAATCCCATCCCAGATTCAGCCTGGTTGGCTAATGTCAAGGGAAAAAGGCATTCTTTTAATGGTTAGAGATGATCAATTGCTGTTTATGGTTTTATAGTGGCCTTTGAATGGCTCTATAGCTATTCTTTGAAGAAACAGGGAAGAAGAATGATGAAATCCTCTGTGTGGCGTTTGTGTTACTACATCAGAAAAGCTAGACAGTCATCACCTTTATGGTAAAAGAAGAAGTGAAGTGAAGTCACTCAGTCATGTCTGATTCTTTGCAACCCCTTGGACTATAGCCTACAAGGCTCCTCTGTCTATGGAATTTTCCAGGCAAGACTACTGGAGTGGGTTGCCATTTCCTTCTCCAGGGGATCTTCCCAACCCAGGGACTGAACCCAGGTCTCCTGCACTGGAGGCAGACGCTTTACCATCTGAGCCACCAGGGAGGCCCCAAGGGAAAATCTGTCATACATGGGAAAAAAAGGGGGGGGGGGTGGAATGAGGATAAGTTGCTCCAAGCTCCGGCTGAGCTGACTGTCCCAGCTCCTCCAGCTGTTATGCCAATAGACCCACCCCTTCCAGTGCCTCTTGTTCTTTGTTTTGTCATTTAGTTGCTCAGTTGTGTCTGACTGCAACACCATTAACTGTAGCTCTGTCAGGCTCCCCCATCAGTGAGTTTTCCCAGGCAAGAATACTGGAGTGGGTTTCACCTCCTTTTCCTGGGGATCTTCCCGACCTAGGTGTTGAACTTGCATCTCCTACGTTGGCAGGCAGACTCTTTACCACTGAGCCACCAACCAAGCCCTGCCTCCCGATCCTGTCCAGTCCCAGTTCCCTACACTGGGGATTAGGAAGGGGTCAGACTGGCTCTACCTCCTCAGAGAGTCAATTAGAAAATCCTGTGTTAGTTCCTGGGGCACAGAGACCTAGTCTGGCACCACCTTTAAATGCACCAGGCACTCAGTTTGGACCAGGAGCCACTTTGGAGCAGGGCAGTTTCCCTTGTGCTGATATTCTGCAGGAGGTCTTAATACAAATGGCAGGCACCCGGGTTTCCATGAATCCATGGTCCTTTCTCCTTCTCAGACTTAGCCCTTCTTAGAGGGAGGATATGCTTACAGGGGCTGAAAGGTCATCGATAAGGCCAGGGAAGAAGTGTACCAGCTCCACCTAATAGACCCAAATGGCACACTGGAAGCACACTTGCCAGTACCCTCGACCGAGCCAAATCGGAACCCCAGTGAGTGAGGAATACCCTTATTAGAGCTGTCATAAGTTCATCTTGGCAGGGCTTTGAAAAGAGGTACCAGAGCAAAAGGGTTTGAACAAAATTCAGGAAATTCAGCAAAAAACAAAGATGCCTCATTTTTTTTTAAGCCAGCATAAACCACTTTTATTGCTATAATAAAACTTGAAACTCATATGTGTGTGTGTGTTGAAGGGGAGAATGTGTGTGTGCACGCGTGCACTCGTGCATACTCAGTCATGTCTGACTCTGCAATCCCATGGACTGTATCCTGCCAGCCTCCTCTGTCCATGGGATTCTCCAGGTGAGAATACTGGAGTGGGTTGCCATCTTCCCGACTCAGGGATTGAACCTGCAGTGGCAGGTGGATTCTTTACCAAGGTGCCACCTGGGAAGCCTCTGGGGACAGGGGGAGTAGACAGCAACTGCTCTCACCAAATCACTACACAGGACAGCAAAAGGGTGGGGGTCAAGGAGGAGCCAGGGAACTCTGAGATCAGTAGTGGATGCCGAACATAAAAACCAAGAGATGCTGAGGCTGTGATAACCAACATCATTTTCTTGAGGCAACAGGATTTGTCATGATGGCTGGGCTTTCATGGGTATTAAGTGCCTACAACAACACCCTCAATTTAACTTTCAATTAAAGTTTTTAAAATTTAAGAAGTGGTGCCTGGATGGTTATGAGATTATGAGTCATGACTATCCATTAGAAAAACCAGGCTATGAAGAAGGCTTCAGAGGTCCCTGCTGGCTTGGGGACAGATACAGGGGATGGTGGGGGTGGGACAGTAGAGGCAAAGACTCTCCCCTTTCCCATTTTAGTTTTGGGTTGGGCTTCTAATTCAACCCAAAGAGATCTCTAAACTTGGAGAATAACTTGGCCCTCAAAAGCACCTCAAATCTACTGTGACTTTGCAGTGCAGCAGCAACAAGAATGTTTAGAATGTAATAAAACTTTCATCCAAAAAAAAAAGATACAGATTTTTGCATCACCTCCCCCCAGCCCCATACACACACATATACTGATTCCTGTTCTAAAGTTAACCCATAACTTGTGCTGTTAATACTTCACTAAAACCTAACTGGAAACCTAGATCTGAAAGACTGAAACTCAATCTTCAAAATGAAAACAGACGAAAACGAGTAACGAGATTTATGGCCCGTAGTTCAGGTCAACACCCATGTGAGGAGAAAGGGGATGAGCAAAGCCAGTGACAGAACACAGTCAGCCAGGGAAGATGTTTCTACAGAGAGTAGTGGAGCGTCAGGAAAAGCTGCCTGCAGATTCTCTGTGCATAGCTGGAGGAACCAGATCCTTCTATGGCACATCTAAGAATGGGGGGCCCAGGAAGGAGACCATTCCGGTCATTCCAGTTTTAGAAGCTCCCACACAGACCAGGTTGCCATTTGGGGGGATGATGCCTGGATGCTCAGCAGCACTGGATGCTCATAGTCTGGGGAGATGGCTTGGCCCTGTGACCCAAACGCATCTGAGCAACCCTTTCATTCCAGCCTCAGATCACTTCCTGCTCACTCAGCACCCAGCACAAACTTAAAGGGCTTATTTCTCTCTTGGGAGGAATCAGATTTCTTTCCATCCTCAAGTGCCTCATGTAATGCACCACGCAGGTCTGGCTGCTTTTGGGGAAGGAGGGCGGGCTCCAGGAAGACGGGGTCTCCACGTGCACTCCCGTGGTGTCGGGACGCAGGCACAAGGGGTGGGTTGGTGCTGCAAAGGGCCACGTGGCCCAAGAACGGACCTGCAGGCAGTTCCGCTGCTCTGCCTCACCTCTGAATTTTTGAAAAATATTGATCAGGCTACAGACACTATCCTGATATAGATCCCGAGACCCCTGAAAATATGAGAATGGTTAATTTGACTGCTTTTTTGGGGAAAGTGTGTCAGATATCAGGAGAAAGTTGCAAATGTTAAATGGTGCATTCGGAGTGAACCTTTCTCAGTTGGTAGATGTTGCTTTTAAAATGTTCAACATTCCTCTTAGCACTGCTTTTATAGTGTCCCACAGGTTTTGGGTTGTTGTGTTTTCATTTTCATTAGTTTCTATGCATATTTTGATTTCTTTTTTGATTTCTTCTGTGATTTGTTGGTTATTCAGGAGCGTGTTGTTCAGCCTCCATATGTTGGAATTTTTAATAGTTTTCCTCCTGTAATTGAGATCTAATCTTAGTGCATTATGGTCAGAAAAGATGCTTGGAATGATTTTGATTTTTTTGAATTTATCAAGGTTATATTTATGGCCCAGGATGTGATCTATCCTGGAGAAGGTTCCATGAGCACTTGAGAAAAAGGTGAAATTCATTGTTTTGGGGTGAAATGTCCTATAGATATCAATTAGGTCTAACTGGTCTAATGTATCATTTAAAGTTTGCGTTTCTTTGTTAATTTTCTGTTTAGTTGATCTGTCCATAGGTGTGAGTGGGGTATTAAAGTCTCCCACTATTATTGTGTTGTTGTTAATTTCCCCTTTCATACTTGTTAGCATTTGTCCTACATATTGCGGTGCTCCTATATTGGGTGCATATATATTTATAATTGTTATATCTTCTTCTTGGATTGATCCTTTGATCATTATGTAGTGGCCTTCTTTGTCTCTTTTCACAGCCTTTGTTTTAAAGTCTATTTTATCGGATATGAGTATTGCCACTCCTGCTTTATTTTGGTCTCTATTTGCATGGAATATCTTTTTCCAACCCTTCACTTTCAGTCTGTTTGTGTCCCTTGTTTTGAGGTGGGCCTCTTGTAAGCAGCATATAGAGGGTCAAGAAACAAGAAAAAAGTCAAATAAATAACCTAACTCTACACCTAAAGCAACTAGAAAAGGAAGAATTGGAGAACCCCAGAGTCAGCAGAAGGAAAGAAATCTTAAAAATTAGGGCAGAAATAAATGCAAAAGAAACAAAAGAGACTATAGCAAAAATCAACAAAGCCAAAAGCTGGTTCTTTGAAAGGATAAATAAAATTGACAGACCATTAGCCAGACTCATCAAGAAGCAAAGAGAGAAAAATCAAATCAATAAAATTAGAAATGAAAATGGAGAGATCACAACAGATAACACAGAAATACAAAGGATCATAAGAGACTACTATCAGCAATTATATGCCAATAAAATGGACAACGTGGAAGAAATGGACAAATTCTTAGAAAAGTACAATTTTCCAAAACTGAACCAGGAAGAAATAGATAATCTTAACAGACCCATCACAAACACAGAAATTGAAACTGTAATCAGAAATCTACAAGCAAACAAAAGCCCAGGTCCAGACGGCTTCACAGCTGAATTCTACCAAAAATTTCGAGAAGAGTTAACACCTATCCTACTCAAACTCTTCCAGAAAATTGCAGAAGAAGGGAAACTTCCAAACTCATTCTATGAGGCCACCATCACCCTAGTACCAAAACCTGACAAAGATACTACAAAAAAAGAAAACTACAGGCCAATATCACTGATGAACATAGATGCAAAAATCCTCAACAAAATTCTAGCAATCAGAATCCAACAACACATTAAAAAGATTGTACACCATGACCAAGTGGGCTTTATCCCAGGGATGCAAGGATTCTTCAACATCCGCAAATCAATCAATGTAATTCACCACATTAACAAATTGAAAAATAAAAGCCATATGATTATCTCAATAGATGCAGAGAAGGCCTTTGACAAAATTCAACATCCATTTATGATAAAAACTCTCCAGAAAGCAGGAATAGAAGGAACATACCTCAACATAATAAAAGCTATATATGACAAACCCACAGCAAACATTATCCTCAATGGTGAAAAATTGAAAGCATTTCCCCTAAAGTCAGGAACAAGACAAGGGTGCCCACTTTCACCACTACTATTCAACATAGTTCTGGAAGTTTTAGCCACAGCAATCAGAGCAGAAAAAGAAATAAAAGGAATCCAAATTGGAAAAGAAGAAGTAAAACTCTCACTGTTTGCAGATGACATGATCCTCTACATAGAAAACCCTAAAGACTCTACCAGAAAATTACTAGAGCTAATTAATGAATATAGTAAAGTTGCAGGATATAAAATCAACACACAGAAATCCCTTGCATTCCTATACACTAATAATGAGAAAGTAGAAAAAGAAATTAAGGAAACAATTCCATTCACCATTGCAACAAAAAGAATAATACTTAGGAATATATCTACCTAAAGAAACTAAAGACCTATATATAGAAAACTATAAAACACTGATGAAAGAAATCAAAGAGGACACTAATAGATGGAGAAATATACCATGCTCATGGATTGGAAGAATCAATATAGTGAAAACGAGTATACTACCCAAAGCAATTTACAAATTCAATGCAATCCCTATCAAGCTTCCAGCGATATTTTTCACAGAACTAGAACAAATAATTTCAAGATTTGTATGGAAATACAAAAAACCACGAATAGCCAAAGCAATCTTGAGAAAGAAGAATGGAACTGGGGGAATCAACCTGCCTGACTTCAGGCTCTACTACAAAGCCACAGTCATCAAGACAGTATGGTATTGGCACAAAGACAGAAATATAGATCAATGGAACAAAATAGAAAGCCCAGAGATAAATCCACACACATATGGACACCTTATCTTTGACAAAGGAGGCAAGAATATACAATGGAGTAAAGACAATCTCTTTAACAAGTGGTGCTGGGAAAACTGGTCAACCACTTGTAAAAGAATGAAACTAGATCACTTTCTAACGCTGCACACAAAGATATACTCAAAATGGATTAAAGACCTAAATGTAAGACCAGAAACTATAAAACTCCTAGAGGAGAACATAGGCAAAACACTCTCCGACATAAACCACAGCAGGATCCTCTATGATCCACCTCCCAGAATTCTGGAAATAAAAGCAAAAATAAACAAATGGGACCTAATTAAAATTAAAAGCTTCTGCACAACAAAGGAAAATATAAGCAAAGTGAAAAGACAGCCTTCCGAATGGGAGAAAATAATAGCAAATGAAGCAACTGACAAACAACTAATCTCAAAAATATACAAGCAACTCCTGCAGCTCAATTCCAGAAAAATAAATGACCCAATCAAAAAATGGGCCAAAGAACTAAATAGACATTTCTCCAAAGAAGACATACGGATGGCTAACAAACACATGAAAAGATGCTCAACATCACTCATTATTAGAGAAATGCAAATCAAAACCACAATGAGGTACCACTTCACACCAGTCAGAATGTCTGTGATCCAAAAATCGGCAAGCAATAAATGCTGGAGAGGGTGTGGAGAGAAGGGAACCCTCCTACACTGTTGGTGGGAATGCAAACTAGTACAGCCACTATGGAGAATTCCTTAAAAAATTGCAAATAGAACTACCTTATGACCCAGCAATCCCACTACTGGGCATACACACTGAGGAAACCAGAATTGAAAGAGACACGTACCCCAATGTTCATCGCAGCACTGTTTATAATAGCCAGGACATGGAAACAACCTAGATGTCCATCAGCAGATGAATGGATAAGAAAGCTGTGGTACATATAAACAATGGAGTATTACTCAGCCGTTAAAAAGAATACATTTGAATCAGTTCTGATGAGATGGATGAAACTGGAGCCAATTATACAGAGTGAAGTAAGCCAGAAAGAAAAACACCAATACAGTATACTAACACATATATATGGAATTTAGAAAGATGGCAATGATGACCCTGTATGCAGGACAGCAAAAAAGACACAGATGTGTATAATGGACTTTTGGACTCAGTGGGAGAGGGAGAGGGTGGGATGACTTGGGAGAATGGTATTGAAACGTATAATATCATGTAGGAGTTGAGTTGCCAGTCTATGTCCGATGCAGGATATGGCACGCTTGGGGCTGGTGTGCGGGGATGACCCAGAGAGATGTTGTGGGGAGGGGGGGTGGGAGGGGGGTTCAGGTTTGGGAATGCATGTACACCCGTGGAGGATTCATGTCAGTGTATGGCAGAACCAATACAGAATTGTAAAGTAAAATAAAAAATAAATAAATTAAAAAAAATAAAACGTTCAACAACAGGGAACAATGACAGCAAAAAGAAGATGCAAAGCTAAATGCCATTTTTTTCTTTCATTACTTTCTAAAAGTGAAGTGTAGTTTGATTTACAATGTTGTGTTGGTTTCAGGTGTATAGCAGTGATTCAGTTATACACACACAGTCACACACACATATATATTCTTTTTCAGATTCTTTTCCCTTATAGGTTATTACAAAATAATAAGTATAGTTCCGTGTGCTGTACAGTAGGTCCTTGTTGGTTATCTATTTTATATAAAGTAGTGTGATTATATGTTAATCCTAACCTCCTAATTTATCCCTCCCCCTCCCGTTTTGCTTTGGTAACCGTGTTTGTTTTCTGTGTGAGCAGGTCTATTTCTGTTTTGTATATAAGTTCATTTGTATCTTTTTTTCCCCAAATTCCATATATAGGTTATAATATTTGTCTTTCTCTGTCTGTTATAGGTCACTTAGTGTGATAATCTCTAGACCCATCCTTGTTGCTGCAAATGGCATTATTTCATTGTTGTTTCATGGCTGAGTAATATTCCGCTGGGCTTCCCTGGTGGCTCAAAGTTAAAGAATCTGCCTGCAAATGCAGGAGATGTGGGTTCAGTCCTGGGGTTGGGAAGATGCCCTGGAGAAGGAAATAGCAACCTACTCCAGTATTCTTGCCTGGGAAATCCCATGGGCAGAGGAAACTGGCTGGCTATAGTCCATAGGGTTGCAAAGAATCAAACATGACAGAAAGACAGCAACCTATAAAAGACCATCCAGGAAGTTACTCAGAATTGCATGAAATGTGCTTAAAAATAACTGAAGACTGCTATCAGACCTCCCCAGATGAGGACTCAACACAAAGGAGCCTGCCCCACTGGGGACTGGCAGGTAGACTTTACTCTAATGCCTTCAGCTGCAGGAAATTTCATAGACTTGCCAGTGTTTGGGGTACTTTTTCAGGCTGGTGGAGGCATATCCCATCCAGACAGAATAAGGCTCTGAAGTGGTTAAAGTCCTGCTTGGGGAAATTATTCCCCGATTTGGATTGCCTCATGCCCTTCAAAATGACAGTGGGACTGCTTTTGTCTCCAGTATAATTAAACAGGTGTCTAAAGCGTTGCAAATTAATTAGAAACTATGTTCATCTCGGAGACCACAATCAATAGAAAAAAAACAAGAAAATGAATCATCTGTTAAAAAGGAGCATTGCTAAAATGTCAGGAGACTAATTTAACTTGGGATAAGGCCTCGACAGTGGCCCTGCTATGGATCAGAGTGGCTCCTAGAAGTGGGCTTAAATTAAGCCCTTTTGGAATATGGTATGGTCAGCCATTCCAGGTGTCTGCCTGGGTGGGAGAATCTCTACATGCTCTAAAGACCCAGAAATTGCCAATTATGCTAAAACCTTGGACCCTATAACAACCCCTGCTCATGAGTTTGCTTCCACCAGAAGTAGCCTTTCCAACTGAAGTTGCTTTACATCCTTTCTGACCTGGAGGCTGAGTCCTTCCTAACACCCGGAGAGAATAAGGGCCTGCACATGAGTTGACTGCAAGGTGGACAGGGCCACACACGCTATTGTTTACCATGCGTTCATCTGTCAAGTTGGCTGGAGAGAGCCATGGATTCATCACACTGGGATAAAAAGCAGTACCACTATCGTCCACAAATGACCCTATTTCTGAGAGGCCTGGAGAGCAGTGGGTTTGTGAACTCTTAGAAGACCACCTTGCTCTCTCAAAAAAAAAAAAAAAAAGTGTTCATTATAATTTCACTGTAGCTAGAGAAGGGTCAGCATATTTAATTTTGTCCAAATAAATGGCATAAGAATTTATATATGTTGGGACCAGGAACCAAAACCCAAAGTTTGATTAAATTAGACAATGAAGTGCTAAGGGCTTAAACCAGATTCAGATAGTTGTAGATGAAAAATAGGATGGTACTACTGGTCATGTATGGATGTGAGAGTTGGACTGTGAAGAAAGCTGAGCGCCAAAGAATTGATGCTTTTGAACTGTGGTGTTGGAGAAGACTCTTGAGAGTCCCTTGGACTGCAAGGAGATCCAACCAGTCCATTCTGAAGGAGATCAGTCCTGGGTGTTCTTTGGAAGGACTGATGCTAAAGCTGAAACTCCAGTACTTTGGCCACCTCATGCGAAGAGTTGACTCATTAGAAAAGACTCTGATGCTGGGAGGGATTGTGGGCAGGAGGAGAAGGGGATGACAGAGGATGAGATGGCTGGATGGCATCACCGACTCAATGGACGTGAGTTTGTGTGAACTCTGGGAGTTGGTGATGGACAGGGAGGCCTGGCGTGAGGCGATTCATGGGGTCGCAAAGAGTCGGTCATGACTGACGACTGAACTGAACTGAACTGATCAAAAGATTCTAAGGAATATTTCCTGTTCAAGGTTGATCAGTTGCATTCTGTAATCACCTCTTTGTCATCCCTTTGCAGCTGGAATTAGGGAGATCTTTGTCCCTTTTCCCACAGGATTCTGAAATGGATCATTGACAGTGGAAACTATAATAAGGAAGAAACTCTCTGTTCTATTACAAATTAACCACTAACGGGATATTGCCTATAAGCCTAAATTATACATAATGGTGCATCTCTGGGAACCCTGCCTCCCAGGAAATAAGCATTGACTTAAAATAGTTTTGTCTGGCTCACAGGAAACATGCTGACCAGGCCCACCTGTGAACAGTCTTAGGCAGTAAGAAATTAACACATCCTTTCTATGATTTTACCTCCCCGACCCTGTTTTAATATAAAAGAGGCCTGAATTCTTTTTTTAAAAAACATTTCTCAGAACTTTAATGGGTTACAGAAAGGAGCAGAGGGTTGTTCATAGGGGAATGGACTATGCAGGTTTCAGGGAGGCATGGAGACCCTGGGAACTCACCCTTCCTCTGTCACAATGTGAATACCTTCTCTTTCTGATGATCTCAGTATTCCTTTTGCTTCTCTCTGAACTTAAAAAAACAACAACACACTTTTATATTGGAGTATAGTTGACTAACAATGTTGTGATGGTTTCAGGTGAACAGTGAAGGGACTCAGCCATGTATACACATGTATCCATTCTCCCCCAAACTCCCCTCCCATCCAGGCTGCCACATAACATTGAGCAGACTTTCCTGTGCTATAGAGTAGGTGCTTGTTGCTTATCCATTTTAAATACAGCAGTGTGTACCTGTCCATCCCAATTCCCTAACTATCCCTTCCCCCTATCAAAGAAGCCTGAGTTCTAAATCAGAGAAGATGGTTTTTTGTGACATTGGTTCATTGAACAGTAGTTTATCATCTTCTCACTTTGCTGGCTTTCCAAATAAAGTCACTATTCCTTACCCTAGCAACTCATCTCTCAATTAATTGACCTGTTGGGTGGTGAGCAGTATGAGCTTGGACTTCTTAATGTACATTTTCTACTTCTTTTTTTGTATGTCTTTAAATCCTTTAATCACCTTAAATATCTTTTGATATATGGAATTGTTATTCAGTCACTCAATCATGTCCAACACTTTGCAACCCCATGTACTACATCACCCCAGGCCTCCCTATCACTAACTCCCAGAGCTTGCTCAAACTCAGGTCCATTGAGTTGGTGATCCATCCAACCATTTCATCGCCTGTCATTCCCTTCTCCTCCTGCCCTCAATCTTTCACAGCATCAGGGTTTTTTCCAATGAACTGGCTCTTTGCATCAAGTGGCCAAAGTACTGGAGCTTAAGCATCAGTCCTTCCAACAAATATTCAGGGTTGATTTCCTTTAGGATTGACTGGTTTGATCTCCTTGCAATCCAAGGGATTCTCAAGAGTTCTCCAGCACCACAGTTCAAAAGCATCAGTTATTTGGTGCTCAGCCTTCTTTATGGTCCAACTTTCACGTCTGTACATGACTACTGGAAAAACCATAGCTTTGACTATATGGACCTTTGTTGGCAAAGTGGTGTCTCTACTTTTTAATATGCTGTCTAGGAACAAGCATCTTGTATTTTCATGGCTGCAGTCACCGTCTACAGTGATTTTGGAGTCCAAGAAAATAAAGTCTATCACGGTTTCCATTTTTTCCTCATCTATTTGCCATGAAGCAATGGGATTGTATCGCATGATCCTAGTTTTTTTGAACAAGTTTTAAGCCAGCTTTTTAACACTCTCCTCTCACCTTCATCAAGAGGCTCTTTAGTCCCTCTTTGCTTTCTGCCATTGGGGTGGAGTCATCTGCATATTTGAGGTTACTAATATTTCTCCTGGCAATCTTGATTCCAGTTTATGCTTCATCCAGCCCAGCATTTCACTTCCAGTCTGACATTTCGCACCCAGCCCAATACTCAGCATATAAGTTAAATAAACAGAGTGACAATATACAGTCTTGAGTAAGAAAGGGAATTTATTGCCCCCACTCAGACTCAGGTTCAATCCCTGGGTTTGGTAAGATCCCCAGGAGTAGGAAGTGACAACTCACTCCAGTATTCCTACCTGGAGAATCCCATGGATAGAGGAGCCTAGTGGGCGACAGTCCATAGGGTAGCAAAGAGTCAGACACGACTAAGTGATTACCCATGCGTGTACACACTCCCATAATTAAGCAGTTGTCTCAGCACTATTTAAAGACTATGTCTATCTTTCCTTAGCAATGTGAAATCAAGTATTACCTTATTCTAATATTTTCTGAGTTAAAATATTTGTTTTATATTCTATTAATCTATATATTCCATGTTAATAGCTAGAGCTTAATGTGTCTATACATCCAATTGTTTTGATACAATTCCTACCCCTTCCATTGTATGTGTGTGTTCCTTCCATTATTCTATTTAAATGCTTTTTCGGATAGCCATGCCCATAGATTACTTTTCTGCAGTTTCCCTTTAAAATTTCACAATCTCTAAGTGCTCCAGCTCTATTTCCCTTGTGTGTGAATGTGTTTTGAAAGTGCTGGGCCTTTTGGTCTTCAAGTAAATGTTTTTCCTTTATTTTTTCTTAGTGCCCTGAGGTGAGGGTGAGATAGAAGGAGGTGAGGTGGGTTCTTAATTCTAGTTTACCCTCTCTACATCAGAGATGAGTGTCACTATTTTTCTCCTGAATCACTTAGGAAAACAGTCGTCTTGCTACTCGAAACCTACCTAGTCTAGTCTCACAGAATACAGTATGATCCTCTTAATTAGGGCTTCCCTGCTGGCTCAGATGGTAAAGAGTCTGCCTGCAATGCAGGAGACCCAGGTTCAATCTCTGAGTCAGGAAGATCCCCCGGAGAAGGGAATGACAAACCATCTTGAAGATAATGAAGACTTTGTACGAAGACTTTGTACAAAACTGGCAAAGACGTTTGAAATTTCTCCAACATTGAGTCTCAGCCTAGCCACATTATACAATATGTGGCTGCAGAACATATAAGAAATACTAATCTTCATCTACCCTATGAGATTTTAATTTCATTGACCTCGTTGGCCAGAATCTGATTTAATATGCAACAGTGAAAGAGAAAGGAAGAAGAAAATGATCTAGATAAAACAAAAGCAAAACCAGATATTTCCAAATTCTAGAGGAGAAATAATAAGAGCCTGAACAGAGGCAGTGGCAAGAAGAGAAGAGAAATATGAAGACTGAAAAGGATTTAAGAAATGGATTGCATGGAATGTATGAGAAAGATACAAGAGTTGAGAATGATTCCTAGATTTTCCACTGGGGAGAAAGAAGGATGGTGCTACCTTCCACTGAAGAAGGAAACACAGGAGAAAGTGTTGGCTGCTGTTTTCTGAGGGGAGGGGAGGAGAACATAGAAGATGCTCTCAGTTTTATTTACCTTGTCTAGAGAATCCCATGGACAGAGGAGCCTGGCGGGCCACAGGTCACGGGGTCATAGAGTCAGACTTGACTGAGTGACTCACACTGATCCTATGATTTATGAGACAAAACAAAACATACTGACCTAGTTATGAAAAAACTACAGTCAAAAATCAAGTACTTTGATTAGAGAGTAAAGAAAGCTAAGAATTAAAGAAAAAAAAGACCCACAACTACCAGATAACCTTTTTATTTTTAATGTAAGATGGTGTAAGCCTTTAATGTAAACATATGTTTATAATATTGGAGATATTTTAAATTTGAAAATAAAAAATGCAAAAGTTTTTCTTTGTTGGTTTACCTCGAATTTGGAAAAAGAATCTTGGTACCATTTTTCCTTGAGATGTAAAAATGTCAGATTTTTTTCCATTATGATGTTTAGTAAAATTTTATCTTTGAATCCTTTAAAGACAAAGCATTTCATTTTATCCTGTTTCATAGTTCCCCAAATTCTTCATAATGGATAAGATACCTGTATAACTTTTGTATTTTAAAGCAACTACTCCTGGTGTTACCTAGAACTCAGGTATTTCGATTTTATCTTATTTAGGATTTGGTACCATATTGAGTGGCAGCCATATAACATGCACTTTTCCCTCATAGTTCACTTGTACTGTCACTATTAATATGAAAAGGAAAATGAGTAGTGCTTTTACACTTTATAAAATTTAAAACAAGAAAAGGTTTTCTAGAATTTAGTCTTCAACCCTATAATTTTGGGAAGGTAGGTGCCAACCGTTCCTTCTGTAGAAACCATTTTTAGTGTAAGAAAATGAACCAGAATAAATATGTTGCCAGATACATTTCTCCAAATCTCAGCTATCCTGAGAATGAACAAATCGAGTCATATATTCAATCAGTTTTGAATGTCTTTGCAGAGAAATATTCAAACTGGTAAGATGAGTTGAATAGCCAATCAAAACAGGCCATCTTTATTTCAGTCTTTGAAACCAGGCTAATGGTCATTTTCTCTTGAATTATGAAAAAATTTTAATCTCTTTCAATAGTTCTAAAGAACTCTAAGTACAATGCCATGTAACCTCTTTTTATATAGCAGGCTCCCATATGGTACATCCAATTTATCAAAGAAAACACTGACTTGTCCATAAGATAAGCCACCAAACACTCCCAGTTTATGATATCAGTGACTGTATTCATCCTATATCAAATTTTAGGATCTCCTCAATCAATCAGTATATCATTTTCTTATAATGAAGAGGACATTGCTATATTTCTGAGTTGGTTACATTAGAATTCTCAATGTAAGCACAAACATAATTAGGTGGCCATATCTTGATATACTGAGGGAGATAAGTTTTCCTCATTAGCCTTCTATTTTCAAACCTTATTTTTTGGCATGTAATTTCTGGTACATTCAATGGAAATGATTTTAAAACTTACCATCTGTTACATACTCTGATGTAATTTTTTCATTTAATATATACCTGAATTTCACAGCATTTATTATTTAATAAGTTTTCATTAAAGTCCAGTTGAAATTTCAGGCTTTCATTTAATTCATTAATCTGAGTTTTACTTATACTGGCACCCACATATACATTTTTATGTACTGGCAATAATTTTTAGTAGAGTTGATTTCATAATGGTTTTTGAAGTAGTATTTTTAAGTAGTTTTATGACACAGTCACATTTTGTCTGAACACAGAAGAGTATTTTTTACTTCCACAAAAAGCACAATCTCTTTTTAAAATACATAGCCTTCCTAGTTTATCTTTTCATTTTCCACTTTTGGTAGAGATAGGATTCCAAATAATTCCCACTGCTATAACAAATATAATAGCATAAGTACAATGACAAATTGCAATTGACATTTTTCCCAGCATAAAGTAAGAGAATGAAAAATAGTAGAATGCACAGCAAGTAAGAGCCTGTTCTACCTACGTACGGCTAGCACTCAGGCATGCAAGTGGCTTCCATCCAGGCTGCAAAAACCCTTAGGCTCACTTGTTCAGTTTTGTCAGACTCTTTGCAGCCTCCTGGACAGTAACCCACCAGGTTCCTCTGCACATGGAATTTTCCAGGCAAGAATACTGGAGTGGGTTGCCATCTCCTACTCCAGGGGATCTTCTCGATGTGGGAATCGAACCCAGGTCTCTTGTATCTCGTGCTTTGGCAGGCAGATTCTTTACCACTAGCGCCACCTGGGAGGCCACACAAAGACCCTTATTTGCTGCAGAGTCACAGGTTATGTGCCACGTGACTATTTGCACTCATTTCTTATCTGACCATCTAAGTGGGTTCAATTTTTTGTAACAGTATTCAAATCAATATCCTAAAACTCAGATAAAGCATATTTTTAGCCTCTTGTCCAAATCACTAAGAAGGCAGCTGGGAAAATAATTTTCCTTTTCATCATTTTGCAGGGCTGCCCACCTGCCCTGTATGGGATTAGTACTTGATACTATTTCTGTAGCTTTTATTAATTAGTTCATTTGGCAAATAATTATGAGGTATTATTCTAGGAGCTGTGGATACCATAGGGAGTAAAATAAAAACCTTGTCCTCGAAAGATTATGTTCTAAGGAGGGGCGAGATGGAAGCTGAAAAGCATAGGTATGTAAAAAGGGTAAGTATGGCAGACCTACAAAGAAAAAAGCTGACTAGTACCATATGTAATTCAAGAAAGAGCCAGTGGACTTCTGGAACAGGATGATCACATTGGAGATGATGAAAAGTGGTTGAATTACTGAATTATGGATCTATTTTGAAGATGAAAATAACAAGATTTACTAAAGTATAAAACAAAAAGTATAAGAGTTGAAGTTTTTTGAACAATTGAACAATGTAGTTGCCATTTTTGAGAATAAGACTGGGTGTTTTTGCGCTTGCTGCAACTACTGAAGCCCGTACAACTAGAGACTATGCTCTGCAATAAGAGAACCCACTACAATGAGAAGCCCAGGCGCTGCAACTAGAGGAAGCCCCCACTCGCTGCAACTAGAGAAAGCCCGCGTGCAGCCATGAAGAGGCAGCACAGCAGAAAAGGAAAAAAAGCCAGGCCTCTTAAAACAAACAAACAAAAGACTATGAGTGTTTTTGTTTGTGGCCAGTAGTGGAGAAGCTTAGTTTTAGACCTGTTAAGTTTGAGATGTCTTTTGAATATTCAAATAGAGATATTCAGGTATCTAGATTTGAATTTCAGGGAAGAAGTTCAGACTAAAGACATAAATTTGGCTGGTAGACATCAAAATATATCCAAATATAATGTTTAAAGCCATTTGACTATTTATACTCACTCCTTGGAGAAGGCAATGGCAACCCACTCCAGTGCTCTTGCCTGGAAAATCCCATGGACAGAGGAGCCTGGTGGGCTGCAGTCCATGGGGTTGCTAAGAGCTCGGCACTACTGAGCAACTTCACTTTCACTTTTCACTTTCATGCATGGGATAAGGAGATGGCAACCCACTCCAGTATTCTTGCCTGGAGAATCCCAGGGATGGGGGAGCCTGGTGGGCTGCTGTCTATGGGGTCGCACAGAGTCGGACACGACTGAAGCGACCTAGCAGCAGCAGCACTCACTCCTTAAGTAAAATCACCTGAAGTTCTGAGGACTGAGCTTTGGGGAACTGCAGTTCAGAGACTGACAGAATGAAGAGGATTTAGTGTCTAGGACTGTGAAGGAATGGCTTCTGAGGTAGTGGGAAAACAGGAAATGGTGACATCCTGGAATCATAGTGGAGGAGATGGCACTAAATCAACTGTGTCAAACATAGGTTAAGTAGGGTGGAAACTAAGAACTGATCAATAGACTTAGCAATATGGAGGCTCTTGTTGATCTTGACAAGAGGCAATTCAGGTCTGTAGGAGAAGATAAATGAAGCTGTAGCTTTGGGAATGCTAGAGATAGAGGAATTTTGTTTTTAAGATGGCAGAAGTAAAACCAGAACTCCTTAACTGATGGTCAAGCATTTCTAGACCTACTTTGTGTATAGCACATGACTATATCCATCTTGACCCTGGAGTAACAATCTTACTGAAGGAGTGGGAAAAAAGGACAATATAATGGAACCAGGTAATTAATGCTAGAATAGTTGAAAAGAATATAAACTGTTGGTTTCACAGAGGATGTGGAGTTTAAATTCTATGTTAAAAAAGTTGGATTTAGGTGGATGAGAGAGTGGGAACTAAGGAATAGTACATTTGGGGAACAGTAAGACTGGTCTGGCTGGAACTCATATTAAGAGATAAACATGGAGAACTTTCACCATCAGCTAAGTTCTGGTTTATTATTTTGGCAGTGGAGATTAAAAAAATTAAATAATCCATCTATGGTAGCTGTAGAATTAACAAAAAATTCTTAATACTTTTATGATCCTTTTTAGCAATTTTCATTATTAAAAAATTCTCTCAAGGGACTTCCTTGGTGGTCCAGTGCTTAGGAATCCGTGAGCCAATTCAAGGGACTTGGGTTCAACACCTGGTCTGGGAAGATTTCACACGCCGTGGGGCAACTAAGCCTGTGTGCCCCAACTACTGAGTCTGGGAGGCACAGTAAGAGAAGCCACCACAATGAGAAGTCCTCACAAGGCAAGGGAGAGTAGTCTCCACTCACCCAGCTAGATAAAAGCCCTAGTGAAGCGCTGAAGACCCAGCATAGCCAAAAAGAAATAAAATTAAAAAACAATTCTCTCAAATATCTTCTATGGAATAGGAACACTAGGTATTAGTGTGTGCATGCTAAGTCGCTTCAGTCTTGTCCAACTCTTTGTGACCCTATGGACTGCAGCCCACCAGGCTCCTCTGTCCATAGGATTCTCCAGGCAAGAATACTGGAGTGGATTGCCATACCCTCCTCCAGGGGATCTCCCCGACCCAGGGATCAAACCTGCACCCCCTGCATTGGTAGGTGGATACTTCACCACTAGTGCCACCTGCAAAGCCCAGGTATTAGAGAAGTAAATGCTAATAAAATCAGCTGAATTTTAAAATATTATGATTACTTTCAAGGATGAAGATTTTGCCTGCACATGGCAATCACTTCCAGGCAAGCATTTCCTTTTAAAATGTTGATCTACTCCATTTTTATACTTTAGAATGGCATTTTTTAAAGTGTTTCATAAATAATTTTTCATAAAATTTTGTATAAAAATAAATTTTGTATAGAAACAGTGAGTTTTAACTTTTTAATTTGGATCCATTTTGTCTTTCTTCTTGAACTGCTGTTGCTAAAACTTCCAAATATGTTCAAAAAAAGTGGCAGGGAATGGACATCCTTGTCTTGTTCCTAGTCTTAGAGGGAATGCTTTCAGCTTTTCACCACTGAGAATGATGCTAGCTGTGGGTTTGTTGTATATGGTCTTTATTATATTAAGTTCCCTTTATGCCCACATTCTGGAGAGTTTTTATAAGTGAGTATTGAGTTTTGTCAAAGTTTTTTCTGCATCTATTGAGATGATCATATGGTTTTTATTCTTCAATTTGTTAATATGGTGTATCACACTGATTGATTTGCAGATATTGAAGAATCCTTGCATTTCTAGGATAAATCCTACTTGATCATGGTGTATGTTCCTTTTAATGTGTTGGTGGATTTGGTTTGCTAGGATTTCGTTGAGGATTTTTGCCTGTATGTTGATCGGTGATACTGGCCTGTAATTTTCTTTCTTTGGTGTTATCTTTGTTTAGTTTTGGTATCAGGGTGTTAATGCTTTTCTAAATGTTTCATACAATTCACCTGTAAAGCCATCTGGTCCTGGACTTTTGTTTGGAAGTATTTTTAAGCACAGAAATTTAAATCTTATTTCTTAATCTATTAAATAATTTATACCTCATAATATATTCAACTCTACACTTAGAAAATAGTCTCTTACTTACACTACCTTATCAATCTAACTTTTAAGCAAGTTTTATCATTCTAATGTGTAGCATACAGGACACTAGAAGGGATTTCACTAAAATATCAGAATGGATTTAAAGGTGCTTTTCAAGTGTGAGTATTTAGAATTTTGGTGTCAAAATAAATTCTGCAGTTAACTATCCAAGTTGTTTTAATCAAGAGAAGCTGTTGAGTCCCATTTTGTAGGTCAAAATGATAGTGTACTAATGATTTAATACTGCTAAACAAAAAAAATTCCAATTTGGCTCTCAAGCTTACTAGATTGTCCCTCCCATTTGTATCCATCTGCAGCGGAAGAGGCATTCTCCTAGAAGTTGCATGTTCCTTGACAAACTGTCTTTTATTAATATTTTTTACAATCTAGTTAAAAAATATAATAATCAAACATATATATGCTTATTGTTAAACTTAATTTTACAATGCTTAAAAGCCTCCTAACATTTGAAATAATATTTACCCACTTAAAAATTTTACCTGGCAACTTGTCTTACAATGGAATGGTAGGGTAGAAATGTATTATACTAGCACCTAGAGTAATAGGATTCACTTCATAGGTACAGTGAATGGTTTTATGTGAAGGCTCTGAATATTTTTAATAATTTATTTTTTTATTGAATGATAATTGCTTTACCGAATTTTGTTTTCTGTCAAACCTTAACATGAATCAGCCATAGGTATACATATATCCCCTCCCTTTTGAACCTCTCTCCCATCTCGCTACCATCCCACCCCTCTGTGCTGATACAGAGCCCCTGTTTGAGTTTCCTGAGCCACATAGCAAATTCCCATTGGCTATCTATTTTACATGTGGTAATGTAAGTTTCCATGTTACTCTTTCCATGCATCTCACCCTCTCCTCCCCTCCCCATGTCCATAAGTCTATTCTCTATGTCTGTTTCTCCATTGCTGCCCTGTCAGTAAATTCTTCAGGACCATTTTTCTAGATTCTGCATATTTGCATTAGAATACGATATTTCTCTTTCTGACTTACTTCACTCTGTATAATAGGTTCTAGGTTCATCTACCTCATTAGAACTGACTCAAAGCTGTTCCTTTTTATGGCTGAGTAATATTCCATTGTGTATATGTACCAGGACTTCTTTATCCATTCAACTGTTGATGGACATCTAGGTTGTTTCCATGTTCTATTGTCAATAGTGCTGCAATGAACAATGGGATACATGTGTCCTTTAAATTTTTGGTTTCTTCGGGGTATATGCCTAACAGTGGGATTGCTGGGTCATATGGTGGTTTTATTCCTACCTTTTAAAGTAATCTCCATACCGTCTTCAGTACTGGCTATATCCATTTATATTCCCACCATCAGTGCAAGAGCAGTCCCTTTTCCCCACACCCTCTCCAGCATTTATTGCTTGTTGACTTTTTGATGATGGCCATTCTGACTGGTGTGAGGTGATATCTCATTGTAGTTTTGATTTGCATTTCTCTAATGAGTGATGTTGAGTGTCTTTTCATGTGTTTGTTAACCACCTGTATGTCTTCTTTGGAGAAATATGTTTGTTTTACTGGTATTGAGTTCTATGAGCTGCTTGTATATTTTGGAAATTAATCCTTTGTCAGTTGTTTCATTTGCTATCATTGTCTCCCATTCTGAGGGTTGTCTTTTCACCTCACTTATAGCTTCCTTTTCTGTGCAAAAGCTTTTAAGTTTAACCAGGTCCCACTTGTTTACTTTTATTTCTTTTACTCTAGGAGATGGATCATAGAGGATCTTGCTTTGAGTGTTCTGCCTACATTTTCCTCTAAGAGTTTTATAGTTTCTGGTCTTACATTTAGGTCTTTAATCCATTTTGAGTTTATCTTTGTGTATGGTGTTATGAAGTGTTCAAATTTATTTTACATATAGCTGTCCAGTTTCCCCAGCACCACTTATTGAAGAGGCTGTCTTGGCCCCATTGTATATTCTTGACTCCTTTGTACCCATTAAGGTACCCATAGGTGCATGGGTTTATTTCTTGGCTTTCTGTCTTGTTCCATTGTTCTATATTTCTGTTTTTGTGCCAATATCATATTGTCTTGATGACTGTAGCTTTGTAGTATAATCTGAAGTCAGGGTGGTTGATTCCCCCAGTTCCATTCTTCTTTCTGAAGCTGCTTTGGCTATTCAAGGTCTTTTGTGTTTCTGTATGAATTGTAAAATTTTTTTGTCCTAGTTCTGTGAAAATGTCATTGGTAATTTGATAGGGATCACATTGAATCTGCAGATTGCATTTGGTAGTATAATCATTTTCACAATATTGGTTCTTCCTACCCAGGAACATGGGATATCTCTCCATCTGTTTATGTCATCTTTGATTTCTTTCATTAGTGTCTTATAATTTTCTGTGTACAGTTCTTTTGTCTCCTTAGGCAAGTTTATTCCTAGATATTTTTTTGTTGCAATGGTGAATGGGATTGATTCCTTAATTTCTGATTTTTCATTGTTAGTGTATAGAAATGCAAGTGGTTTCTGTGTATTGATTTTGTATCCTGAAACTTTGCTAAATTCACTGATTAGCTCTAGTAATTTTCTGATATTGTCTTTCAGGTTTTCTATGTACAGTATCATGTCATCTGCAAACAGTGAGAGCTTCACTTCTTTTCTAATCTGGATTCCTTTTCTTTTTCTTCTCTGATTGCTGTAACTAGGACTTCTAGAACTATGTTGAATAACAGTAGGGAAGGTGGACACCCTTGTCTTGTTCCTGATCTTAGGGAAAATGCTTTCAGTTTTTCACCACTGAGAATAATGTTTGCTGTAGGCTTATCACATATGGTCTTTACTATGTTGAGGTAGGGTCTCTCTATGTCCATGTTTTGAAGAGCTTTAATCATAAATGGGTGCTGAATTTTGTCAAAGGCTTTTCCTGCATCTATTGAGATTATCACATGGTTTTTATCTTTCTACTTGTTAATATGGTGTATCACAAGGCTCTGAATTTTTAATGCTATTTTGGCTATTCATACAAATGGGAAGGTTTGACAAAGGCAACAGGGGAGGACTGGGGTAGAGTAAGGCAAGTGCCTTTTGAGGCCAGAGGACAGATTTTTCAATGTGATGTAATTTATAGAAATTCTGAGTTTCAGAGAACCTGTGATTTTCTCTAAATTTTAGCATATCTAAATATCCTGTTAAACATCTTTCTCTGAAGAATGGTATGATTGAGTAATGCACATAATCATTATGTGAGTCAATGCAGAAAAAAATATTAAAATATATCACACATAGATGCTAACATTGTGGCAACTTAGAGCACAACAACCTCTTATCAGTAAAGACTCATTAAAAAAATCAAATACAATAGAATATTTCAATTACAAATGTAATTTAAAAATTTTTTATCTGTCACTGTTTTATTTTATATATACATTAAATGAAAACATGTGAAGAAATAGGGCTCACCAGTTAAGTTTTAGGCTTGAGTTCAAATAGGGAAGAAAACTTATATTCACTTGGGTATCACTATTAGAAGATATAAATGCTTCTAAAAAACAAATACTGGTCATCATTTTTTTTCAGTTGTTTCATCAGGAAGAATCTTTCTCAGGTGATAAAACTTACAAGCTAAATTAAAATGCACTCTACTCATTAGCAAGCCACACTAGCAAGAATGATGTGATCACAGTACTTGGAAGTTTTTGATTTATAACTATACTATTCTCTACTTATAAGCCTGCGGTCTGGGAAGCAGAGCAATGAACCATTACAACTGTCTATCTGGGAAATGTCAGAAGACTAAGTAAGGGCAGAAGAAGAGAGAAAAAGAAGGAACACACATCTGTTTGAGAGACAGTCCTCAATTAATGGAAATATATCATTAGCACATAAATCCAGTGCTAAAGAAATACTCCAATTTTTAAATCTTCAAGTAACATTACTAATAAAACAATGTTTTAATTCATGAGTAGGAAGGGCAGATTATCCTCTAAAGCACTGATAACTAAATTATTCTTTAACTATCACTGTGACTTACCCATATATGCTAAGAGGTTAAAAAAGCAAATTTAAACTGAGGAAATGAATTATAAGACATTTGAACCAATCATTAATGGATCCAGCTTTTAAAAAAACCACATAGTTTAATTGATACTTTACAATACAAAAATAAGCATCCACAGAATGTTTATTTACTGTTTAAATTATTCCATATTTTCATATACCATGAACAAAAAATATTTTACCCCATACACAGTTAACAGCAAACAAGTGCAATTTTTAAAACATTAAAATCCATAATCAAATCTGTACAACAGATAAATAAATTTATACCTCTAACAGTTAAGCCTGTAACAAAACCAAAAACAAACATTGCTCAAGGTGACCAGTTTACTTAAAATTCTACTTATACATCTCAAACATATCTTGAATCTTTACTACACTGCACACATTTAGATTGATAAATATTTTTTTAAAAAATAGGAGGGAGTAATAGGAAATACCAAAATGTTATAAAGAGCTTCCAAACATTGGAAATAATATACAAAAATTAATTAGATGGGGGAAAGCATATGTGATGCAGACACAGGGTAACTGGCATTACACTGGTGCAGTTTAAGAAAAGGAAACAGGTGCATGTTTGGACTGGAAAGAAAATTTGGCCTTTTTATAAAAAGCCACAATAGCATCAATGACAAAACCCTGTCATTGAGCCTAGAACAACTCTGGGACAAAGTGTACAAAGATTTTAGGCTTATATACCTGAAAACCACAGTTAAGAAGAAAAATCATATCAGGAAACATAATATTAGAACATGAACAATAAAAGATATTGTTTGTCATTCCACACCATTGCACATATAAGGAAACAACACTGCAATCTTTCTTGAGTAAGAAAGTTTTCGATGAAGTAGGAAGTTCAATGATGAATATAGGTGCATATAATTTTTATTACCATAACGGAATGGAACGTCGCTCAGTCGTGTCCGACTCTTTGCGACCCCATGGACTGTAGCCTACCAGGCTCCTCTGTCCATGGGATTTTCCAGGCAATAGTACTGGAGTGGATTGCCACTTCCTTCTCCAGTGGACCTTCCCGACCCAGGGATTGAACCCAGGTCTCCTGCATTGTAGACAGATGCTTTACCGTCTGAGCCACCAGGGAAGTCTTATTAAATTTAGTAAATATCAAAACACTCAGTGGTGTTACTAAGCTAATTAAATTATCTGTATTTTTTACTGGAAATGTAATTATTTCCCTGCCTTCATATGTTAACTTAAAATCTCTTATAAATGGAAATGTAGATCCAGTAGAAAAGATTTTTTACATGCAATCCTATACAATGCACTCTGCTTCAATTTTTTCAGTATTTCACATTGTATATGTACATTTCCAAAATATACAACCACACATGTTCAACAGATGTCACTGAGCTATCTTCTTGCCACACATATTTTATTTACATATACATTTACAATACATCTCCAGAGAGATGCTGTTCTCCTCTAGGTAGATTCAAAGTTAATCTGAAGAGTTTTAAGTTCTTAGAATCCTAATGTCTTGATTTATCTTGAATGGATGATAAGATGAGGAGTCCACAAAAAAATGCAGCTATACATGCCAATCTTTTCAACAGAGATGAGTTATCTTTAGGAATAATAATCTGTGCAAGATCATTAGTGATCTGAGAAATTTCATGTGCCACACAAACAAATATGAAAGTGCTGACAATAATGTTGAGCATAGGGTTTCCAGGTATGAGGACCAAGATACCCCTTGTGTCTGCTGCCAGCCATATGTGATACTGGCAAATAAACAGCTGGAAGGAAAAATATTTCAAGTTAGGTATTTTCAGGAAGTCCATAAATATATTATAGATTTTCCTAATTAAAACATATGATAGCATAATTATTTCACTATTGGCCTTGAAAATCTATTGTCAAAATGCCTATACCACAAAGTAAACTACAGATTCAATGCAATACCTATCAAGTTACCAATGCCATTTTTTTTGCAGATCTAGAAGAAAAAAAAAAAAATCTTAAAAATTTTATCGAAACACAAAAGACCCCAAACAGACACAGTAATCTTAAGAAAAATGGGACTGGAGCATCAGGCTCCCTGATTTCAGACTATACTACAAAGATACAATAGTCAAAACAGCATGACGGTGGGACAAGAATAAAGTGACGGTGGCACAGAAGCAGAAGTGTGTGTCCGTGGGGCAGACAGACAGCCCAGAGGTAAACCCACACCCACCGCCACCTAATCTGTGACAGAGGGGGCAAGAACACACGACGGAGAGAAGAGAGCCTCTTCGGTGAGTGGTGCGAGGAAATCTGGACAGCTCCATGTAAAAGGATGAAATTAGAACACAAAAATAGACCCAAAATGGATTAAAGGCCTAAATGTAAGATCAGACACTATAAAATTCTTGTAGGAAAACACAGCAAAAACACTTTGACATAAACCACAGCAAGATCTTTTTCAATCCACCTCCTATAGTAACGAAAATAGAAACAAAAATAAACAAATACAACCTAATTGAACTTAAGAGCTGTTGTACAGCAAAGGAAACCATACACAAAATGAAAAGACAACCTACAGAATTGGAGAAAATATTTGCAAATGAAGCAACTGACAAGGGATTAATCTCCAAAATATACAAACAGCTCATGCAGCTCAGTATCAAAAAGCAACCCAATCAAAACACAGGCAGAAGATCTAAACAGACATTTCTCCAAAGAAGATATACAGCTGGCTAAAAAACACATGAAAAGATGTTCAACATCACTAATTATTAGAGAAATGCAAATCAAAACTACCATGAGGTATCACCTCACAACAGTCAGAATGGCCATCATCAAAAAAAAATCTGTAAACAATAAGTGCTGGAGAGCGTGTGGAGAAAGGTGAACTCCCCTACACTGTAAACCGGGTACAGCCACTAAGGAGGAAGTGCGAAGGTTTCTTAGAAAACTAAAAACAGACTTGCCATATGATCCAGCAATCCCACTCCTGAGCACATATCCAGAGAAAAGCACAATTTTAAAAGATACATGCACACCAATATTCAGAACTATTTACAACAGCCAGCACATGGAAGCAACCTAAATGTCCAACAGAGGAATGGATAAAGATGTGGTACATATTTGCATATTTACTCAGCCACATAAAAGAATGAAAAAACACCACGTGCTGCAACATGGATGGACACAGATGGATTGATACTGAGTGAGGTCAAGGTCAAAGACATTCTATATAGAATGAACTTATATATAAGATGGAAACAGAGGTACAGATGTAGAAAACATACATGGTTACCAGGGGGTAAAGAGGGTGTAGGGATAAACTGGAAGATTGGGACTGACATATATACACTACTCCATATAAAACAGATAACGAATAACTACTAAATAGTGGAACTCTACTCAACACTCTATAATGACCTGTATGGGAAAAGAATCTACTCTAAAAGATTGTATACCTGATTCATTTTGCTGTATACCTGAAACTACCACAACATGGTAAATCAACTATATTCCAATATAATTTTTAAAAAAATCCCACAAACAACTCAGTCAAAAAATGGCAGAAGCTCTAATAGATGTTTCTCCAAAGACATACAGAGGGCCAAAAAGTACATGAAAAGATGCTGAACATCGCTAATTACCAGAAAAATGCAAATCAAAACTACTATGAGGCAGACCTGGGGAAAAGACTGGTGCCGAATGCATGGAGACAGCCTGAGGAGCTGGAGTGTGGTGTGGCTGTAACGGTGGGTGTTTGCAGAAGCATGGGCCTGCCATAGAAACGAAGGGCCACTGTTAACTGGAGTGTGGAGGGTGGGGCATCCACAGCAGCCTCTTGCTCCATGCGCTGGCCCATGGCTTGCCTCCTCCGCCTCCAGGAGAGTGCGCCCCAGCTGCCACTGCTTCAGGAGACTCTTGTGTCAACCACCACCTCGGCAGGCCCCAGGAGCAGATGCCAGGGGGTTGCCCACATGCAGAAGCAGGGCTGAAACCACAGCTGAGCTCCAGGGGCCAAGCAACTTAGGAAGCAGCACTGAATTCTCTCCCCATAGCTGTGTGAGCCATGGAACACCTCCACTGGCAGCTCTGTAAATTCAGCACCTGTGGGACACACAAGTAGACAAGAGGTGCTTCTGCCGCTGGGAGGGTTCTGACTTCAGCAGCTGTGCGCTCTGTGGGTACACGTGCATGAGGGCTGGGCTAGGCCAGGGTATGAGATGTCTCCACAGCTCCCACCCTGGATTCAGAGGCGTGAGTACTGCGGTCCTGGGACCTGACTGGACCCAGATCCTGCGCTGGTGGCCTTGTGGAGACAACACTCCAGGGACATCAGGGCCATGGCTGACATTCCCACTACTGAGGCAGAGCCCAGGACAGTGCCAACAACAATGCATTCCGTGAGCCCTGACAAGTGAAAGGTGACATGACAGAGCACACTCACCAGCGCACAGCTCCTGCAAGGAAAATCAGTGGCTCCTCTCCTGGTGGGAGAACTCCAGTGCCACCTACCTCACACTGCAGCTCTGAAATGCAGCTCAGAAAAGCATCTGGGGGCCTCTAGGCCAACAACTAGGGAGCAGACTCTGCCCCTGATAGGGCAGCAACAACTACAGAGCCAGGAGGAGGCCCGGTTCAGTCTCCAGTGCAGGCTCTGGCCATCACAAGTCACACCTCCTATCAGAAGGATAACGACCAGTGTAACTGAGCAAAGAGGCGGCAGGCTCCATACTACAAAGAGCGCTTGTACCAAAAAATACTAAACCCACGCAGGCTACGTAGGGACGCACCTACAGAAAAATAGACCTCCAAGACCATAGCAGATGACTGTTCCTCCTAAACTCAGACAGCAAGAGAAATATGCAAAATAAAGAAGCAGAGGAACCACTCCCAGTTAAAATTAAGAAAAGAATTCCCCTGAAACAACAAGCAATAAAACAGACCTCTTCAGTCTAACAGATACTGAGTTTAAAAAGGAGACAGTGAAAATACTGCAGGAATGAAGAGAGGCTATGGACAGAAATGCAAATTATTGTAAAAAGTGACTAGAAGCTATGAGGAGAAGCCAAGAAAAATTAGAAAATTCATTTGCATAGACAAAAGGTGAACTAACTGCAATGAAGAGCAGAATGGATAATGCAGAAGAAAGAATAAGTGATCTAGAAGATAGAATAATGGAAATCACCCAATTAGAATAGTGGAGAGAAAGCCAAATGAAAAAAAAAAATGAAAGCAATGTAACAGACTTATAGGTTAAGATAAAGCATGCCAATCCACAAGTAGGGATCCCAGAAGGAGAAGAGAGAGAAAGGGGATTGAAAATGTATTTGAAGAAATTATTGCTTAAAAATTGCCCAAACCTAAAGAAGGAAGCAGAGCTATCTCAGGTACCGGAAGTACAAAGGGTCCCAAACAAGATGAACCCAAACAGACCTATTTCAAGACATAATTAAAATGGCAAAAATTAAAGAGAAGATTCTAAAGGCTTGTAAGAGAAAAGCAGAGAGTTAATTACAAGGGAACCCGTATAAGGTTATCAGGTAATTTCTCTACAGAAATGCTGCAGGTTAGAAAGAAGTGGCAAGGTATATTAAAAGTCTTGTAAGGCAAAATCCTGTAATGTAGGATACTTTACCCAGCAAGGTTATAATTTAGAATAAAAGGAGAGAGAAAGAATTTCTCAGATAAGCACAAACTAAAAGAATACGGCAACACTAAACCTATCCTAAAGGAAATATTGAAAGGTCTTCTCTAAATAGAAAAGAGGAATCTATAGGGAAGAAAAATATCACAATTGAAAAGTACATCTCTTAAATAAGCCAGTAGAAAGATTTAAAAAAACTTAAAAATTTTGTGAAAGCAATGATGACCACATGGACAGCAACAGGTTGAAAATGAAGACGTAAATGAGGACATCATAAAATGTGGGGGAGGAGAGTAAGAAAATATAGACTTTTTAGAAAGTGTGTGAGCCTATATGACTACCAGTCTAAACCAAACAGATATAGGAAGAAGTTAACATACTTGAAAACAGAGCAATAGCAAATCAAAACACAACAGATTCATGAAAACCAAGAAGAGAACATGAGTATAATACAAAAGAAAACCATCAAACCACAAAAGGAGAAACAAAAAGAGACAAAGAAGAAATATAAAACCAACAAGACAAGGTTTAAAATGGCAATAAATAACATATCTATCAATAATTACTTTAAATGTTAGTGGACTAAATGCTCCAATCAAAAGACACACAGTAGCAGACTGGATTAAAAAAACAAAAGCCTAAAATATGCTGCCTTCAAAAGACCCGCTTGAGGGAAAAGGACACTTAAAGATTAAAAGGGAGGGGATGTAAAAAGATATTTCATGCAAACAGAAACGACTAGAGTCACAATACTCATATGAGACAAGATAGACTTTAAAACAAAGGATATAAAGAAAGATAAAGAAGGATATTGTATAATGATAAAAGGACCACTGCAAGGAGATACTAACAAACATGAAGAGAGAAACTGACAGGAACACAATAATTAGGAGCCTTTAACACCCCAGGCACATCAATGGACAGATCTCTGAGAGAGAAAATCAATAAGGCAACAGAAATGCTAAATGATACAACAGAATAGTCCGACTTAAATGATACCTTCAGGACATTACACTAAAAAAAAACAGAAGACACATTCAAGTGTCCATATCATCCAATAATTCTGCTTTGGCATACAGCTGGAGAAAATGATAATTCAAAAATATCTAGTCTCTGCAGTACCATTTATAATCGCCAAGACACAGAAGCAACCTAAATGTCCATGGGCAGGTGAAAGGATAAAGAAGATGTGGTGTGTGTGTGTGTCTGTGTGTGTGTGTATGTGTGGTGTGTGTGTGTGTGTGTGTCTCTGTGTGTGTGTGTGTGTCTCTGTGTGTGTGTGTGTGTGTGTGGAACATCAGTCATAAGAAAGAATGCAATAATGCCATTTGCAGCAACATAGACAGACCCAGAAATTATCATACTAAGTGAAGTAAGCCAGGCAAAGACAAATATCAGATGATACCACTTACATGTAGAATCTTACAAACAAAACAAAACAAATGAACTTAATTCCAAGACAGAAAGAGACTCACAGATATAGAAAACAAACTTATGGTTAGTTACCAATGGAAAAATGGGGAGGTGATAAATTAGCAGGTTGGGATTAACACACTACTATATGTAAAATAGATAGCAACAAGAACCTAATAAATGGCACAGGAACTATACTTAATATCTTGTAATAACTTATGAGGGAAAAGAATCTGAAAAAGAATGTACTTGAAGTCTTTCCCATTTTAAAGACAACTTAATACATATTATAACTCTAAAATGTATCTTTTATGATTAAATGAATTCTACTATTTTTAAATGTTCTATTTCAATAATAAAACTCAGAATACACTGAATGTATTTCATACCTACTTTAAACTGATTTTGAGGATAAATTCATATTAGTTACTGCACACAAAATAATGAGTTTTAAAATTTTCCCCAAACTTTCAATGAGTGAATTTTATTATGATAAGCATCAGTAAACTAAATTCCAGCAATATAATATTTAATTATGAATGAACAACAAATCAAAATACTCTCAGCTTGATTTCATTTATGTCTATTTACAAATTTCATTTGTATCTATTCATTTTTTTTCTCTTCCTATTTCTTCATCTTGGCTGTACTTGAAAGTTTAAGACAAAATAAATATGTGAAACTCATCTGTATCTAGCCATTTAAATAAGACTTCAAAAGCATTCTACAATACTGCTGTTGAAGTTCAAATTACCTATAATTTCATAAAAATAGCTTTGGTTTAAAAAAAAAAGTCAGTTACACATCTATATATACATTTATATACACAGCTCCATAAAACACTAGATAGTATAAGACAGATCAAAATATTAATATACTAACCTCTAATGAAATTTTTCCAAACCAAGCAAAAAATGAACTGTAAACTGAACGAGCATACCCAGGGATATTCCTTATAAGGATGAAGGCTAAAATCTAAAGAAAAAACACACAGGCAAATATTAATAATCTGCTTATTCAAAGAATTTTGCTTTCTTTCAAGTGATAATTTTATTCTTTATGTTACTGAACTTAATACATAGACTTTTTTTTTTTTCCTCAACAGATGAAGTATTTGCAAGTTATTTTTGATCTAGAGTCTACTCAAACTGGATTTCTGAGCATGTGGTCTATATAGTGCAAACAAGGGCAGGTTTTATATGGCTGGACAGTTTTATTTTATATGTACTAGAAAAAATATAAACTCATCTTGAGGACCTTTGTGTAGAAAGAAATGCTATATTTATGTATCAAAATTAATAAAATTCCATGATATGATTTTGCTTCTTCTAAAAAGTATTCACTCTGTTGGGAGCTGCTCACCCCCATCTTTCTGCTCTCTTGAAGGCTCCTTCTACTGACAGCAACGTAAATGTGGGAAAAAGTAACTAAGGAAAAATGAATATGTGGCATATAGTGACCAGGAGTAAAGGTGATATGGCTCAGCAGGGTTTATGTTAGCCTTATTCTATGTGCAGTCACTCTCTCCCTTAGCTACTCTTAACATTGTTCTGTATTGGTGTCATGTTAGTGGAACAGCCCCCTTCCTTTCATGTTGCTACAGAAATGACATCAGATACGAAACACAAAGTGCTACTTGTAAGCATGACTTCTGCAGAAGTCTTGAAAATGCTACATTAATATAGTACAATTTTTAAAATGCCGTTGTCGATTGTGTTTGGAGAGGTGGTCATACGCTTAGTTCTACTGACTGAATAGAGGTTTAAGATGGATGAAATAGTTTCTTCATTGAAGAGAACTTAAAACGTAAAAGAAGATCCTCCAGAAATCCTCCCTGTTCCTTTCTGTTGAACCATACAGTTTTTAGGCTTTGGCTTAGACATAACTTTGTCCAAGAACCTTGCTCTGATATCAAGATGGATTAGGAAGAAATTCCAAAGTTCTAAAGTGCCCTGTACTTAACCATCACCACACTAATCACAAGGCCCTACAACTACCTGCAACCACAGGTTATCTCTGTAAAATGCAAATTTGATTTGGGCTGCTGAGCAGCCTCTGCCCACCTCCCAGTCACTACACATACTTCTTTAGACTCTGCTCTCTGAGTTCCAGCCCCAATGGCTTTCTTCAAGTTCCCTGAATGGGAATATACTCTTTTCTATCCACATGGCCTAAGTTCTCACTGCCTGCCTTCATTCCTCCAATCTTAGTTTAATTTTTCCACTCCTCTTTGGCTGTACCTTATGGCATTCAGAACTTCCCTGACCAGGGATCAAACTTGCACCCCCTGTAGTGGAATCAGTCTTAACTGCTAGACTACCAGGGACGCTCCTCTCAGCTTAATTTTATCAGGGAAACCGTCTCTGAACCCTAACCACCTTCACTCCAACTCCAACTAGGTCATATACCCTTATTGTATTCCCTTGTAGCATCATGAACTTCTGTTCATGATTACTTGGTGATTATATGATTACTATTTGCAACCGAAGAATACAGACTCAGTGAGGGTAGGGATCACATCTGCTTTGGTCGTTGCTACATCCCTCAGCATAATTTCTAGCACATAGAAGTATCAAAGACTTGTTAAATGAATTTTAAAAACTGTTAAATGAATAAATGTTCAACCATATTTCTGTTGGACTGTAAGTTCTGAGGGCAGGAACTACATGCACTTCTGACCTGTAGCATGGTTCTTAACACATGGAAGGCCATTAATAAGTAAGGCCAAAAACAAGTAAATGAAGAAATCTGAATAAATGATGAAAAAGCAAACAGGAGAAATGAATTAACATTTTCTAAGTGCTTATCAAGTGATAAACACTGATCATTTCTATACATTTAATAATAACATTTAATAACCACCCTTTAAAACAATTTTAGTATCTCTATTACAGTAGAGGAAGGTAGGGCTTAGAAAGATATACTACATTTAATAGATTTCAATTTAAAAGTTGTCTCTAAAGACTCCTGTTCTAGTCAAAAATTAAGAAAAATTTCTCTAAATAAAGATAATTACCTGTACCACAGAAACGGATGGGTGGAGTTCATTGCACTCCGCTTTGTTTTTACAACTGCTAGCCCAGATGGAATATGTCTAAAACAAAAAATTTATGGATCAGTTCACAAAAATAGTTATGCCTTAACAAGGCAGCACTCAATTTTAAGAAGTTTCTTTATAACATACTTCATAATTTTTTTAAAGATTTCTTTTTTGGATGTGGACCATTTTAAAAGCCTTTATTGAATTTGTTACAATATTGCTTTTGTTTCATGTTTTGACTTTTTTGGCCAGGAGCCATGTGGAATCTTAGCTGCCTGACCAAGGATCAAACTCACACCTGCTGCACTGGAAGGCACAGTACTAACCACTGGACTGCCAGGAAGCCCAACATTATACTTCATGGTGCTATTAAAGTTCAGTAAAAATGGCACACAGGTTTGCTCCTCTCTCATTTTGGCAAGCTCAAATATAACAAAGTAGAGACAGAGGAGCATAAGTCTGTGTTTTTCCAGAAACAGTGATCATACTGCAGTGATGGCTCTTTCTGTTAAATATCTTATGTTATATTTTTTCCCAAACTTATTACAACTTTTAAAATTCCTGTTTCATTGAGATCTCAAGTTATTCTTCATATTTAACACATATATGTTTATATTCTCTTTAGAATTTATGTTCAATTTAAAATAAGAAAGAGATATTTCAAAAGTAAAAGATTTTATTTATTAAAAATAAATGATTAAATTCCTATCTCTTAAAGTTAATTTTCTGCACCATTTGGGATTTTGGAAATTTAGAAGATTACATGTGAAAAACTTACCAAGAAAGAAACTACTGAAATAAATAATAGAAAATTTGAAATTTTGCTTGAAAAAAGAGGTTCACCCTTTCCTTCAGAAAGTATTTGGCGCTTCTGTAAAGCCAGATAAATGAAAGCAAACAACATTCCATGAAAGACTACCTGAAAAATAAGGGGGGAAAACCTGTTTTAAATAGCTACTTTTCTATAAATAGCAAATATACTTGGTAAAGGAGCACAATACGTATAGAAGTATTTAGGTTAAAAGCTTAAAGATCCAAAGTTTCTATGAACAACCTAAACGTCAAGAAATGAGGTCAAGTCAATGATCATTGGAAACAATTTGCAATGGACAAGCAAACATCTCTTGCGATGACAAGATAAGCTGGCTTACTTCAGGGAGTCTCAGCAGCAAGTAAAGAAATAGACATTTTATATATCTGGATGAAACCGTAATTGGAAAAGATGCATGCACCCCAGCGTTCACTGAAGCACTATTTACAATAGCCAGGACATGGAAGCAACCTAAACACCCATCAGTGGGTGAATGGACAAAGAGGTGGCACATATATACAACGGAACATTACTCAGCCATAAAAAAGAATGGAAAATGCCACTTGCAGTCATAATAATTTTTGCCTGGGAAATCCCATGGACAGAGGAGCCTGGTGGGCTGCAGTCCATGGGGTCTCAAAAGAGTCGGACACGACTTAGAGACTAAACAACAACAAGAAGCCCTGGGTACATGTTGCCAAACTGCTATGATACTCCTCACTTTAAACCTTTCCCAACATTTAAGAATTTTCATTTAAAAACTGACACATTGCAAATCAAGTATATTTCAATCAAAAAAAAATCTTTAAAAGACCAGATGAATCAAAACAATAACAATAAATGTTAAGATAACCTGTGTAAAAATAAAAAAAGTATTTTGCTCACTGCAAAAAAAGAAAAGAAAAGAAAACCAAGGGGTGGGCTGGATTGCTTTGCTTTACCAAATCAACATGTTTCCTTATTCCGAAACTAAATAAAAACAGATTACATTTTTCCAAATACATTTTAAAAGTATAATTTGAAATGGGAAAAGAGAACAAGGTAAATACATACATAACGGTCTAACCTCCATCTGAACCACCATTCATATACATTGCCTTTCAGTTCAAAACACTTGGACAATGGCCAAAGAGAAAAGATCTTCTCAAATGCACCCTGAGAAGAGGAATTCAGAAAATTAAGATGGTATAAGTCAATATCGGCTTTTGCAATTCTATTATAAACTGTAATTTTCTAAAGTTAAGATTATATTAAGGTCATTCATAATTTAAAAATTCTATTTACTTCATATCAAAATGTCATTTCATTTGAAAAGAAACTTATTTTACTAATGAGTAATAAAGATAACAAAACATTTTTGTTAACTTACTTTCATAGCACATGAAAGGCTATTGAGACTGCAAAATCAAAAAACAAAACAAAACAAACCCCAAGTTGGTAACTGGAAAGTTATTCCATTTAATCTAGTGTACAAAAGAGCTACTATTTAATGATCAAAACACAAAACTACAAATTACTTCAGCCAATATGGTATCAATAACCTAAAGGATGATGGTTAAAGTTATAGTTTTTCTTTATGTAATGTCCTTAATAATCAATCTATAATGAACCATATGAATTAAAAGAATCCTCTGAATTAGTCACCTTACTCAATCAACTATACCCAAATGCCATTATTAGACTTTGAAACAAAGTTTACAACTTTACTCTGGTCATTAGTGAATGTACCTTCTTATTGATCTGACAGTCTGGAAAATCTGGGAATGAAGGGGCAGAAGTCTTGGGTACATTTCTGTACATTAATGAAGTCTCTCAAAAAAGAGAACAAAACACTCAATTTCCAGACTAAAGAATGACAACAAACTCTATTATGGAAACTCCATTATTACATATGATGCCATGGCATTAAAAAAAATGTGTAACTTCAGTTTTTTAAAAGGCTAATAAAAAAATCTAAGTAAAACATGAAAATAGTATTATGTTTTAGATAATACCAAATCTTTAGGTCAGAAGAACTTTATTATTTTAATAAAATGCAATATTCTCCATTTAGTCACAGAATTTAAAATGCTAGTCACTTATAAAAATAGGTTCTATCAAGGTCTATGTCTCAGGATGATTATTACCAAGACCTGCAATATAAAGTGTATACCTATTATATCACATTTCTCTATTTCACTGATATGTATTAGACATACAGGATTCCGTAGATCATATATCAAGTTTATTTCTCATCACAATTTATTTTTTATGTAATCAATAAGCAAGTATTTAATGAGCACCCATTTGTGCAAGACACTGGGCTGTACTAGGCTATTTCCTTTTTTTTTTCTTATCCAGTAGTCTATACTGATTCAAAGGTAAATCTTAATTCTTTTTATGAACTCTTGGTCTGTCTTCCTTTCCCTCCTTCAGATGAAGCAGGGAATCTTGGGAATTTTAACGAATAATTGTCAAGTGCCAATGGCAACCTACTCCAGTACTCTTGCCTAGAAAATTCCATGGACAGAGGAGCCTGGTGGGCTGCCATCTATGGGGTCGCACAGAGTCGGACACGACTGAAGCGACTTAGCAGCAGCAGCAGCACTATGACACTTAACTGGCTATTTCTTTAACATTTGCCTATTTTTTCCTTATTACTTTACATATTTCCTGCAAAAAACCTTAGAAGTCAGGCAGACATAAGATACTTCATTTCTAAGAATGAAAATAAACAGGAAAGCCTATAGAAAAAAAAAGAGAAAAGCCCTCTATAGCAGTTTACACACACACATATATACACACACACAGTTGAGCATTTTCATCTGGTAGAGCTGGATACAAGACAGTGTTGGAGATGGCAGTAAACTACAGAATATATCACAACTAAATGGACTTAAATTAAAATATTGTTATAAATATCATGCTGCCCAAATAATAAGTCTGTTTGATGGACTGACCAGCAGGTAGCAGTTTGCCTTCTTGTGAAAATAGTTAAGAAAATCTCAACCATCAAAATAGGGGGATAAAAGGTTAGAGATACATACTACATATAAGCAAGCCCCTTTGCCCCTAAGTTGGCTTTATTAACAGCCAAAATTTTGCTCTATGAAGTTATGGGAAAAGTCAAGTAACACTTTGATGCCATGAATAATGCACAAACCAAGTTGCAAATTCTGTCAAGAGAATTTTGATCTTCACTTTGAGTAGTGTCTTATAAGAGGCGTTCAATAAAAGTTTGATTGATCAAAGTCAAGTAAAATGGATTCTGAACAATTGCCAGAGGAAGAGCTTTAAATTGCTCTTACAACAAAAACAGAGGTAACAAAAGTAGATAGGTCTCAAAAGAACTACACTGAGTAGTCAACTACAGAGTGACACTTTTATTACAGTCATTAAAAAATGAAGCTTAAAAAAAGCTCTGATTCTTCTCTCATACTTTAACAGATTTGAACTTTAGAATAAAATACAACAAAATATAAACCAAAAAGGACAATACAAACCTGAGAATATGCCAAAAAACATATACATAACAGCAAGAAGGCTAGTTTCAACAGTAAGCCAAAATGCCACAAACAATTTCCTAAGAGAGAAAATATTTAATTTACTAAGAAATGTAAACTTACATTAGAAAACATTTTAAATACTCTCCATTTAATACATTAATACCCTGCATAGTTCTTTATAATAATTTAAGGCTGCCTAAAGGATACACAAAATGTATCTAAAATTACAAGTGGGACACAAAGGAAGAAAAGGTGGAGCATCCTTACTAGGAATGAGGCTACAACATTAACCTGATAGCCCATATACTTGATATTTAGCCACTATAAATGCATTTGAAAATACATCCCAGATTCAATTATACCATTCATTATTGAAAGTTACAACAAAACTTGGAACAGGTTCAATGTAATTCTAACAAACACTCATGTTTAATAACTTCAGTAATACTGCTGAAACATTCCAGTTTTAAGGAGGGAGCTTAAGAACTTCCCAGTGGACTAGTTTAATCGTAAGATGTATTTTAATGTATGCATATTTTAAGTTATATGTTCACAGTTTATACATATTGATTATCATTTTATAAATATGCAGGGTTTGTGTTGAGGAATTAAACTACAGAGACTCTCCAAGACACAAATGGACTTCATTGAAGGCTGGAGCTTAACTCTTTCCTGAAAAATTATTTAGTATTATTAATAGAAGTCGACAGAAAATATTTTTTTGATATATACTATTTGATTCAAAGACCTAAAAGACATTATTAAAGATAAAAAAAATTCTTTTTCCAAAAAAAAAAAAAAACAAGGTTTAATTTTAATGACATGATCTTGATAGAGTAAAGCATTAGGATCAATGACTGTGACCTTACTTTGAACATTCCTCAGACCTAGCTGTGTAAAATTTGAAGATGACACCTTGTGGGCACTTACATTTCCTTAAACATAAAACAGGTTGATAACAACTGCTTAAAGGGTTACTTAGAAGATAACCTATACTAGTGATTTTTAAGCTTGTTTGATACAAAAAGGCTTTTTGCAAATGAATGTCTACTCAAAATCTACACACACACACATACACACACATGCACACACACACACATGCACACAGACACAGGATCAAGTAAACCAGAGCTGCCAAGACTGAAGCAGGATGTGTGGCCCTCTGGTGCGCTCCATTCTGGCTCCATACAAGAGAATTTGAAAACGGCTGCACTAGCTGATATGTAAAATGGCTTTGAAAGTTTAAAAAGAGAATACATAATATAAATGCAAACTATTGTTCCTCACTGTTAATACTACTTGAACCACATAACTAACATTCTAGAAACATTTTAAGAACAAATTTTCAAAATATCAATGCTACATATGAATTTAAACTGCCAATATGTCTCCATAAAAATAATAGCCTTTAGTAACTAAAAAGAAACTTGCACTGGAAGAATATATTTATTAACATTAGGAAGAAAATATATTTACCGTTTGCTTTTTTTTGGGTTATTTGTGGCCATAGTGCTAAAGTAACATATATGACCATGAACCATACAGTGACCAAGGGGACAAAGTAATAGAATTGATAAGGCCGGTCCATCACTATGCATAACACCACCACCAGGAAATTGAGACGAAATAAGACCTATTAAAAAGGAGAAGAACATGGTGTTCACTTTGAAAAGTAGACAGATTCTCTGTGACAGAGTATAAATGTTTAGACTAAAATCATAACTGTACAAGTACCATTTACTAATCCTTAAAAAAATCATATTTATTCTAAAATCATTGCAAAGAGTTGAACATAAAATATTTATGCATCATTTTATTAACTGGATCCCAGCAAAGCACCAACCTGAGCTGTCCTCTGGCTACAAGTGTCATCTTGTTAAATGCAGGAAAAGAATCATAAACCTCCTCCCTAGAGCTACAGTTTATAAATAAAGATTAGATTATCTCAATGAAAGAATGTCCATTTGATCTCCATTTGATGTTGATTTATCCCATTTGGTATTAAGTTGAAAGTTTTAATAGATACAAAATAATATTACTCAAATTAAAAAGGGTTTTTGAAAAACAAAAGTATCTTTGGGACTTCCGTAACAGTCATTTCAGATGGTGTGAATTTGAGCAGATTAATATTACAGCTTTATCACTTACTATGTGACCTTTTTAAGTGACAGTTGCTCAGTTGTGTCTGACTCTTTATAGAGACACCAGGGACGGTACAGTCCATGGCATTCTCCAGGCTAGAATACTGGAGTGGGTAGTCATTCCTTCTGCAGGGGATCTTCTGAACCCAGGGATCGATCCCAGGTCTCCCCCATTGCAGGAGGGTTCTTTACCAGCTGAGCCACAAGGGAGGCCAAGAATACTGGAGTGGGTCGCCTATCCCTTCTCCAGCGGATCTTCCTGACCCAGGAGCTGAACCAGGGTCTCCTGCATTGCAAGCGGATTCTTTGCAACTGAGCTATCAGGGAAGCTTAGGCAAATTATTTAACCTCTCTGAGCCTCAGTGTCCTTATCTGTAAACATAAAGATCATAACTCAGGGTTGTAATGAAGGGTAAATAGAATAACGTTTACAAACTCCCTAGCACAATGTAGAAACTTAATAAATCTTAATCCTCTTCTTAGAGAGAGAAAACATAGCATATTATAACAATCCCAGGTAACTGTGTATTTCTACAAACTAAACAGGGAGGCCTGGCGTGCTGCGATTCATGGGGTCACAAAGAGTCGGACATGACTGAGCGACTGAACTGAACTGAACTGAAAGTGATTCAGCAATGTTTTCCCCTGTGTGCATCTATTATACATTCATCTAAATTCTGTTTTTCCATCCCTCAGTAATAAATTACTTACTTTGAATTATTAACCATAGAACATGGAAATAACACAACTTTAAAGTGCTATTTCACAAATTCAAATTACTTCAAATTATTCATGGCCATATTTATATTTTCTCAACAGTCAGGCACAAAAGCACATTGAAATGAAAGAAAAAGAATAACAACGCATTCCTACCTGACATACTCTATGGATTCCAAAGTCTCCTTTGACCCAAAAGTATGAGAAGTGCCCATACCCTGTCTGAAACAGATACGCAGCAACCAGAACCCGAATGTGCATGTACACTGGCAAAAACTGTGGACAAAAATAAACAGGTCAAACACATGTTGACGTGAACTATACTGAAATAATCACAACCAGTACATTTAACCAAGATAATGGAGCATTACTATCATTCGGTGTTAGCTCAATGAATACATTTATTCTCAAAAATTAGGCATCATAGCAGGGGTTAAAAAAAAAAAGTAGACTCTGGAATCTGATAGACCTAGATTCAAATTCTGGCTCTAACAGTTATGTGACTTTAGAGTTTTCTAAACGGCAAAATGGAAGTATCTTCTCCTTTTTCAAAGGGTTTTTTGAGAAATGAATGACAATAAATATGAAGCGCTTTACACACTTCATTCAATTTGAATTAAATATATGATATCCATAATTATTAATCATCATATATGCTGAACATGAGGTCACTCTGGAATTCACATTTTCTCAAGATTAAAAAAACAAACAAAACCCTACATTTTTGGCCCCCTTAAACATATGGAATTTAGACTTGTAAATAAAATTGTCACAATTACTTATTATTTAGCAAAAATTACACATTTAAAAAATATATGCAAACATAATTCAGAAATATTATTTCCCTCCTAATCTTTTATAAAACAATTTTATTTTTCCCTCCTTCTTTGATGTTTCATCTTTACCATGATTTTTCAAAGCATCAGATTTCACTTCTGTCTAAGCTGAATGAAATACATTTCTCATCTATATTTTATGGGAGTCACTGGAAATATTATTTCATTTACAAGTCCAAATTCTGTTAACCTTAAACCACTGTCACTGCACCTCTCCACGACATATTAGTCCCTTAGTTGCCTATTCACTATTTCACAATACAGGTAGTGTGCTGCCTTTTAAAATGATCTTTAAAAGACTTGTTCAGTGACATCCAACATTCATAATAAAAGGCTATTCTTTTATGAATAATTACTAAATCTATGTAAACATTTATTTATTTTTTTTTGCTTCTATTTGATTGACTCATCTGATCATCTCTGTAATTATCCAGCATTAACACTGGTTATGACCACTTTAGCTAAGTGTTTCTTCCCCAAGTGATACTTTGCAGGATAAAATAACTGAGCAGATGCCTTAAACAGATTTAATAAGGCCTTGAACATATGCATCTTTTGTATGTATCCTTGAATGCATCCTTGAACATTTCTTTTATCTTTTCTGAGGGATAACTTTTTTCTAGAAGGAAACCCCCGATTATAATAAATTATAAGTTCTTCAATATAGCCTCCACTTCAGCCAAACTGTTAGATTCTCTGTCTCCTAAACTGGCCCTTCTGGTGTTTCTCTGTCGCCTCTCCTTTGTTTACCTGCTCATTCTACCCTGGAATGTTCTCCTAACCACATGTTATCTATACATATCCTATTCTTCTCAAGAGCCCTGGTGACATTTTCCAATCTTTTACTCTCAGATGAAAGTCATTTCTTCTTCCTTTGAGGTCTTTTAGCACAAATACCTACATATCAGATTTTTTATTTATTGCTCTTCATCATTAGTTCTTTCTAAATGTCTTATCAGTAGATCGGAAATTTTCAGTGCAAGTATAACGTATTAGAATCATGGGGATGAAGGTGGGAACACAGGATTGAAAGAGACCTAAAACTGTTCTAATCCAAACCTGTATCTTTACTTTATACTTGATGCACTTTAAAATATTTCCTTCAAGTATTTGAGCACCTTTTAATAGTGGAAAACATACAAATTCTTAAGGCAATCCATTCCATTTTCAGATGGTCATTAACTGCTATAAAGTTCCTTGTCATGAACAACTGAAATCAAACTATGTAAAGGCTACCAATTTAAGCTCTCTAGGACAGTGCTGTGCAATGAAGTAAAACGTGAGCCATGTGGCAAATTTTTCATGTGGCTGCCAGACATTTAAACAGTTAAAAGAAATAAGTGAAATTAATTTTAATAAACAAATTTTATTTAACTCAATATACCCAAAATACTATATCATCCCAACATATACTGAGACATGTCATATTTTTTCATACTAGGTTTGTGAACTTTGTACACATTTATCAAAATGAATCATACTTAACCTGATACATATTTCACATTTCAGAACACCTCAATTCTGACTGCACTTCAAGTGCTCAATGGCCACCTGCGGCCACTAAAATGGACAGCTTAGCTCTAGAGCCACATGCGTGCCCTTTATCAATTTTACATCTGATTGGTCTGTAAGCGTTTACAAACAGAGGTCAAACTGAGGCTAATCATTCCCAATTACGTAAACCACTCTCCATGAAACATGCTTTTGAGCCCCTTCAAGAATGGGTCTGGGCCTACAATGTTGAGACTTAAGTTATATTTAAACAGGAAACACAACCATTTAAATGGAATTAAACACTATCACAATTTGCCAAGTCTCTACCAATGCTGCATTATTGCAAATGCTGTACGATACTTTTGACTTTTTAAAGATAAAGCCAACAGAAGAGTTGCAAGAACAGTGCAACACACGCCTGTTTACTATGCTGAACTGCTTAAAAGGCGTGCTGCTGCCACACGACACCACCCACAGAAACTATCAGTACCACCGAAGAAAGAACGGTTTCTTACATGACTGTGTTACCATTATAACACCCAAGAAATTTAACATGAATATAACAGCATCCACATACAATCCATATACAAATTTCTTTGATTGTCCCAGCAATATCCTTTATTGTTAATTTTTTCTAAAAATTTAGGAACCTTAAGAATCAAACATTGCGTTTAGTTTTTATTCCTCTTTAGCCTCCTTTAATCTGAATTGTTTACCTTTTTTGTCTTTCAGGAGTCAAATATTACAACAAAATGTTAATATTAAAAAAAAGTATTTAGTATCCAACTTCATTAGAATTAGTAATGAGGCTGACTTCTGGTTCTGTTCTTTTTCTAGCCTCACAAATTTTCCCTTAAGACCATTTTATTCAGGTCCCTTCAGAGAAGTTACTTATAAACTCTCAAAGAAGAAAAGGCCACAATGGAACACAAAGTCATCTACTGTATATACCTAACTTGCTGTACACTGTATATTTCACAATATTATCTGATATGTTATATTTTAAAGGAATTTTTACACCAACAATTGGAATCTGCCAGTCCACCTGGATTATTTCAATAATTCTGTAATTTTTTACATAGTTTCTATTTTACTATAAAAATATGGCACAACTAAAGCTTGACATGTTTTACTCAAAATATAAAACATTAATAAGGTAATTAAAATAATCATGACAATTAGAAAGTTTTTTATGAGGGTAATTCCACAAATATCCAAGAATCAAGTCCCAAAATATGTTATAACCCATGCTGATAATGCTTTGCCAAATGTAGATACAGGTAATTTTTAACCACAAAATTCTATATAAAAGAACAGGGATATGTGAATCATCACAAATGATCTTTGTATCTTTCCAGAATATAGATATTTTAAAAGTGTAATTTAGAATGAATTGGGATGTCGTTTAAGACATATTAGAATGTTAACTTAGCAAATGATTATAATAGAGTGCCAAACTGCTTTCATCCCTTTATGATCCAAATGCTTTCGGGAATCACTGAATTGAAAAACTGAATCTGCCATCAATACTTTCTGATTTGGGTTGTTTTTTAAAAAAAAAACCCAAAAAACAGTACTATTACTCTTTAATATGTCAGCAATTAATTATGTCTTTAAGTGGCATTTTCTTAAAACCCTTTCCACATCCTCTCAAATCTTTCCCCACCCCCACCCCAAATTAATCTAATCTTTCTTCACGTGTCAGAGCTATTTCTATGACTCGATATTCGTCTTTACTTGCTTTTTAGAGAACTTCCTAAATTCATCCTACAAATTCTGAACCGGGCTTATAGACGAGCCCTTCCTATCTTCAGGTCTTCTTGCTCTGGATCTCTGTTACTGCCTTGGCTCTCCCACAGCTGCTTGAACTTCCTAGGGCCCCTCCAGCTGCAGGGCCACAGTTTTACTGCTGTCACAAATATGCAGATTACAGCTGTACAACTTCAGCTTTAAAAGTTATACTTCTCCCTCTGCCTTTTAGCATTTAAACAAGTCATTCATAAAATTACCAGCAATTTTTGAAAATAAAGAGACTTAATGAAGGATAACATGAGTATTTTCTAATTGTTAAGAGATATCTGATGAACCCTAGTATTATTTATCTTAACTGCTCCTATGGAAATTTCAAAACACTCCTTTCTGGCAAATTTCCCCTGTTATCTCAACATAATATAGATTCTATGTTAAATTACTGTTTATAGACATGTGCTTTATATAAGCAAATAAAGTAAAAACCAGTTCATGTTCAATAGTTCCCAAATTATGAAAGAATCTGTTAAATTTTTAAAACATATTTTATAGAAATCAAACAAAATTTTATTTCTATAAAAACAAATTTTATAGAAATCAATTTGTACCGTCACTTAAAAAGTATGATAAGTGGTTATTAGATACCTAGGTTCACTCTTAAAAGCTTGTTTTAACTGTAGCTCTAATATTACAATTCTCAATACATTTTTTCCTACCCCTACCAAATCTGGTGTCCCCAGTTAATGAGAATCCTAAGGCTAAAAGACTTAAAAAGACACCTACTATTGAGGGAAAAATTATTTTGGCCAGGTACAGAGGGCACCAGGTGAGCCAAGGAAGAGTCCTCCGTATCATGGAAGTGGTAATACTTAGAAGGTATGGAACATAATACATGGTCAAAACAGCAGATCATCAGTATCTGAGGATTCTGACTACTGAGGCAAGAGAGTTCTACGTTTTTAAACTTTAGAAGTATAAAAATGGTTGGTCAAACTTGCTAAGATACAATGAACTGTAGAATATAAAATATAATCATCTAATCTGATTTCTTTTAATAGTAACTTGCCTATTCTAAATCCTTTGCAACTAATATCATCTAGAAAGTCTCCTAATAAATTAGTTTTCTAACAGGATGACATGAAACAATACCCTTGGATGATTGTTCCTACTACATCAAAATTAATGTCAAGTAAATACAAACAAATTATTGCCTTATCTTTTAAAAAATAATTATTTTGCTTTTAAGTGTAATCCTTCTTAGATCAGGTGGTAGGAGAGAAATGGGAAGACAGAAAGATTGGGAGGGAAATAAGGTGGGTCTCTAAATGGTAGAGAAAATAAAACACAAAGAGTTGGTATCCTAAAGGAAACATTAAAGTGACATTATTTCCTATATTTTCTGAACTTAAATTTGAAATACTTACTGTACTTGCTCCAGAGATATGATAAATCAAAATCACAAGTTGCATCCAGCCTTTCCATTCATCTGTTTGTTCTCTATTTAATACTTTAGTCTGTGTAAAATAATCAATATTTGTTTTAAAACTCATCAAGAAGCTATATTTAGACAGAATATATTAAGTATGTTAAAATTTTTCTTATAGGATATAAATTAATCCTTCTTTCAAAAGAACCTTGGGGGAAAAATAGTTTAAGACTGTCATTTAATTTCTTGATAAAAGAGATAATAAACTATTTAAGTATAATATGAATTTTAAAATGAATATAAAAGAGATTTTAAATATTTAAGTTGATACATATGGTTTTATATTATTTTTTAAACTGTGACAGATGTGTTTATAAATCTAAAAAATGGCATTTTATAATTTTAAGAAAATCTTAGAATTTCAGTTAGAAAAAAATCTCATAGTTCTCTTACACTGTATTGTGAAGAAAAAAGCTCCATTATCATACTTTATTTTCTCTAGAATATTCCCACTGGGGATGAAGAACTGATTAATCATCCTCATATGAAAGTTATTTCTTACAAAAAAATTTATTAATTCAAATAAATCATGAGTTATAAAGGAGTTACATTTATATTCTGAGCAATTACAGCAAAGCTAAAATAGGCATTCAGAACACTTTTTAACAGTGCCCACATTATTATGTAAGTTCTAATTTGTGTGTGCATGCCTGAGTGTATAAATATATAAATAGAAAAAGTGTTTATTAGTGTAATTATATACTTTTAACTTATAAAAGATAATAGTATCTCATGTTTGTGGACCATCAGAAAGTGAGGAGCATCTCTACTTTCTCCATCCTCAGGCAGGCAAAATAACACCAAGTCATGATATCTTTTTCACAGTCATTATTTTCCAATTTTTCAACAATTTTATGAAACTGAACTTTCTCCAAACTGTTTCAAAAAAGCAACAGTTAAGAGTCCACTAAGTGATGTACAACTGCAATATTCCTTCATCTTCTTCTATATATGTACATGTTTGTGTATGATGGCATGATAAATAGTATCAATTCTTTAATCCAGACTCTATAATGAGATGAGAAGGATAACATGAACTAAAAAGAAAATGATTCTTACCTCCTTGGTATTTTCATTGTAAAACACTCCCAAAACCAAGATGTAGATAATTGGAATAAAGAAAGTTGAATGTGTATAAAATTTGTTTTCCTTCATAAATAGATTTGCCCGGTCACACATATAGAAATAAGCCATGATCAGGCCAAGTTTGCAGAAAGACTGTAAAAATATTTCTAATGGAGACACAGAGGGATTGATAATATTTTTCTTTTCTTCTCCACTTTCCAAGTCAGTACAAGGCTTATTCTTCCGATGAGCATTACGATGAATTATATAAAAAATTAAATATCCAATAATAGATAAAGTGAAAAAGCAAGCAGCTAGCTTCTGTATGAGAGTAAGAGGAGGCCGAGGTTGACAACAGGAACCATCTACAGGCTTCAAAATCTTATTGCAATACACGTTCATAAGAATCATTGCACTCTGTGAACAAATCAAGTGATTTTGTTATTATCTTGTCAGTAATGCATTTCCCATTAGGTTTTCTCCTGTGAATACAACTGACTTTTTAGCACTGAAACCAAAATGCTTTTGTACTTTTTACTACCATTTCCCAAACAATCATGTAAATAATGATAGTCCTTCAATCTGTAAATAACTCGTTCAGGGTTTTTCAAACTTCTTGGGTTATGATCCATAGTGAAAAGTTCATTTTATAATGTGACTCAGAATATACATACATACATACATATATATATATATACGTGAAACAATACCCATCCTTACTACTTGGAATGCATCTGAGTTTTTTCCATTCTATTCTTTAAAAAAAGATAAAAATACGGATTTTATGACTGTTAATGGGCCGTGACTTTTGGTTACAAAAACACTGACAGATATCAAGGACCAAAGAATTGTAATTAACAGATGTTCAATACAGAAGATACCAAGATACTTAAGATACACTTTCAGTCTTTAGATATGAAAAAAGAATGTAGAGTAACTACCACCAAAAATGATTAACTCTTAGCTAACAATATTTATAACATGCCTTTCATTTGGTTTACAAGTTTATGGACCACTTGGGATTCAATAGTTTTAGTGTTTCTAACTTGAAATGGAATCTTCAACACAGTTTAATCATAATAAAATATTCTAAGCAAGCTATCAGGAGCCTTTCTAGCTGACGGTTCAGTCAAATTTAGTTTTATAAAAACTACATGGTTCTAAAAACCTTTAGCACTCTAAATCATTCGAAGTATTCAGCCATTTAGAAAATCTCATTCTCTCAGCTTTAAGACTTTAGAAGATTCTGAGCCTGGAACTCTTGCAAACACTAGTCTACAAAGTCCATCCCAAGGTTCATAACCAGTTCTAGGGAGTCCACAAAGCCCTTGAAAAAATATGGAGAAGTGTCGTGTGAGTGTGTACGCAAATATGCACTTTTCTACAGGAGAGGAATGGAACAATTACTTTTTATCAGATACAAGGGTTATGTGATATTCAAAAAGATTCAGGACCACTATTTTACCTGTTGTACTATGTGTGAAAATTTATAATTATCCAGCTCTCTCTTGTATTTAAACTAAAATCCCTTTCCACCCATCAATCTGGAGTTGTTCAGTATCTACTCTGTATCATGACTAATGCTTAGGGTATCAGAATTAGAAGGAAATAATAAATAAAATGTTCTCCATATTAAAATATGCTCTTCGTGGAAGCTTAATTTTATTTTAAGGTTTAAGGCAAAGAGAACATGGAGCAGTAGTTTTCAAACATGAATGTAACAAGGACTTAAAAGCTTTTTAAGAGTATCTAGCACTGACTAAATGAAGTTGCATTTCCTTCCTTCCATAACCTTCTTCCTTAGAGTATATGAAAACTCTTACATATTCAGTGAGGTGATGGAAAGTCAAATTATTTCTAGATCTATGTCTAGACAGAAAAACTGAAAATAACTGACTGCAATTCAGTTCAGTTCAGTTGCTCAGTCGTGTCCGACTCTTTGCGACCCCATGAATTGCAGCACGCCAGGCCTCCCTGTCCATCACCAACTCCCGGAGTTCACCCAAACCCACATCCATCGAGTCGGTGATGCCATCCAGCCATCTCATCCTCTGTCGTCCCCTTTTCCTCCTGCCCTCAATCCCTCCCAGCATCAGAGTCTTTTCCAATGAGTCAACTCTTCGCATGAGATGGCCAAAATCCTGGAATAGTGATATATAGCTATTGGTTAGATATTACAGTCCCTACTGACAGATACAAGAATTCTTACAGTTTCTCTGCTTGATTCAGGAAGATGTAAGCCATCCAAAGATTCCATGATGGTTTCTTGAGCAATCAATTTGGAAACACTGAACACCTTAACATTTGATTTAGAATTTCTGGTGCTGCTATTCAAAATACTGACTGCAGCTTCATTGTAGGCATCTATCTTCTCATTAGTGATCATTTTCCTATTTTCACTTAATAGATCTTCATAAACAGGATCTGCACATGAAACATATTTTTTAAAATACACTCAGAAGTCCCTACTGGTAGAAATTATAATCATGCAAGTTAGTTAACTGCATTTCATATTTTGTTGTTAAAGTTGAGAATTCCAAGCACCTAATAATTCATTTTTTTAAAATAGTTGACCAAGATTTTATAATAGATTTCCTAGCTTATAGTCAAATTTTGTATCAATCTATACCTCTCTTCAAATTAAAAGACTTTTATACCTCTTCTCTCTTAAGTATACAAGTCTTAGGAAACATTTTTATGTTCTAGCATGTCTTAAGAGTTTGAAAATTTTGGATGCTGGATTATATCAGGTAACGGGAATTCAAAACTGTATTATGGAAGATCACCTAATTAAGAATAGCAGTCAATCTTCTTTTTTTCCTCCTCTTGCTGCTTATTTTTGCAAACTTTATTCCCACAATTAGGAGGTAATATTACTAATGATCAAAGCTTTTTACCTCTTAGCATAATCATTTAACTTTTTCTCACTTTAGTAAGAGAAAGGTTAATGAGTCTGTAAATGAAATAGTGATTTTGGAAGAGATCATTACCATCCTTGTTATTTCTCTCAGTTTGACATTAAACTTGGAAATAATTATAAGAGTTTCTAACAAACAACTTAAATTGCTAAAATACCCAAGGCATTTCATATTGTGCAGGGCATTAAATAATGGACATTCAATAAAACTGAAGTGAGTTGATCTAATGTCAACTTTTTCTTAAAGAATTTCATTGCCAAGTACAAACTAGATGGTTTGCATTTAAATATATTCTGTCAATTCCAAAGAATGTTTACTGCCAATGAGTCTAATATTATGAACCAGATAATTTTTTCTATATTTCCCAATCACAATAAAAACGTGATAAGAAATAAAATCAAAGACAAGCATCTAATTTGCCTTTAGGACTTATTCTCTTTGTTATGTTCTATTCTAACTGCTGAGACTCCTTGGAGAATTTATTTATTATTAATTTTTTACTTATTATATTTATTAGTCTGTCTGTTCCTTAAGTTCAAAACAGGAAACCAAATAGCTCAAGTTTACTCTAATTTTGCAAACATTTATTCTCATAAAGTAGTAATTTTGCTTCTTGAAATAGATAATAGAAACCCAAGCCTCAAAACAGACACAAATGACATTTTTTCATTACTTTTACCTTGTAAGACCCAATAAACATCACTAGTCTTTGCCAGTTTTTCTAAAAGTGGTGCTATGGAGGTAATATTCATTTTATATTGGGAAAGCGCTTCATTGCTGCCATTGTGAATCTTGATAGACCACTAAGAGAAAGTAAAAATTAAGCATTAATTCAGTATTTATCACAGGAAAATGAAAGTATATAATTTCCTCTATTGTAAAAAAGGTTCTCATTTTAAGAGAATTCCCATTTTTATTCAATATTAGAATAAAATATGGTCAATTATTTTATGAAATACATGAAGGCAGTTACAAAGAGCTGATAAAAAATTAGCCTTTCAATGTAAAACATTCAAGAAAAAAGAATGTAATTTTAGATATAAAAATAATATTGACATTTACCATCAAATTTCCTAAGTTCATTCAGATCTTTTTTATTAAAATTATCAGTCTAATTAATTACAAGAGAAATAAGAATTAAAATATAAGTATAATCAAGAATTCTATTCAGCATAAGTTAATTCTTTCTTAGCATGTTCTTAAGTATATGAAACAAAAATCATTTATGTAAGAATACAGATAACTTACTGTGGCAGCTCCTGCTACAATCACATGGGGCTTTGCAACAGAATCCTGAAGAAAGAAAAATCTTTATCATAGTGTTATAGTTAGTTCAGGAGATTAATACAAGTAATATTACTTAACTTTTTTCCCTTACGTTCTTCTTCCATTTAAATGCATTTTAATTTTCTAGGGTTCCTATTCAGATCCTTGTCACAACAAGATGGACACCCTATGCTTAAAGCCTTACATGGCTGCATGGCTACACAGGATGGCATGAAGCTTGCATGGCTAATTCTTTGGTGTTCTTTAAGATAGACCTCAACATTCAGAACACTTAAGATCATGGCATCTGGTCCCATCACGTCATGGCAAATAGATTGGAAACAATAGAAACAGCAAGAGATTTCATTGTGGGGGGCTCCAAAATCAGTGCAGATGGTGACTGCAGCCATGAAATTAAAAGACACATACTCCTTGGAAGAAAAGTTATGACCAACCTAGATAGCATATTAAAAAGCAGAGACATTACTTTGCCAATAAAGGTCTGTCTAGTCAACACTTTGGTTTTTCCAGTAGTCATGTATGGATGTTAGAGTTGGACTATAAAGAAAACTGAGCACTGAAGAATTGATGCTTTTGAACTGTGGTATGGAGAAGACTCTTGAGAGTCCCTTGGACTGCAAGGAGATCCAACCAGTCCATCCTAAAGGAAATCAGTCCTGACTATTCATTGGAAGGACTTATGCTGAAGCTGCAACTCCAATACTTTGGCCACCTGATGAGAAGAACTGACTCAGTAGAAAATACCCTGATGCTGGGAAAGGTTGAAGGCGGGAAGAGAAGGGGACAACAGAGGATGAGATGGTTGGATGGATCACCAACTCAATGGACATGAGTCTGAGTAGGCTGTGGGAGTTGGTGATGGATAGGGAGGCCTGGTGTGCTGCAGTCCGTAGGATTGGAAAGAGTCGGACATGACTGAGTGACTGAACTGAACTGAACTGAAGATAAAACCCAAACCAAAAAAAACATTACTAAAATCTAATATAGCCTAATATTATTCTGAATTCTGAGTAAATCGTGTAAAGCTCTAGCATATTACGTCAGCCAATTAAAAAGTATCTTTGGAAGCCTACAGGGTACACAGTTACCATGTTAAATAAAAGTGGGGCTCTAAGGAGACAAGATCTTTTGGGCCTGGTATGTATTTAACAAAGTTGACTGACTATGATAGACCATAATGTGGGGAAAAAACAAGGAGAAATTTGGTACAAATCCTCACCTACTGCAAATTATATTATTTATAATACTACCAATTATATAGAGGCTTCCCAGTTGGTTCAGTGGTAAAGAATCCACCTGCCAAAGGAGATCCCTGGGTAGGGAAGATCTTCTGAAGGAGGAAATGACAACACAGTCCAGCATTCTTGCTAGGGAAATCCCATGGACAGAGAAGCCTGGCGGGCTATAGTCCATATGGTCGCAGGGACACAACTGAGCACACACACACCAATTGCATACTACTTGGTAATTTACTAAGTATTCTCTTAAATTAGCTCATTTTAATATAGATTCTTGCCACTTGTGAGACAGGCAGGGAGATTACATATGTATACATATACAAAAGTATATATTGTTTTTTAAAAAAGGCTATGGACTCAGGTTTATAGGTATTGCTGAGGCCTGGCAGAGACAGAACCAGAACTTAAGTCTCTGACTACTGAGTTCAACGCACTTTTCACAACACAGAAGACCTGATATTACGATCATGTGCACAAGAAATAATTAAACGAAAGAAATCAGAAAACATCCAAGCCATATACAAAAAGAGAAGTGACAGTTACTGTCTCATTATGAAGGTAAAACATGCTAAGTGTAGAGAACTATGAAAGCAGAGAAATGTGATAACAAAATCAGTCTATTTCCAGGCTAGCATGCCCCATTTTATATTGCTATTTTACTGAAACTTTTTCCTCATCTGTAGGTGGCTCCCTTCCTCATTCTTCACAGCAGCTATCCCAAATCATACTAAATATTTTTCTTACACAGGTCCCGCCTGCCCTCCTCCTCACTTTTGGCATTAAGCCTAATCCTCAAACTTAGAGAAAAATAGAACTCATCTGGTCTGTGTGCTCTTGCCTTCCTTGCTCAATTCTCACAACTTTATCCATATACTCACACAGTCTATCATCTTCTGAAAGATGAAGAGTTAAACCACACATGTCCCTATTCTCCTTAATGGCTAAACAGTTACTCTTGAGTCTGTGTCTCCTCTCTTTTTACATCTGGAGCTATGTCTGTAAGTTATCTTCTCAAACTCTGGAATCATCCTTTTCATCCTCTTCTCTTCATCCTTCTCTCAATCCACAAAATGTCAAGTCATCTTTATCCTCAAAAAATGTTCCTTCAATTCTGTCTCACTCTCAAATGCTTCCCATTCACTCTTGACCAACAGATTACTTGGAAGGGCGCTCAGCTTTCACTGTGCTAATTTCTTTCTCATTTATGCCTCAACTTATCATGTTTTGATTTTGAGTTAGTAATCCATTAAAACCTCCCTCAGAGCCCATTAATGAATTCTGAATTGCCAAGTCCTGTAGTTTCAGTCTATCCTATATACTTCCTAAAGTGACACTACTATTCACTTTTAAAACTCCTTCCTTCCCTGTGTGTTATATTACAGTTATTCTTCTGCTTTTGTTGCTTTACCTCTTTTATCATCATCTCTCAGAATCTTTTCTGTTTCATTCCCACATTCTCTTCTTTAATCTACACTTGCTGTCTATTGAATTATTTCCATTCAAGTCGCTTCAAATATCACCTCACTTCATACCAACACTCCCCAAACTGGTCTAAGTAACTCAGACCTAATGCTTACCACTCATCTACAGAAAAAAATCTAAATTGCTGGTTTCCTTAATTACCCATATCTGCCAAATCATCTAGAAGCTCTTTGAGGACAGGAACTCTGTTATGTTAATCAAAGTATCAGCAGTGTTTAGCCTGAGGCCTAAAATATGACATGATTTATAAATATCTGTTGGATAACAGTGGAGTTATTTAAATTCAACTTTGCTTTTATGCCTATAGGTATCTGTAAGGTTATTTCAGTTCATATCTTTCTAATCCAATGTTGTTCTTATCTCCTTTGTAAAGCTTTCTTAGATCTTCACCTATTAAACAACTCTCATCCTAAGTGCCTCTGTCCATGGTGCTTTCATAGTTCTCTGTGGCCAAGTCTATTTTCTAGCCACATTCCTAATACCGAGAACAAAGCTAGTTATAGTACAGACATAATAAAAATACGTATTCTCAGGATTCAGCAGCTTACTATGGAAACAGTAAAAAATACATGAATATAAGCATACAAACATACTCCTTGAATAATTAAAACCAGTCAACTAATCAATCTCAGGTAATTACATGACCATTTATCCAATAAGCTGAATATTTCCTCTCCCCCAAGAATCAAAAGGAGTTTTACAATAGAACCTAAAGCTCCAAAATCAAGTTTTAGCAAATTATAAGAACAGAAGATCTGAATATGCAATATACCTTCAGCTTAGTTATAACAAAGGTTTTTGTGATCTTGCCTGAATTCTAAATTATATTACACTGATGTTGTTTAACTGTGAATTTCTACAACTTTAATGGATATACTTTCAGGTTCAGCATAAATATAAATCACATGTTTAAATCATCTGAAATACACACATAACATTATTCTTATTTCTGGACATTTAAAAACATATTAATAAAAACCAAAAAAAATTATGTGAGATCCAAATTTTCCAGAAAGTTGAATTCTAAAAGTTGTCTGTATGTTTGTTTTTTGAAAACTTAAACATTTTCTCAAAGAAGCAAAGTTAAAAATGTTGACTAGGTTCTCACTGGATCCTACAAAATTCTATTAATGTGTTACAGTTGCCATATTAAAATACTTATTGTGAAAAAAAGCAAAGAAAAATACCATTGCAACACAAGTAATTAAGCAAAACAAGGCCAACAAAGTTGAATATTGTTTTATCTATCCCCAATGCAAATACCTCTGGGAAAGGATACAGGTTTAAAGGACTGACAAGGAGATGTATGGAGACATTGTGGGAATTCTAAAGTGGACTTGTGAGAAGTTAGGGGTTTTCTGAGGTTAACAGCACTCTTGTCTTCTATCTAATTTATCTCCAAACATTATGAGCCAAAACACACCAGGCTTGACTTTTAGGTCACAAATATAATAATAAAAGGGAATAAGGATATTAAAAAAAATTTTTTTTTCAGACGTATCAGGACATAAAAGTTTGAAGAACAAAGTGGAAAAATGCTCAAGAAAATGTGTACTGTGATAGAAAGATTATCTGAGTTTGAATCAACTGAGCTATGGCAACCTACTCCAGTATTTCTTCCCTAGAAAATTCCAAGGATAGTGGAATTCCTACAGTCCACAGGGTTGCAAAGAGTTGACCATGACTGAGCATGCAAACACGTACAACAGTAACAGAAAGCTTTAAATCAGTAAACTGTGGTATAAGCCTAATCACCACCGGGTTAGAATGGTAATGTCCAGAGACACTGGAACAAAACTTCGTTTTCTCTGTAAAGTGACAATTAATCTAGCATGGTCAAAATCAAGAAGGTTGGTATAAAGTAGAGGAGAGTAGGACAGGTGAGTGTAGGAGAATGAGCTTTCAAAATTTGACTGCTCAAAACCAGCAAGGCCATATTTTCAAATACAGACCTCAGTCCACACTTTGATACACTGTTTCATAGAACCATTAACCTCTGGATGCCACAGAAAATCCTAAGAGAGAAATGTAAGAAAAGAAGTCAAAGAAAATACTATGTCCACCATTCAAAACAAACTTTAACACATCTCTTACAGAGTAGTTAAAAGTAAAACACTACCTTATCTACAATATCTTCATCTCTCATCCCAATTTGGCAAGTCTCACAATAGTTCTCTGTATGTCCACTTTTGCTATTCTTTAGAATATTTCCACACATTTTCAACAGAGTAATGTTTTAAAATTTAAAATCTGATCTTGCCACATCCCCGCTTAAGTATTTAAGAATTTTCAAACAATTGCCCTGAGGATAAGTTTCAAAGTCCTTAAAATTCCAAGAAGTTGCAGTCTGGCCTCTGCCTAGATAGTCTGCCTTTTTCCTGCCACTCTCCCGCTTGTTCTAAGCATACTTTTTGTTTTCCTTCAGCTCTTGGAATGCTCTGCTGCTGCTGCTAAATCACTTCAGTCGTGTCCGACTCTGTGCGATCCCCTAGACAGCAGCCCACCAGGCTCCCCCGTCCCTGGGATTCTCCAGGCAAGAACACTGGAGTGGGCTGCCATTTCCTTCTCCAATGCATGAAAGTGAAAAGTGAAAGTGAAGTCGCTCAGTTGTGTCCGACTCCTAGCGACCCCATGGACTGCAGCCCACCAGGCTCCTCCGTCCATGGGATTTTCCAGGCGAGAGTACTGGAGCGGGTTCTCCAGGGCTTTGTTCCTGTTCCTTCCACCTATAATGCTCATAAGCTCTCCCCTCAGTCTACCTACCTCCTACTTACCCTTGAGGCCTCCGGTAAAGCATCACTTCCCCGTTCTACACATTTATGATGTCCTACTTTTTCCTTTTTGCCATCCTTAGCTTCCCTGGTGGCTCGGACAGTAAAGAATCTGTCTGCAATGCAGGAGACCTGGGTTCAATCCCTGGGTTGGGAAGATCCCATGGAGAAGGGAATGGAAACCCAGGATTTTTTCCTAGAGAATTCCATGGACAGAGGAGCCTGGTGAGCTACACAGTCCATTGGGTCGCAAAGAGTCAGACACAACTGAGTGACTAACACTTTAACACTTAATCCCATGTTTAAATGCTCACAGAAAACTATAATGAAAAAAAAAAAAAAGAAAACTATAATGACTTGCAAGCTCCATTAGACAGATCTGGGACACTGGTGTCTTGATCCCCATCTGTATTCTCAGGACCTAGAAGGCACTGGGAATTCAGAAAATTCATATAATGTTCTCTTATGAAGAGTAATCCTGCATACACACTGGTTTCAAATTAACATACTTTTCCTGGATAGAAATCTAAGAGATCAAATTTTCTATTACACAAAACAGTGCGTGCATTACATGATCTTAGTCTACCTGTTGTCTCTCAATACACTACATGTACATGTGAATTAACCAGCAAATCGTTTCAACATCATAACACTGAGCTTACTATTTTATGAACTTACCACTTTAACTGACGCAATCTTGTCTTCAAAAGGAATGTTTCCATGCTACCATAATGAGAGAGAGATGACAGAAAAATATTGATGTATAGATTAATTTTATGTGAATGATTCCTCCTCCAGCTGCCTTTGTCGATTCATTTATACACTGTATCCCAATTATCTACCTTCAGCCCCAAGGGGAAAAGATCTGTATAGACTACCCCAAAATAAGTGACACTATTTTTAAAAAAACTCTTTATTTGTGATCTTCAACATCTTAGAGGTAAAGATAAAACTCCCACTATGAATAAGCAGGTAGGCGAACATGCCTACATAAATTATCTTTTTGTCAAGCTTCCCACGATTCCAATTTAGTCCTAGTATTATCATCTATGGCAGAGACCAGTTGCTGCTCTGTATTTCCCAAATCCCTTCCAGTTAGACAGGACCACATGACTAGTTCTGGCCAATGTACTATGACTAGATGTAATGTGGGTCACTTCCAGGCTGAAGTTCCCAGGGCAACTCTGCTCATCTGGTTTAACCTGATACAAGGACTGAGGAGGCTGAATGTCCCTAATGGAACAACTAGAAAACAATAAAAATTCCATCAGCAAAGACCCCTGAATGACTGCAGGGAACAAAGCCCTTTGTCCCAGGTGGTTAAGACAAGAAGTGCTAAGTATTAAGACTGTGATATGGATTTATTGCTGTAGGAACAGCTAGTCCATCCTCACCACTACACTAATGAAGGCCCTGCCTAAACATGAATGGACACATAGGACTCTAGGTTATTAAAGATTTCACTCTGAAGATGGTACATAGTCTAGTTGTATAAAAAAATTAAAATCCAAAGACTATAACTTCTTGTAACTGTTTCATAAAAAATAAAAAAAAAATCATTTCATAATTATTCAGGATGGAACAGGGGTGGTTAATAAGAAGCTAACTCTCTTCCTAAAATCAAGGTTGAAACATTTTCATTAACTAGACAGATAGTATTTATATTAAGAAATAGTTTGTTTCTATCAACAGGCTAAATTTTAAAATTCTTGTTAGTCCTGTTTAAGCATCTTTTCCCAAAAGGGCTTTAAAAAACAAAATCGAGTTGACTTACAGTGTCGTTAGTTTCAGGTGTATAGCAAGGTGAATCAGCTATACATATACATTTATCCACTCTTTTTTTAGTTAATATGTTGTATATACAGTAGTATGTATATGCTAATCCCAATATTCCAATTTATCCCTTCTCCCTCTTATTCCCTGGTAACCATAAGTTTGTTTTCTACATCTGTGACTCTACTTCTGTTTTTTAAATAAGTTCACTTGTATTCTTTTTTTCCCAAAAGGACTCTTGAGATAATTAATTCAATAGTACTTGTGGTGGTTAAGTTGCTAAGTCATGGACAGCAGCCTACCAGGCTCCTCTGTCCATGGGATTTTTCCAGGCAAGAATACTGGAGTGGGTTGCCATTTCCTTTTCCAGTACTTCAAGGTATGTTATATGAAAAGAGTTTCCTTGGTCAAATAAGTCTGGGACATCGGGTCAGAGAAAATCACACAGGTGTTCTCCTCTTCCTATCCCTTTAAAAAATTCTCCCTCCGAGATACAGTGTGTCATGAAATATTTCTCCTTTTTGCATGGCACAGTTAATTCAGTCAATTCAATCTCTTCATTTTAATATAACATCTGCTATATGCAAAATAATATATCACATATATGTAAGTAACAAGTCATAGTAAAAATAAATAAGCACTCATGAATCCATGGCACAAATTCATGTGTTGACACGAAATGAGCTATGTTGGCTTCTAAATTCCTTCCTTCTAAATTCCTTCTCTAAATTCCTTTCTTCACCCAAAAAGAACAATCATCTTAAATTTTTTTCTTTCTATTTTATTATACAGCTTTGTCACACATGTATGCATCTTTAAATGATACACTGTTCAATGTTGTTGGCTTTCACTCCATTTTAATTTTGAAGAATTTCAGACTTACAGCAAAATTGACATCCTTTACCAATTGTTAGTATTTTCTACACTAATTTCATGTGTCTCTATGCACCACATATACATAGTTTTTCTTCTTTGCTGAACCATGTAAAAGTAAACTGCAGACACAGTAACATTTCCCTCTTAAATATTTAAACACATATCTTTGAAGAATATGGACATTCTCTTGCATAACTGTAATACTATAGTCCCAAAGAAGTTGATATTGATAAAATATTATCAAATCTAATAATATAGTTCATGTTCAACTTTCCCTAATAAAGTCTTTGCTACAGTTCTTATATTTTAACCTAGAATTCAATAAAAGCCAGGTATTATGTACATGACTGAGGACAAGATGGTGGAGAAAACAGACCTTGGGCCTACCTCCTCTCACAAGAACACCAAAATCACAACTAATTGCTAAACAACCATGGATAAAAAGATTGGAACCTTTCAAAAAGATATTCTATATCCAAAGACAAAAAGGCGGCCAACAAAATGGCAGGAGAGTCACACTTGTGATATAATCAAATTCCATATCCTGACTCACAAACTGGAGAATAATTTTATCACAGAAGTTCTCGCACAGGAGAGAGTGTTCTGAGCCCCATCCCAGGCTCCCCAGCGCAGGGGTCTGGTATTGAGAGGAGGAGCCTCCAAAGCATTTGGCTTTCCCAGAAAAGGGGCTGATTATAGGAGATCCACAGGACTGGGGGACAGACTCCACACATGGAGGGTGCACACAAGGTCCTATGAGAACAGGGACCCAGAGCAAAAGCAGGGACTTCAAAGGGGACTGGGCTGGACCTACCTGCTGGTCTTGGAGGGTGTCTTGTGGAGGCATGGGGCAGCTGTGGCTCTCTCTAGTGTCCTAAAAGCTGGCAGTGGTAATATTGGGGAGTGTTTCTCTACTTGAACTCTCCTTAGAAGCAGACATCTTACGTGGGTAATTAGCAGCAAGACCACGCCCTGCCCAACAGCCTGTAGGCTCCAAAGTTGGAGCACCTAACAATCCACAGGGCAGGAGCACAGCCCTACTCATTAGCAGTCCCCGTTCAGAGCAGTCCCCGTTCAGTTCTGTCCCTCAGTCGTGTCCGACTCTTTGCAACCCCATGGACTGCAACATGCCAGGTTTCCCTGTCCATCACCAACTCCCAGAGCTTACTCAAACTCATGTCCATCCAGTATCTTTCTCAGTATCAGGGTCTTTTCCAATGAGTCAGTTCTACACATCAGGTGGCCAAAATCTTGGCCACTCATTAGCAGACAGGCTGCCTAAAGACTTTCTGAGACCATAGTCACCTATACACATGGCCCTTGACACAGCCCTGCCCACCAGAGAACCAAGAACCAGCTCCATTCACCAGTGGGCAAGCAAGAGCCTCTCCTATCAGGAAGCCTTCACAAGCCTCTAGAACAGGCTCACCCACCAGGGGGCAGACACTGGCCTCTCACCAGAAAGCCTGTACAAGACTCTAGACCAGATTCACCCACCAGGGGGCAGACACCAGAAGCAAGAAAACTACCATACAGCACCCTATGGAACCAAGTCTTCAAACTCAGGCCAGAACCGACCTTGGCACCAACTGGTCACTGGACCTTGGATAATAAAAGGGAAATGCACTGCTTGGACACAGAGGGCATCCCCTATTGGAGGAAAGCTCTCCAAAACTTCCACATACATAAAAATACAAAGGGAAATTTAGACAAAATGTGGTGGCAGAGGAATATGTTCCAGAGGAAGGAAAAAGAAAGACACCCAAAATGACAACTAATGGCATGAAGACAGGCAATCTATCTGAGGAAAGAGTTAAGAGTAATGGATGCACAGAGCAGGAAGGTACAAGAAGTTTATAGAAGAGTCAGAAAATACCAAGAACAACCAAAGAGATGAAGAATACAACAACTGAACTGAAAATACATGAGAAAGACTCAACAGCAAAATAGAGGAGGCAGATGAACGGATAAGTAAGCTTGAAGACAGTGCTGCAAACTACTGCTATGGAAGAGAATAAAGAAAACAGAACGAAAAGAAAAAGGACAATTTAAGAGACTTCTGGGGCTCTGCCAAATACACCAACAATAACATAATAGGGGTCCCAGAAGGAGGAGAAAGAGGGCCTTAAAAATATTTGAAGAGACAATAGCTGAAAACGTCCCTAACATGGAAAAAGAAACAGTCAACAAAGTCCAGGGAGCACAAAGTCCCACATAGGATTAACCCAAGGAGGTACAGGCTCAGAAACACAGTAATAAAACCAATAAAAATTAAAGACCAAAGCAAAAACATTACAAGCAATGAAGGAAAAGCAACAAATAACCAACAAGGGAATCCCTATAAGACTATCAGCTGATTTTTCAGGAGAAATTGTACTGGCCAGAATTGAGTGGCATGATATATTTAAAGTGATGAAAGGGATGAAACTACAATGAAAAAATACCCTACCCAGCAAAGGCCTTGTTCAGATTGGTTTGACAAATCAAAACTTTACAGATAAGCAAAAACTAAAAGAATTCAGCACCACCAAATCAAATGCTAAACAAACTGCTCTACATGAAAAAGAGAAGGCAACAATTAGAAACATTAAAATTACAAAATGGGAAAGCTCACTGGATAAATCAAACATATAGTAAAGGAAACTACCCTCATAGAAATATAATATATAAACCAGTAACTATGAGAGGTGGAAAGTACAAGTTCAGGATATTTGAAATGCATTTGAAACTAAGAGATCAGCAACTTAAACAATCGTATATATATGTGTGTGTGTGTGTGTGTGTGTGTGTGTGTGTGTGTGTGTGTGTGT
>NW_024070202.1:12037153-12387139 GCF_014754425.2 Oryx dammah | reverse complement strand
GTGTGTGTGTGTGTGTGTGTGTGTGTGTGTGTGTGTGTGTGTGTGTGCGTGTGTATAGAGATTGCTATATCAAAACCTCATGGTAACCACGAGCCAAAAAACTATAAAAGATTTACATACAAAAGAGAAAAAAATCCAAGCACAGCACTAAACACAGTCATCAAATCAAAAGAGAACAAAAGAAGGAAGAAAATGACCCTAAAAAACAAAATCCAAAACAGCAGCTTCAGCTGCATGCAACAAATTCTCGTACAGTCTTTTTTCATTTTTATTCTGTTACAAATATTTTCTAATTTTCCTCGTTACAGCTTCTTAGATACACCCATCATTTAAAAGAGGTCACTTAATTTCCAAATACATGGGCTTTTTAAAAGTATTTTTGATATTAATTTCTTATTTTGATATTACTTTCTCATTTAAATCCTTTCTTCTCTGCAATCACTCTCTGCGTTTTTTGTTTTCTGACTTTATTGAGGCTTTCAATGGCTAAGCCAAAGATCTCTCTTGGTAAATGTCACAATGCACTTGAAAATATGTGGTTTATTTTCAAATATCTTTTTTGATATTGATTTCTAAGATAATTTCACAGTGTTAAGAGAACAGTCTCTGTATGATCTCAGTACCTTTAGACCATGAAATTTCTGTCATCACAGTCCTTACTGTTAGTATCCGTATTTTTCTTTCTGACTTACTTTACTTGATATAATAGGCTCTAGCCGCATCCATGTTGCTGCAAATGGCATTATTTTGTTCCTTTCTCTAGCTGAGTACTATGCCATTGTATTGACGTGCCACATCTTTATGCACTGCATTCGTCTGTCGATGGACATTTAGGTTGTTTCCATGTTTTGGTTATTGTGAACAGTGCTGCTATGACAGATGCATGTATCTCTTTGAATTATATTTCTGTCTGATAGAACATGCCCTCACACCTTGCACAAAAATAAACTCAAAATGGCTTAAAGACTTAAACATAATGATACCATAAAACTCCATGATACCATAAAACTCCTAGAAAAGAACATAGGCAAAACATTCTCTGACACAAATCTTATCAATATTTCCTTAGCTCAGTCTCCCAAGGAAATAGAAATAAAAACAAAAATAAATAAATGGGACCTAATCAAACTTGGGGCTTCCCAGATAGCTCAGCTGGTAAAGAATCCACCTGTAATGCAGGAGACCCTGCTTCAATTCCTGGGTCAGGAACTTCCTCTGGAGAAAGGTTAGGCTACGCACTCCAGTATTCTTGGGCTTTGATGGTGACTCAGCTGGTAAAGAATCCATCTGCAATGCAGGAGCCCTGGGTTTGATTCCTGGGTTGGGAAGAGCCCCTGGAGGAGGGCATGGCTACCCATTTCAGTATTCTTGCCTGGAGAATCCCAATGGACAGAGAAACCTGATGAGATATAGTCCATGGGGTTGCAAAGAATTGGACAAGACTGAGCAACTAAGCACAGCACAGCACAATCAAACTTACAAGCTTTTGCATAGTAAAGGAAATCATACACAACAGGAAAAGACAATGCTATAGAATGGGAGAAAATGATGCTACAGACAAGGGCTTAATCTCCAAAATATATATATAATAACAACAACAAAACACCAAATAATCCAATAAAAATATGGGCAGAAGACCGTAATAGACATTTCTCCAAAGAAGACAAACAGATGGCCAGTTGGCACATGAAAAGATGCTCAGTGTCATTAATTATTAGAGAAATGCAAATCAAAACTACAATGAGGTCCCAGTCTATACCAGTCAGATGGCCATCATTAAAAAGTCTACAAATAACAAATGCTATAGAGGATGTGGAGAAAAGGGAACCCTCCTACATTGCTTGTGGGAATGCAAGTTGGTACAGCCACTATGCAGAGCAGTATGGACGTTCCTCAGAAAACTAAATTGTCTTTTAATAAAATTTTCTAAGCTTTCTGCATACATACAGATGTAGGCTTATTTAGTAGGCTTATTCCTATGTACTGTTTTTTTAAAATTATTATTATTATTGCACAGAGTATATTTTAAATAACATTTTTGAACTCTCTATTCCTGACAAGTAGATATGCAATTAATTTTTAACAGCTTTATTGAGTCAGTACAATCAATTTTCATATATTTATCTTATAATTAGCTATATTGTTAAAATTTTTATTATATCTAGTAAATTTTCTATAGGTTCTTTGGGATTTTCTATGTAGATAACTGTATTATAAAATATCAAGTTATTTCTTTCCAATCCTTACATCTTCAAAGTACCACCTTTCTTAGGCTGAGAGAGAAAGAGTTAGTCGCTCAGTCATATCTGGCTCTTTGCTATCCCATGGACTGTAGCCCACCAGGCTCCTCTATCTATGGGATTCTCCAGGCAAGAATTCTGGAGTGGGTTGCCATTTCCTCTTCCAGGGGATCTTCCCAACCAAGGGATTGAACCTGGGTCTCCCTAAGGATCTATAATACAATACTGAATAGAAGCAGCAATAATGAACATCCTGAGTTTAATGGAAATATGTCTACCACCTTACCACTGGAACATTTATTGTACGCTTTTAGAATTTTTATCAGAATAAGAATATAAAGGAGCTTACTTAAAAGAGAGAGATGGTACCAATTCCCTGATACTGTTAGGACTTGGTTAATGGACCAAAATGTGATCAAAATAAGTATTTCATGTGTGCTTTGAAAGACATTCTCCAATATCTTAGCGTATTCTTTAAGCACTGAGTTATAAGTTTATAAAATCAGCATACTAACAGCCTATATTTACTTATTTACTTGCACTATCATTAATTACATGAGTAGTGAGTAATTCTCCCACTATGGTAGACAGTCAGTCTGAAATCAGTCTGAAAAATCTGTGTTTAGTTGACAAGTTTAGACTACTTATATTATTTTGATAATAAATGTTCCCATCCTAATTTTTGATTTCTAGCTCCCTCACACATATGTATATTTTATATAAACATAAAATTAAACACTGATTTTTTAACATGTAATATAAATATTTATATATATATGTATTCACATGTGTATCAGAGTACACACATACATGTGTGCTTATGTACGTATGTTTATGTATTATATTTGATATTAGATGAATCTGGTTTCATTTATTTTTTCTTCTTCTGGTTCGGAATTACCCGCCCTAATTCTATCCTTCCAGTCCTCGCCCTTGGAATAAAGGGCATCTTAAGTTCTAAGTGAAGATGATACCTTGAAGTGTAAAGAGAACATCAGAACACCTGAATTGTGCTCATCTCTCTCTGACTTATATGCTATGTCAGTTCTTTAGTACTGTGTTTTCGTAAAGTGTAAAAAGAGAGTATTTGACATAGTTTGTTTAGATTCATATACATGTTTCTTATTTTCTTTAACCATTAATTCGGATCATTTTTTTTTTCTGAATCATTTTCCTCCTTGAAGTTTATTCTTTGGAAAACTCTTTAGTATAAGTTTAATATGGCAGTAACCCTCATAGTTGTTATTTAAAAATGTCCTATAATTCAAGAATAGAGGAATTCGTATGTTAGGGACACAATTCTAGGTTAAAACTTTCTTTCTATCAGAACTTTAAAGCTATTAGTCTACTGTCCTCTGGCTATCAATATTACTGTTGAGAAACATGCTGGCTCAGAGCTTTGTTTGCTACATACAGGGCATTATCTACAGGCACCTATCTTTAGGGCAACCCAAATCTCTACTGCACACTGACTATTATTGTTCCCATTGCTGGATTTGCCTCACAGTTTGTTCCTTTTTTGTGGGGGATGTGCCCCCCATTTCAAAGTCTAGAAATACATCAACAAGTATTTTTTAATCTAGGATCTAGTTGGTTTGAGGTGGAATGGGCCCCCAGAGTATCTAGCTTGCCCTCTGGCTGGAAGTAACACAAACAGCTTTCTTCATTGCAAGACTTCTCAAGTTTTTAATATCCTAGCCTAAACTAAAACTATCTAAGAGGAGGATATGATATCCACCTCTGCCCAAACTTATTTGACCAGAGCGTCTTATAGAACTAGTCTTCTACAAAATATAATTTGGAAAAAAAAAAAAAATCCTGCTCTAAAGCTTCTTTTTAAAAAATTTTCCTCAGTACAGAAAAGAAATTAAAAAAAATTATCTTCAATACTCCTATTCCACTTAAAGAATCCCATTACCAAGGCTAAAAAAAAATTAATCAAATTTCACAACATGCCAGGCTATGTTGTGAAATATGTAAGAAACATATTTAAAAATAATGATAACACACAATCTCTGTCCTCAAGGTGTTCAGAGAGAAGAGAATAAGTAAAATACAATTTAGCAAATGCTCCACCAGTAGTTTGAACTAAATAACTGTCTCAATAACTGTCTCTTTAAAACTATAAAAAAACTTTCTTTGCAAAATGTACGTAAAATAAAATGTATCTTATTTAATAATTGTGGGATAACTAGGAACCTCTGGAAAATAAAAAATGGAAACCTAGTGCTCAGGAACAACATACCATATTGTAGCTACTTCTCGCCATGGACTAAACCTTTATAGCATTTTTTCAACTAACTGTTGCCAAAGGCATTATTCCAATTTTCAAATCCTCTAAGCCTAGAAATAGTAAAACTATTTTTTTAAATTCAGACATCTATTTTTTAAATGTTTACTGAGGTTTTTTTGCTTTAAGCTGTTAAGAATCTCATTAAATAGTCTCAAATCTTCTGTATAGTTTTGTATGTATAAATACGAATGCAAAGTACATTCATAGATATCAAATAAAATGAAAAGTTTACTTTGTTATCTTCTATTATTCAGCTTTAAAATCTGTACTAGCTTTTCCTAGTTGAAAATCGCTACTGGACTCTTCTTACAAGAGTTCCTAAAGCCTTTGACTGTGTGGATCACAATCAACTGTGGAAAATTCTGAAAGAGATGGGAATACCAGACCACCTGACCTGCCTCTTGAGAAATCTGTATGCAGGTCAGGAAGCAACAGTTAGAACTGGACATGGAACAATAGACTGGTTCCAAATAGGAAAAGGAGTACGTCAAGGCTATATATTGTCACCCTGCTTATTTAACTTCTATGCAGAGTACATCATGAGAAACGCTGGACTGGAAGAAACACAAGCTGGAATCAAGATTGCCGGGGGGAAATATCAATCACCTCAGATATGCAGATGACACCACCCTTATGGCAGAAAGTGAAGAGGAACTAAAAAGCCTCTTGATGAAAGTGGAAGTGGAGAGTGAAAAAGTTGGCTTAAAGCTCAACATGCAGAAAACGAAGATCATGGCATCTGGTCCCATCACTTCATGGGAAATAGATGGGCAAACAGTAGAAACAGTGTCAGACTTTATTTTGGGGGGCTCCAAAATCACTGCAGATGGTGACTGCAGCCATGAAATTAAAAGACGCTTACTTCTGGGAAGAAAAGTTATGACCAACCTAGATAGCATATTCAAAAGCAGAGACATTACTTTGCCAACCAAGGTCTGTCTAGTCAAGGCTATGGTTTTTCCAGTAGTCATGTATGGATGTGAGAGCTGCACTGTGAAGAAAGCTGAGCACCAAAGAATTGATGTTTTGGAACTGTGGTGCTGGAGAAGACTCTTGAGAGTCCCTTGGACTGCAAGGAGATCCAACCAGTCCATTCTGAAGGAGATCAGCCCTGGGTGTTCTTTGGAAGGAATGATGCTAAAGCTGAAACTCCAGTACTTTGGCCACCTCAATGGCCACCTCATGGGAAGAGCTGACTCATTAGAAAAGACTCTGATGCTGGGAGGGATTGGGGGCAGGAGGAGAAGGGGATGACAGAGGATGAGATGGTTGGATGGCATCACTGACTCGATGAACGTGAATCTGAGTGAACTCCGGGAGTTGGTGATTGACAGGGAGGCCTGGGTGTGCTGCAATTCATGCGGTCGCAAAGAGTTAGACACTACTGAGCGACTGAACTGAACTGAACCATCATCATGATGAGACTACTTAGTTAGCTGTGAAGTCCCCGATTTTTCAGTTTCCTACCACTGGACAAGGTGATGTGTACAGGCAGATTTTTATCATAAATTAACGGGCTACTACCCTACAATTCTGAACTTCCTTGTACTTTACTTTTTTCTTGTTATTCTCCACTCCCAACCATATGCAATTAAAGACAGAAATGAGAACTTCAGATCACTTAAAAATGTATTAAACAGAAAGATACAATGAAAGAGTTCACAAAAATTAACTAATTAACAAATTAACATTTAGAAAGATGTTCATCCTTGTTAGTTTTTTTAAAGATAACATTTCTAAAATGAGAAATTAAAAAGAGCAGAAATTTGTCACACTGTCATTTTAATTATATAGCATGAATGTCCAGTGCCAGAAAGGTTACAGAAAATTAGGTTCCAATGTACATTGCTAATTACAGTGTAGATTGAAAGAATTTAATAATATAATCAATAATTTTTAAAGTACTATATTCTTTAACCTAATATTTGCACTGTAAAGATTCTATCCTAAGGAAATAATTTGAAAAGCAAAGTTTTCACACAAAAATATAATAAAAATGTCCTTTTTAAAATCACAAAATATTAAAAATTAGAAAACTACAAAAAGCTAAGAAAAGGGAAGATTATATAGGATCACATTATATCCACTCACTAGTATGTTGCCATTATGAAGATACTTACACTGATTTATAATAAAATGGTAAATTATGATAAGTGGTAGCAAAGAAGATATCAAATTGTACATGCTAATCTATTACAATTTTGTCTTTTAAAAAAAGAGACTGAAAAGAAATATAGTAAAACATTAAAAGGAGGATAAGGGATATTTCTTCTTTATTCTTTCTAAAAAATTTTAAGTTTTTCCAAGGAAAGAATTTTAATATTTCTGAAAACAAAAAGTTTAAGTCAATAAAAGGTTTGCCAATACTTTACCCACCACTTCTTTTTCTTATGGCTCCGTAATGGCAAATTGTTCCCCGTTCCCTTTCCCAAAACCAAACTAAAAATTTTATACTTTCTTTTGTTCACGTGAAAGGGCACACTTCTCCTGTAACTATTCAGTTGCCTGACTGCTAAAACAACACCCTAATGAAACAGACAGATTTTACCTTATTTCCTTCTTCTTTGAATTGAGGATTAATTATTTTCACAAAAGAATAAAATAACTGACGAATTCTGGAATCTCCAATAAATGCAATATGTTTATCTAAGAGGCAGTTCTTTGCTTCACTGAAATCAACAAGGAAACATCAATTAGAATACAGAAAATCAGCCCAGGCATCTTCAAAGCACATAATTTGTGAAGAAAGTAGTACAGGATTATTATATACAGGTATGTTGTTGTTTTAGAAACAGGTGGCCAGGTTTGTTTAACCTACCAGTTCGTGTATGATTGATTAATTCGATTCAGTGTTTCATATGTACTCAAACCACAGTAAGTGCTTAATACTCACTCTCTCAGAAAAACTGCAAGAGGTAGCTATCCAAGTCCCAAAGCAAAAGTCCTTCATTCACAGGCTATTGCCCTTGGCCCCTGTTTTCTCTCACCTGAGATAAAGCAGATTGGTCCAAAGCTTTCCCTAATGCTTTAGAGCAGGAATACTCCTTTGGATTCCCCACTCCTGCCCTGTCAGCACTTCTCTACCATCACATGGAGAAGCCCCATCTGCCACTTTCTTTGCTCTATTAACACTTCTCTACCAGATACTAAGACCCATCTTAGACAAGAAGAAAAAAATAATAAATGAAGAAACTTTACCTGATTTTGTACTTATGCATCATACAGCTGTGAGGCTGCCAAACTTTCTCTCCAAGAAATCTGCCACTTGAGAGAAGGTATTCACATGAATCATTGCCTGTAATAATTAAACATAGTAATGCTGCTAACAATAGTTATATTTGTATACGTTGGCTGTCTATCCCATTTTACCCTTGGAGTTGAGAGAGTACAGAGTTTTCTACACTTCACTGTACCCTCTAGGTACATATGACTCATCCATAAGAAGCAAAGCAACTATTAATATATTAATATTGAAGTCAATGAGAGGCACTAGTACAGATAAATCACCTAGAATATTCTTCATCCCCAATGCTATGGCAACGCTTTGGCAGTTCCTTCTACTGCAAGTTTCCCTATAGGGACATCTTGCCTCAAAATAGCCTTTGTGTCTGTTTATCACTTCTAGTTGGGAAACAAAAGTTTCAGGGATAGAAGAGAAGACTCTGGAAATGACTTCCTATTCAACTATTACAGTACTTCGTGCATTAGTACATCAGAAACCTGGTAAATATTGAAGTATTTTATAAATCGACGCCCTGATTTTTACAACTTCCCTGGAAGGAAGTGAGCTATATCCCTACTCTGTAAATGTGCAAACAGAGAAAGACTTAGTAAAAACTGCTTAAAATGCGTTAATAAAATGTCGTCCTTTTACAATCTCACAAAGACTTGTAACACTGTTAGTCAAAAGATGGCTGAAGATACACATGATCAATTACCAGTAATAAATGCTATTATTTATATCCATCCTCTACTTCTCTCGACTGTCTCTTGCCTCCACCATCAGGATGACAGCAAACTCCTCCCACTGTGTTTGGGAGAAGTTTCAAACAGAAAACCCCATATCTGCAAACCTCCTCACTCCTGTGTAAACTGGGACAGATGGTTACCCTACTTCCTTTGGCCATGTTACTGTACATTAGCTTAATGTACATGACCAATGTATGTGGTTAAAAAGGGGGTTGGAGGCATCAGAAAAGTTCAAGTATGTCAAATAGACAAGGGAGAAATGAGATGTGTACATGAACTGTGGGGTTACAGTTAATGTGCTTTTAAATTTGATCTCCAGTTCTTTAACAGTCAATAGCAATCTCTATTTGTTTTACAAATAGTTAAGGTCAGGACGGAGAATCTGGTAAAAAGAATACTACAGAACAAAATGGTGGAGATAGGAAAGAGCCAAAGATATTTTAAGTAGAACACATCTCTTTTCTCCATCCAGTTGTCTGGACAACACACAGATAAAAAGTGATACAAACACAAGGCAAGCAAGCATAAACAATGAAAATGTTGATACCACAGTGTCATAAACTCTAAAACAGAACAGGGAGGAAAGTGAAAATAGTACACCGTTCTGTTGGTGAAAACTGGATAAGGCAAGTAGACGATAAGTTATTATATTTTTGTAATTACAGATGTGGCCTAAGCAGTTTTTTCTGTATTTTAAAGATTTTTTAATAACATCTCTCTAAGGAAACTATAAATAATCAGTTCTTAATTCTTTTCAATTATCAAAAACTAATGCTAGTTCTAAAAAACAAAATTAAGTTACATAAACAATCACAGAGGAATAAAGAAAGGACTATAGAAACACACAATTATTTCCTAAAAACAGCAATGCTGCTGCATTTTTAAATAATGGCCATATAGTAAAATGCTATTAAAAATCCAGTAAATGTTTAAAATTAGGATGAAAATTCCATATTTACAGCACTTCTACCTCTTTAAATACCTCTATTAAACCAAGCAAAAAGTTAGTAACACATTTATTTTATTAAAAAGTCATATAAGAAGTTTTAAACAACTGGCATTCTGTAAAGTTCTCCTTTCTTCATCCCTTCTTCTTATTGCTGTTACTTGACTTCTGTTTCTTAATAGAAGTTGGATCAATCTTCAGTGTGTTAGATTATGCTATTTGTTTAACCATCTCTATAGGTTATTGATATGATTTTGTGGAGATGGAAGTGCCACACCAGTGTCTTAAAATAACCAATTTTCTCCACCAGAAAATGTGTGTTAAAATGCCAAATTCTTCTTTCCCTCTTTAATATTACTGCTCAGACATTATTTTTCAGTAGTTCAGCTGGTAGAAAACAAAAGCTCTAATCTCAAGACCCCACATTAGAAAAACCTCATACCAAGACAGATTTAAAGTTGTCACTAGCCAAAAGACATTTTGAACACTGCATTTTAAAAACTAGCTGGTCTTTCTGGGAAAAATATTCAACTAAGGTAGTTGAATAAATGCTAGTTAATAGTGACTCTTCATAATATATGCAAATTAAAAAAAAAAACCACCTTGTATCTGAAACAGTCTCTGTAACTTATCAGTTAAAGTGAAAATCACTCAGTCGTGTCCAACTCTCTGGGACTCCATGGACTGAGGCCTGTCAGGCTCCTTTGTCCATGGACTTTTCCAGGCCACAATATTGGAGTGGGTAGCCATTCCCTTCTCTAGGGGATCTTCCTGACTCAGGGATCAAACCCAGGTCTCCCGCATTGCAGGTGGATTCTTTACCGTCTGAGCCACCAGGGAAGCCAGCTAAGGTCTACTCAAAACAGAAACTACACCAGCTATTTTAGTAGAGAGAATGTAATATGAAGAACTGTTAGGAAAGTAAAAGAATTGCTAAGTAGATAACTGAAAAGGTTATGAGGACACAGACTTTTACATATTTGTCAGCAAAATAATAAAAACAGTAGTAAATACTATAATACCTGATTAAAAATAAATTAACTAGTTCTAAAAAAAACAAAAACAAAAGAACTCCGCAAAATTCTATTCTCTAAAACTAGTTCTTTTCCTGGGAAGGAAACAGTTTTAAAATCAAATCACTAAATGTAAATCTAAATGTTCAATTAATGTGACACATTTATATTATGTATGCTAGCTACATGTTAACATATGCTGGCACATTATTTTCCTTTGAAAATTTACCCAGAAGAACCTCAAACAAAAGAAAACAAAATACTACAGCCATTATTTTCAATTGCTTCATATAATTTTGATAGCTACCTTAATACAACCAGTGAGATGAAAGTTGCCAAGTGCTCAGATAAATCAAGTTAGTAACAGAATTTTTAAAAAGAAAAAAAAAAGCAACTAATGGGATAGAATTATCTACTCCAGCTATCTCTAATACAAAGATTATCCAGATGAATGGCTGTCTTCCCTTCATTCTGTTATCTTAAGCGTAAGCATTCTCGTTTGTCAATCTAAAGTCTCAGGTTTTTATGCATGATTTTTCTATAACAGAAAGATACTAAGAGCAGACAAAGTAAGTAAACAAGTTAAAAAACAAACAAACCTGAAAAACAAAACAAGTAAAGAAAACACCTGACCTGCTAAATAAACTGAGGCTTATATTTGTCATTGAATAGAATACCTCTGGCACACTGCACCTTTAGACTGAATCATCTTGACAAAGCTGTATGTTTCTTGCTAACAACCATGAAAATACCAGATCATAAAGTTTACAACCTGATCTGCAGAATATTTCATTTGTCCCAAACTTAGCAAGTTATACTTCTGTGTTGAAAAATCACCATTTACAATTTTCTTTAGATAAGCTAGGAGTGCCTCTTTACAAGTGGTGTCATGTAGCTCAGGATTTTTCTAGCAGCCAAAGAAGGGAAAGCCTGAGAGACCTAACGCTGCTTCTTGTTTTAATTTCTGAAGCTTTGAACTCATTTTTCCAAACCATGCAGTATTATTTCATATTTGCATTAAATATGCCTATGACAGAAAGGAATTAGAATTCAACAAAACTAAGACATTTGAAGCAAGTTAACTTTATCAATTAGAAAATCTAAATTTAACCAGATTGGAACTATTCTTAAGGCTACTGATACTGGCTTCTTATCCCAGAAATGATGTCTTTAGTCTGTAATCACAATATTAATGGATACCTTGTGATTCCACAATGGTAAAATTTACAAAAAAAGTAACTAAAAGAATATCTACTTTTTAAAATGTCATTTTTTATGTGAAATAATATTAATAATGAAAAAAAACCCATAAAACACTACTTTCTAAAATTAAGATCAGAACATGCTTTTAGAACATGAATTCAATTAAAACCAAAAGAACCAAATGCAAGGAGGCAAAGAGAAGGAAATAAGGACTTCAAAAGTCTGTTTATCCAATAACTGTTACAGAGTTAACTATGCGGTAAGCTCTGATGACTTAAGGATGAATAAAATACCCTTGGAAGTTCAAAGTTTATGTGAGGAAGTCAGATACAAATTATTATAATACAAGATGGTAAGTCTGTACTAGTTACTGTAGAAACACTGAATTCTTAATTTCTACTTCTATGCTGGTGACATCTGAACCAGGATTTGAAGGAACAAGTAAACAGGTCAGATTTTGAAGTTTTAGACATGTAACTCGTTGCACTGTGAGGAAAGCTGAGCGCCAAAGAACTGATGCTTTTGAACTGCGGTGTTGCAGAAGACTCTTGAGAGTCCCTTGGACTTCAAGGAGATCAACCAGTCCATTTCTAAATGAGATCAGCCCTGGGTGTTCTTTGGAAGGAATGATGCTAAAGCTGAAACTCCGGTACTTTGGCCACCTCATGCAAAGAGTTGACTCATTGGAAAAGACCCTGATGCTGGGAGGGATTGGGGGCAGGAGGAGAAGGGGACGACAGAGGATGAGATGGCTGGATGGCATCACGGACTCGATGGACGTGAGTCTGAGTGAACTCCGGGAGATGGTGATGGACAGGGAGGCCTGGTGTGCTGTGATTCATGGGGTCGCAAAGAGTCGGACACGACTGAGCGACTGAATTGAACTTCTAGAAAATCACCATTTATTGGAAAATGAATAAGACAATTTTTGGCTGGCACTGTGAGGTTGAATTAGTATTTCTAAATGATTTAACCCATGTTCTGACGGAAAACACTTTCTCACTCCTTTTATACGTTACTACTGTCTAAGAGGCTCCAGAAAGACAGAATATAACATAATGGTATGAGACACGACCAACTGGGTTTTAAATCCTAGCTCAGTCAGATTAATGGTGTGTCTTTAGGCAACTTAACCTCTCATGCCTCATCTTTAAAATGTAAATAATACTGCAATTCTCTGAATCTAAGACCACTGATTATAAAATACACCATTATTTTATATAACAGTAGGAAAAATGTTATCAATTAAACTTTGACATGCAATCAAAGTTTTAAAAACTCATCTTGATTACGGATATTAAAAATGGTGGGGGCAGGAAGTGGGAAGTATTTGTATCTACCCATAGGCTGGTTGCAAAGACAAAATGAGTTAAGATTTAAAATCCTTAGTAGAACAGCACCTGGCATATAATAAGTGCTCAATGATAGCATGTAGTTTTGCCAAGCTTTGCTTTCTGTAGTGTGCAATTTTTTACTTTCTTTAGTTTGTAAAACAAGAGATACTGAATCTGTGTATTTGAACTGCATTCACTCTCCTGGCCTGAGGCAAACCCATACTCACACACTGGAGATTTTAATACATAGCCTAAACCTCTATATGTAATATAACGTCCTTTCTTATTCTAAAGATTTATGATGCTGTGATTCAAGTGTTTGATTATCCTTGTGTGAAAAGCATTGCATCTGACTGTTTCACACTGCTAAAGCATGAGGCTGGCTAAAAAGTTTCTGGTAAGATCATTTCCCCTCCCCCATCTCTGGCTCAAGTTCCTGACATTCCGCTTGGGCATGTACACACACCAGGTGTACTGCTTCACACTCAAGACACTGAAGCACCTACAGAAGCTGCTGCTGAGCTTCTGGAGGAGGCTTTATAAACAATCCCAGATTGCTACACTGACTCATAAGGTTCCATCTGACATTCTATTTTCCCTGCGGACGACAGATCTTGAAAGGATGAAATGTATAATCTATGTATAGCAATTAGGACCACGTTTATCAAAAGACAAAAGCACAATTAAAAAAGGGAGGTGGTGGGGGGACCAGATGTTTAACTTATAGGAGGACCACGCTGTTGCTGTTGCTGTTAAGTCGCTTCAGTCGTGTCCAACTCTGTGCGACCCCACAGACGGCAGCCCACCAGGCTCCCCCGTCCCTGGGATTCTCCAGGCAAGAACACTGGAGTGGGTTGCCATTAGAGGACCATAGCACACACTTATGAAAGTTACCTCCACTATCACATACATAAAATTGAGTTAAATTACTATCATCTTGTAACAAAATAGCATAAAATGTCAGTGGTCAGAAATTTTTCTTTAAAATGACAATAAATGAATGCATCAAATTGCTAGCTTTATTTTGTATATGAAAGTGTTGGACTTCTCTTACAGCAAATGAACCAGTCTTGCCAGGTCATGTGAATGTGATCTATGGGAAGCTGGAGGAAAAAGGCCAAGAGGGTATAAGCAATTTATCTTTTTCAATCGATTTCGTGTATTTATATAAAGGGCTATTCATCCAGTACATTACTAGAGTGTAAGATTTTTAATTCTCAAGCATTGCAGAAAACAAAGCGGCACAACCAATCAAAATATCCTTTACTTTTAAAGATTTCCTAAAATGAGAAGCGAGTTTGGATTCCAGTGCCCCCTTTACTGGATATTTTGCCAAAGTAGGTGTGAAGCCAAACAGGAAACACCTTAAATGCGCACCTATTACACATTACCTCTTGACCAGTTATCTCACAATCACCAAGAGCTGTCCAGATAATGGCTTCAAAACTACAAGAACCACAAACAAGAGATCCTATCTTTGTTAATTTCCCTCAGCCTGTCAACCTCTATCCTAGTGACATTCTCACAGAGAAAATTAAGGGGGAAAAAAAATCAAGAAGGACAAGTAAATAGCCCTTGATTACTGAAAAATAACACGTTCTGAAATAATGAGGTCATATTTCCTTACTCTTTGCACCAATTTCAAAACCCACAGCGAAGGCCTCCTCTCAGACTGCTTCCAACTTGTTTTTCATTGCCCACCTCAACTCCTGTCAACCCGTCAGTTCTTCTCTAATATCGGCAGCAGTGGCTTCACTTTGTATAAAGTGTGCAACCAGACCCCTTTAAACGTTTCTGAATCACAAAGCCTGGGTGACACCTCCTCCATTTGGCCAAGGGCATCTTCTGCCAGCTGTCAACTCGGCGGCAAAAGAAAATGGGGCAGCCCTTGCCGCTGTCCAACAGCTTGGCCCCGCTGTTCCAGGGGCAGAGACGGGATAAAACAAAGGCTAAAAAGCCAGGCACCTAAGGCGCAGAATTGGGCGACCCCACTTGGAGCCGAGGTGCCCCCGTGCCGGGCGGCCTTGGCCTTCAGGCGCCCTGGGCTGGCCCCCCGAGGGCCGCCCGCTCGCCTCCTGCACGCGAGCCCCGGGCCTGCCGCGCGTCCCCCGGCCCAGCCCGCGCAGGAGCCGGGACCCCCGCTACCCGCTGGGCCCGGCCCGGGCGGGCGCCCCCGACTCCAGCACTGGCGGCTCGCGGTGGGGGTGGGGGGGGGTGCCCAGGACCACGGGCCCTCGACCCGGGGCCGCCTGAACGGGGGCCGGCTCGCTCGGTCGGGGGCGCCCGGGCCACCTGGGGGCACGTGGGGGTACCGCCTGCCCCGCCCGCTGGTTGCGCCGCGGGCGGCCGCGTGAGCGTGGGCGTGTGTCGGGCGAGGGGGCGGCCTCCAGCCTCCGCGTCGCCGCCTCCCGCCCCGGCCGGCCCGGGCAGGGGGAGGGCGCGCTCACCTCGGTAGCGGCGGGAGGCGAGGTGGCACACCGCGAGCAGCAGGACGGCCACCAGCGCCAGTACCTTGGCGCTCCTCACGCTGAAGTAGTGGTTGATCTCCCGCTTGCCCAGGTTGTAGGCCAGAGCCGCCATCTTGGTTCCTCCATGACAACAGTGCGCGGCGGAGCGGGGAAGGGGCGCCGCACAGGGGCAGCACTGGGGCTGCCGCCGCCGCAGCCAGGCGAGGAGCCGCCGCCAGCCCTCGCGGCCGCCACCCGCGCCTCCCGCCGGGGAGGCTGGCCCCGCGGCGCCCCCGGCCTCCACCTGCCCCTCCTCGGCCGCGGCCGCCTCGGCGGCCTCCCCCCAGCCCCGCCGCCGCTGTTCCGCCGTGCCTTTCCCCCAGGCGCCCTGGACGCCTGTCTCCTCCCCTTCCTCCTCCTCCCCTTTAGCCTCCTGTCTTAAGAGAGGCTGCGCTTGCGAGGGGGGTCCGGTTGCCCAGTCCTCCGGGGCCAGGGACCCCAGACTGTCCTCCGGGGTCACCGGGTCACCTGCGGCAGGCGGCGGCGGCGGCAGAGACATGGGGATGTGAGGAGAGGAGACCAGGCTTCCACCCTAGCCCGAACGCGACTCCTGGGCTTTTAATTAGCTTACTGGCAGCAACCTGAGCCCAGGTTGGGGCAATAGAAGTACCGTTCCGGAAGAAAAGCAAACATCGTTGCCCTCCTTCCTTCCGCAACACACCCTTCAACGAGCTTTCTACTCCCTAAACCTGTCTAGCAACTTCACTTTCCCTTTTCACTTTCATGCATTGGAGAAGGAAATGGCAACCCACTCCAGTGTTCTTGCCTGGAGAATCCCAGGGACGGGGGAGCCTGGTGGGCTGCCGTCTATGGGGTTGCACAGAGTCGGACACGACTGAAGCGGCTTAGCAGAGCAGCAGCAAACTGTCTAGCAGGATGCGAAGGCCACCCCAGTGTCACCTGGGCTTATGGACAGGCTCTCTGGTCAGTCTGGATGCCCCCCAGATGCAAGCCAGGTGTAGACACTGCGGACAGCCTTAGCACCAACCCACCTGTATGATGACCAGTCTTAACTCTTAACTCACTGCTCGGAAGCCCATTTCTCTTGAAAACAGGAAAAAAAAAAAAAAAAAATCCTGGGTTTACCCAGTTCCAGTGAGCGAATGTATATCAAAAGTACAGAGTGCTTCCTTGCTCAGTCGCTTCAGTCAAGTCCGACTCGTTGAGACCCCATCAACTTATAGCCCACCAGCTTCCTCTGTCCATGGGATTCACCAGGCAGTTCAGTTCAGTTCAGTCGCTCAGTCGTGTCTGACTCTGCGACCCCATGAATCGCAGCACGCCAGGCCTCCCTGTTGTTCATCACCATCTCCCGGAGTTCACTCAGACTCACGTCCATCGAGTCCGTGATGCCATCCAGCCATCTCATCCTCTGTCGTCCCCTTCTCCTCCTGCCCCCAATCCCTCCCAGCATCAGAGTCTTTTCCAATGAGTCAACTCTTCGCATGAGGTGGCCCAAAATACTGGAGTTTCAGCTTTAGCATCATTCCCTCCAAAGAAATCCCAGGGTTGATCTCTTCAGAATGGACTGGTTGGATCTCCTTGCAGTCCAAGGGACTCTCAAGAGTCTTCTCCAACACCACAGTTCAAAAGCATCAATTCTTTGGTGCTCAGCCTTCTTCACAGTCCAACTCTCACATGCATACATGACCACAGGAAAAACCATAGCCTTGACTAGACGGACCTTAGTCGGCAAAGTAATGTCTCTGCTTTTGAATATGCTATCTAGGTTGGTCATAACTTTTCTTCCAAGGAGTAAGCGTCTTTTAATTGCATGGCTGCAGTCACCATCTGCAGTGATTTTGGAGCCCCCCAAAATAAAGTCTGACACTGTTTCCACTGTTTCCCCATCTATTTCCCATGAAGTGATGGGACCGGATGCCATGATCTTCGTTTTCTGAATGTTAAGCTTTAGGCCAACTTTTTCGCTCTCCTCTTTCACTTTCATCAAGAGGCTTTTTAGCTCCTCTTCACTTTCTGCCATAAGGGTGGTGTCATCTGCATATCTGAGGTTCTTGATATTTCTCCCAGCAATCTTGATTCCAGCTTGTGCTTCTTCCAGCCCAGCGTTTCTCATGATGTACTCTGCATAGAAGTTAAATAAGCAAGGTGACAATATACAGCCTTGACGTACTCCTTTTCCTATTTGGAACCACTCTATTGTTCCATGTCCAGTTCTAACTGTTGCTTCCTGACCTGCATACAGATTTCTCAAGAGGCAGGTCAGGTGGTCTGGTATTCCCATCTCTTTCAGAATTTTCCACAGTTGATTGTGATCCACACAGTCAAAGGCTTTGGCATAGTCAATAAAGAAGAAATAGATGTTTTTCTGGAATTCTCTTGCTTTTTCCATGATCCAGCGGATGTTGGCAATTTGATCTCTGGTTCCTCTACCTTTTCTACAACCAGCTTGAATGTCAGGGAGTTCATGGTTCACGTATTGCTGAAGCCTGGCTTGGAGAATTTTGAGCATTAGTTTACTAGCATGTGAGATGAGTGCAATTGTGCGGTAGTTTGAGCATTCTTTGGCATTGCCTTTCTTTGGGATTGGAATGAAAACTGACCTTTTCCAGTCCTGTGGCCACTGCTGAGTTTTCCAAATTTGCTGGCATATTGAGTGCAGCACTTTCACAGCATCATCTTTCAGGATTTGAAACAGCTCAACTGGAATTCCATCACCTCCACTAGCTTTGTTCGTAGTGATGCTTTCTAAGGCCCACTTGACTTCACATTTCAAGATGTCTGGTTCTAGATTAGTGATCACATCATCATGACTATCTGGGTCGTGAAGATCTTTTTTGTACAGTTCTTCCGTGTATTCTTGCCACCTCTTCTTAATATCTTCTGCTTCTGTTAGGTCCATACCATTTCTATCCTTTATCAAGCCCATCTTTGCATGAAATGTTCCCTTGGTATCTCTAATTTTCTTGAAGAGATCTCTAGTGTTTCCCAATCTGTTGTTTTCCTCTATTTCTTTGCATTGATTGCTAAAGAAGGCTTTCTTATCTCTTCTTGCTATTCTTTGGAACTCTGCATTTAGATGCCTTTATCTTTCCTTTTCTCCTTTGCTTTTCACCTCTCTTCTCTTCACAGCTATTTGTAAGGCGTCCCCAGACAGCCATTTTGCTTTTTTGCATTTCTTTTCCATGGGGATGCTCTTGATCCCTGTCTCCTGCACAATGTCATGAACTTCATTCCATAGTTCATCAGGCACTCTATCTATTAGATCTAGGCCCCTAAATCTATTTCCCACTTCCACTGTATAATCATAAGGGATTTGATTTAGGTCATACCTGAATGGTCTAGTGGTTTTCCCTACTTTCTTCAATTTAAGTCTGAATTTGGTAATAAGGAGTTCATGATCTGTGCCACAGTCAGCTCCTGGTCTTGTTTTTGTTGACTGTATAGAGCTTCTCCATCTTTGGCTGCAAAGAATATAATCAATTGATTTCAGTGTTGACCATCTGGTGATGTCCACGTGTAGAGTCTTCTCTTGTGTTGTTGGAAGAGGGTGTTTGCTATGACCACTGCATTTTCTTGGCAAAACTCTTTTAGTCTTTGCCCTGGTTCATTCCACATTCCAAGGCCAAATTTGCCTGTTACGCCAGGTGTTTCTTGACTTCCTACTTTTGCATTCCAGTCCCCTATAATGAAAAGGACATCTGTTTTGGGTGTTAGTTCTAAAAGGTCTTGTAGGTCTTCATAAAACCGTTCAACTTCAGCTTCTTCAGCATTACTGGTTGGGGCATAGACTTGCATAACTGTGATATTGAATGGTTTTCCTTGGAGACGAACAGAGATCATTCTGTCTTTTTTGAGATTGCATCCAAGTACTGCATTTCGGACTCTTGTTGACCATGATGGCTACTCCATTTCTTGTGAGGGATACCTGCCTGCAGTAGTAGATATAATGGTCATCTGAGTTCAGTTCACTCATTCCAGTCTATGTTAGTTTGCTGATTCCTAGAATGTCGACTTTCACCCTTGCCATCTCTTGTTTGACCACTTCCAATTTGCATTGATTCATGGACCTGACATTCCAGGTTCCTATGCAATATTGCTCTTTACAATAACACTGGAATTCACTCCCTTCTGGAATGAACAGAGTAGAAGGTACAAAAAGAGCCTTGCTTGATGTAGGTGTTGGTGAGAAAAGAACTCCACTTTTTTGTATTTACACGAGTGTTGGCTAGGTAGTTGGGCCAGACGTCAAAATGTGTTCTCGGGACCATCATTTATGCTCCTGAAGCTGGTTAATGTGGTTTTCAAAAAAGGGAGTGCTCCTTTGCCTTTGTTAAACACTCCTTAGTCCCCCACTTTATTTATTTTGTTAGTTTTCTGGCTTCCCCTGTGCTGCTTTCCATGTGGGAATGCTTATTTACTTTTGCTTCCTCTTATGCTTGAGTGAGTTCCTGATTAGTTAGGGTGTTTTCAGGCGTTCTTTGCACTCCCGTTTAGCCATTCCTGAACTTGTACAGGTCCCTCTTAAAGTGTTCGATATGATGGGACTGTAGAGATCTTGTCATCCCAATTCTTTTCATCCAAGGACTCTTTTTATTATGTTTTTATCTATGGACCCCATATCTTGAAAGATTTTTGACACTTAAATGAAATCACATACATCACTGTCATGGATGTAATTCTAATAAGCAATAAAGCTAAATAAGTGTACAAACACTAGGCACTGTTCCCTGGAAATGGTTGCTTAATTTTGGCTGTCGTTCTTCTGATCCAAGGTTGATCACATGCTGGGAGAATTAAATCAGATATTGCAAAAAAAAAAAAAAAAAAACAGATAAATAACTCTGCTAACAGTATACGGTCTACCAAATCACATCTTGGAAATTTCTATGATGTCATCAACAGCAAATTAGAATTTCTGATCAGCACGTGATAACCAGTGTTAGCCTGCAGAGTTGATTTAATGCCTGCCAAAAGTAAAGAAACTTGACATTTTATTTAATTGCAATTTCCAGAAGGCTTTCTGAAATGTTGTAAATAGCTTGTGTGCCTCTTCCTTCCCTCCAGTTCAGTTAAGCCACTCAATTGTGTCCAACTCTTTGTGACCTCATGGACTTCAGCACGCCAGGCTTCCCTGTTCATCACCAACTCCTGGAGCTTACTCAGACTCATGTCCTTTGAGACAGTGAGGCCTTCAACCATCTCATCCTCTGTCGTCCCCTTCTCCTCCCACATTCAGTCTTTCCCAGCATCAGGGTCTTTCTGATGAGTCAGTTCTTCATATCAAGTAGCCAAAGTATTGAAGTTTTAGCTTCAACATCAGTCCTTCCAGTGAATATTCAGGACTGATTTCTTTTAGGATGGACTGGTTCGATCTCCTTGCAGTCCAAGGGACTCTCAAGAGTCTTCTCCACACCACAGTTCAAAAGCATCAATTCTTTGGCGCTCAGCTTTCTTTATAGTCCAGCTCTCATGTCCATACATGACTCTTTGAAAAACCATAGCTTTGACTAGATGGGCCTTTGTTGGCAAAGTAAGGTCTCTGCTTTTTAATATGCTGTCTAGGTTGGTCATAACTTTTCTTTCAAGGAGCAAGCGTCTTTTAATTTCATGGCTGCGTTCACCATCTGCAGTGATTTTGGAGCGCCCCACCCCCCCCCAAATAAAATCTCTCACAAAGTTTCCACTGTTTCCCCATCTATTTGCCATGAAGTGATGGGACCGGATGCCATGATCTTCGTTTTCTGAATGTTGAGCTTTAAGCCAACTTTTCCACTCTCCTCTTTCACTTTCATCAAGAGGCTTTTTAGTTCTTTGCTTTCTGCCATAAGGGTGGTGTCATTTGCATATCGTTCCCTCCAGTTTAAAGCTAACCCTTCTCTGTTCTGAATCTCTTCCTGTCCCCCTTTCTTGGGAGTGCTGATGCTCCATCAGCTATCCCTATGTCAGTCATTCTCTTTCTGTGTCTTCTTTAAACTCTTCCTCTCTCCTGGACATTTCCCTTCTACTAATAACTCTATTTTGTTATGAAGCCCATCCCTGGACTGTGTTTCTTTGTGTTTAACGCTCCATCTAGTTCCTTCTCCGACAAGCTCTAGGAAGAATAATATTGACTTTTCAGTCTTCACTTGCTCGACTCCCATTCTCCCTTCTAAATAACTCAAATATGTTGCCTTGTCTCCATCCCCTTGTTGTTGCCTTGCTTAAGGCATGATACCTTGCTGGAATTTTTTATCCTTTAAACGTTTCTCCCTCATGCCTGGCTCAAAAATTCAATCTTACAGCTTCCTGCCATTCCTCTAACCAGACTGAACTTTCTTAAATATAATAATGCTAAAAACTAGTTAGTGGCTCCATGTTTATTTGCCAGAATGTTAACTAATGCTCAGCAGATTATCTCAATGGTAATAATATATATATATATATAAAAGAAACGATCTAATAGGAGACAAAATGAAAAATACTGACCACACTTTACTCCTTCCCTTCTATTTTTTTTTCCTTTTTAACCAAATATCTATTTCCTGTTGTACCACAGGAGGTCATGAGGATAAAGAAGAGAGGAAACAGGTTTGAAAAGGACCAGCAGGAAAGGAGAATCACAGTTCTGAGGTGAGAATATTTTGATAAAAACTGTTCCTGCTCTACTGTTTCCATTTTGTTGGGATTTTAAAATTTGGGTATAATTGACATTTGGCATTGTATTAGTTTCTAGTGTACAATGTGATTTGATATTTGTATATACTGCAAAATCATAACTGGTTAACATTTGTCACCATGCCTACATACATAAAGAATCTGTCTGCAATATAAGAGACATGGAGATGTGAGTTCGATTCTAGGTTGGGAAGATTCCCTGGAGAAGGAAATGGCAACCTACTCTAGTATTCTTGCCCAGAAAATCCCAGCAGAAGATCCTGGCAGGCTACAGTTCATGGGGTTACAAAAGAGTTGGACGTGATTGAGTGACTAAACAGCAACATACATACATGGTTACAGGATATTTTTTCTCATGATTAGAACTTTTAAGATCTACTCTGTTAGCAACTTGCAAATATGCAATGCAGTGTAATTAACTATACTTCCATTCTGACTTGAGAAATTCTTTCTCTTCTTTTCCCAAATTTTTTTCTCTTTTTTCATCTGTGTCCTTGATTGTATCAGTAAAATTTCATTTGAGAATCTGGTATCATAAGTTTCCCTTCTTTATTTTTACCTATAAACTGCTCCCTCTTCACTGTTTACCCAGCATGTAAGCTCAAATACTTCCTATTTAAAGCATCTTCCTTAATTCACCACACAATCTCTTCTCCCTTAACTGTCAAACTTCTGGCCTGATCTTTTTTCAATTATTTATTGGTTCTTTAAATAGTTGAAAACTGACTTCTACTCCTATTACTTTACCTACACTACTTTCTTTAGCTCTCATATTATCCAGCCATACTAAAGTACAAGCCAGAAAACATTATGTATCTGTTGCTTTTTTCTTACTATTAATATTATTCACTTAGCTTGAATACTTTTTCTCCTGTACCTCATATGCTACTTATTTAAAACCTTTCTTCTTCCCCCCACCTTCAGCCTTAGTAAGGTATAATTGACAAACAAAATTGTTTATGGGGTACAAAGTAGTGATCTGATATAACCATCCTTTGTGAAATGATTAACACAATCAGAAGAACTTTCTCCTGTAAAGACCTGTGCCGGGAGCCAGAGTAAGGAACTCCACCCATGGCAAAGGTCCTGAGGAAGGAGGCTTGGCATACGCAAAGGCGTGATCAAGCCTCAGGAAACCCCCTGTTCCCGAGCATCTACCCCCAAAACCAGAGTCTATCTACTTTACTGTTTCATGCTCTCACCTACACCTCTGACTTTACGGGGGGCTGACCCCCATTACCTCTCTCAGAGAAGGAGTTAATGTGCAGCTCCAAGTCAATAAAAATTCCTGGGCATGACAAGAGTGTTTCGACTTATGGACTCCTCTGAAGGTTATCTAGCCCGCCTGTATGGGTTCATCCACATGTGATTGTTTACAGCCTCCTGACCGTGACAGGCACGAGATGTTTTAGACTTACTAAAGGCAAATTCTTTGGGGAAGTTAGAAATTATTAGAATAGTGGGTTGGTTAGGAATTATATTGGTGAAGGGTTTTTCATTTGTTGTGCCAATAATTGCTGCTAATTCCCTGCCCTGGGTGTGACAAGGATGTCTCAGGTCAAACCTCTCTGCTGGCAAACTAGCTTGTGTGACAGGATTATCCATACCCCTGCCACTACTGCACATGATTGTTTACTACCTCTCAACCATAAACAGCACAGAGAGTTTTGGAGTATTTTGAGAGTCTTAATTAGCATAGGGCTTTTCTCATTGTTGAGTCAATGACTGCCGCCAGGCCTCCATATCCTTAGGCACCTGGGAATATATTACTCAATGTATTTGGAATATAGAAAAGGAAATATAGTAGTTTTTAAGGTTAGCAATACTAGACTTTTTGAGTTAATGAATTTTCTCTTTTGTAATAGATCACTGTACTTTGTTATAAATCACTGTGTCCTTGCTATGTAAAAATGTAACTTTATCACTATCTTAAGACTAAATAGATCTTAAGGGGAACATTGGTGAAAGGGTTTTCATTGGTTGGGCTGATGTTTGCTGCTAAATCTCCATATTCCCTGCTCTTATAATGAATATAACTAATGTATAGGAGAAATAAGTATTAACCTTTAAGCATATAGGAGAAATAAGTATTAACCTTTAAGATTAATCATGTTAACCTTGGGTTAAATAAATTCCTTTCTTGATTGTAACTCACTACACCCTCACCCTATAGGAATGCAACTTTATTTGGAGGGTGGTGCCTGATTTAAGAAAAAACACCCTTGGAAAAAATAAGTCTTTTGGTTATCAGAAAGAAAGAGTCGTAAATGTCAGCAGGCTTATGGCGAGAAGATGATGTAAACCCCTAAGATCTTTTTTATGTAAAGCAGCTGATTTTGATAAAGGTCAGGACTGCTGACCCCCGCATGACTCTGTATTCGTCCCTATGTGTAACAAAAGGTATATAAGCAATCCTAAAAAATAAAGAAATCAGATCGGTTTCCGGAAAGACTGATTCCCCCATGTCACTTCTTTCTTGCTCTCCGTTTTTCTGGCTGAATTTCCATCTGAAATGTGAGTACTCACCAAGCCTGCTAATTTTGCCTGGGCTTCTAAGATCGGACCGGGGAGGCCTCAGTGCCTCCTCTCCTTCAGGAGAACGGAAAGACGCCTGTGGCCGACGTAGGTGGTGATTGGTATTCCATGTAAACCAAGTTATTCAGCCTCTTTTTCTCTGCTAATTTTCTAATCCCTCTCTATCTGTAATTAAATAAGTTATTTCCAAGAATGCCGACTCCGTCCCCACCTTCGAATCACCCTGGAATTACCGGGGCTGGACCCCGGCAGACCTGCAACATTTTGCCTCTTCGCCAAGGCTCCTTGTGGGAATATGGCTCTTTCCCCGCACGGGGTTTGTCATGGTACTTTTGTTTCTGGGTATGCTTCAGTATGCATTCAGCACCAGACAGCACCCAATCAGAGTAGGTATTATATCTTCCTTCCTTGTGCATGTTGTGTTTATTGGGAAACTACCAGTTCTTTTGGACTGTATCCCACTGTGCCTTGTAATCTACTCAATTATTTTGTTTATCTCCCTCTTCTTCATTCCTTTCCCCTCCAGATTTTGTGCAGTGGGGCACAGGGAATTAGTACTTTTTGTTTTATTTGTAGGGAAAACTTGTGAAAGACTTAGAAATATACCACGATATTAGGGTTGTCTTCAGTGGGAAATTGGGCATTGTCCAGCTTATCTGCTTCTGTCTGGTCTTTTATTGTCTTTGAATTATTTTGCGTTGCTGTAAGTTATATAATACTTATAGTAATGCAAATGATTCTTGTCCATAGAAATGCAAATTGTATCTCATTGGGATTCAGTTGATTATTGCTCTGTGGATATTGAGCAGTTTTGAAGTTTTACATTTGTTAAGCAAATTTATTTCACCATTCCTAATGCCCAGATATATGTTGATTCTTTGAATTCTCTTTTGAACCAATTGTAATGTCTTTCTGGTTCATTCATTAATTAGTGAATTAAATTAAAGCTTTGACACATGTTAATTTTGTGTTATGAAAATCATGCTATATTCTCTTCTAAAAATTATCTTTTAATACATGAATATGCCTTGAACTTAATAAATATTAATATTTCTTAAGTTCAGATCAAAGATCATTTTAATGAAGAACATTGGGAAAAAATGAGACACCTTTCTTAGAATTTTTAAGACTATAGGATACAGATGTATTTTCCAAAGTGAATTTGGCTTGTTTGAACAAATGAACAATTTCCTATGCAAGACTGAAAAACTTGCTTTTATCACAATAAACTTTAATATTGGCCTTTTGATTTTTTGACTGAATGTACCCCAAACAAAACAAAAGCCAAATATCTGATTTGTGTGTATTTAAATGTCAAAAAACTAATACAAAATAGTAAGAAATTATGAAGTATTACACCGTTATTTTATTACATGCTTTTAGTTTTTTTTTTTAATCTGGAAGATTTCACCTTAAAAATTATACAGATCTCAGTAATCATTTGGAAATTGTATAAAGTAAAAGTTTATACACAATATTGTAGTCTTCAATATCATGTGTAAGAAACATATCCTGATTGGGAAACAGCTGGAAGTCAACTTTAAAGTCTCAGGTCCTTTCTGTCTAAATTCTCTGTTTATCCCAATTATATTCTGGTTCTCACACCATTTCAGCATCTCTTTGAACTTTTCTTCTGCTACCAGTTGTGGTGTTTTCCACAGTTATCTGTACTATTGAGAAAGCTCTTCATTCCCTACCTTGGTAGAATCATTCACTTCACTGTTCGCACAAAGGTGAAAGCAGAAGAGATAGGGGAAAAAATGTGGACAGATCAGAGAGGTTTTAGTAGCAAAACCTGACAGAACTTGCCAGTGGATTGCTTGTGGGAAGATAAGGGAGGAAGAGAATCAGGGGTGATTTCTGTTTCTGCTTGAGCAACCGGTGGCTTCAGGGATCACTTATCTACGTGGGAAAGATTGTCAGAACAGTTCTTCAGTTTCTTCTTATTTACATCAAAGCCCAGACAATCTAATACATATTAAATTTTCACATGTGAAATTCTGCCCTGCGCCTCTGCCATCTTCAGTACCCTTTCTCCAGGACAGAAATATGTATCATCCACTTTATTCCCAAATTACACAGTTTTATCTCAGGTGAAATCAATGTTTCCTATCAACAGTTAACAAATAAAGGGAGGCAAGGGTGATAGTACAACAATAATTTTGCCCTGAGTCTTACTCAGTGGCTGAGACAAATTCTCCTTTCTGTAGAGTACTTGTTTTAAATTAGCTGGAAATTCACAGTTCACTGCTTTGAAAAAATCCCTTAGGGAAGACAAATATGAATAACTCCCCTTTGTTTCTAAGGTGCAGGATGTTAACCATTGATCAGATCAGAGTGGGGCAACTTAAAGAGAAGAAAAAAATTCTAAACGACCTGCCTGGTTTCACACAGCCTTCTGGCCCAAGTGGTACTGACATTTTCATTAAACAGGTTAAGGAAAACAGTAGAGGTTAATTGACTTAGTGGTGTCTCAGCTGAAACAGACAACACTGCCCAAGGCCTCAGGTAAGTCTAATGTTAGCAGTGTTCTGGCCTTCCACTTTACACACTCTCACCTTTGAACGTCCATAAACAAATTAGGATCGCTTCATGTATAGTGCTGTGGAGCTCACAGAGTTGTGTGAAAATGTATTAGGTAATGTCTGTAAAGCACTTTAAATGATTTATTCTTTAGCCAGTTATTCCTAAGGGATACTTTGTCTCACAGGCTTCTAATTGCCATCTAGCTAGATGATAAAGAGCAGTCTTCAGCGAAATACTTGGTGGGTTGCAGGAGATGACTCATAGGTCTTTTACTCTGTGCACACAGAATATAAACTTACATTTCCCATCATGAAATTCTGCTTTTCTAGCTAGCATATTTTTTGAGGTGACATTTAGATATCATTTTTGGTTTGCAGAAGTGGCAGGTATAACTTCGTGATTGTTAGTGGAAAGTTTTTACTATGGGAGTAGAATAATGTAGTTAAAAAAAAAAAAAGAGAGAGAGAGAAGCGTAGGCTTTGAAAGAACATTCAGGGTTTGACACCTGGATCCACCATTTACTAGCAAAACAATGTGGCAAATTGTTTTACCTGTTGAACTTCAACTTTCTTACTTGTAAAAAGAGGATAATAAGACCTATCACTCAAGGTTGTTTTTATGACTAAGTGAGTAATGTATAGTTTTTGACACTTAGGTGATGCTTAATAAAAGATTCCTTCTTCCTTCAAAGTTCACTGTCACTGGTAAATTTGCCAGAAGTTTTCTTAAATTTGTTCTCTACTGGTTAGCATATGTGTCATGGAGACTGAGTGTTTAATTAATAGAAAATAGCCAAGTCAAACATAGATACACTCCTTTAGATTAAATAATCTTTGGTTTAGTCTGTTAAATAATACTCCAGTATGATAATGAGAGGTCCTATCACCCATCTTTTGCCTTATTTATAAATTTTTAATAATTTCTGCTTAACAGTCTGTTATTTTGATCATAAATAACCTTTAGAGATTTATTTTTGATCAGGCACAAAAAAGGCTAGATTCATTATGCTTTGGAGTGGTTGTTTATGTAGTTCAGCCAAAGGTATTAACTGTGTGTGTAGGCCTACTTGGGTGTTCAGTACTGAGCAACCGTAGAGCCAAAGAATTAAATTCTGCTGAGTTTTTTCATTAAGAAATGTAAGATTCAAATATTTTAAAAGGATCTATTATTTTCTTCTATCCCAAGATTAGGAAACCAAGCCCAAGAAAACCTATCTACCCAAGACCAAGAAAACCTATTTCACTAATGGCTTATAGATTCTGGTGAACTCTTTTCCACTTTATGTTCCAAGCATGCTGAGGTTCTGGAGAAGGAAATGGCAATCTACTCCAGTAATCTTGCCTGGAGAATCCCAGGGACGGAGGAGCCTGTTGGGTGCCATCTATGGGGTCGCACAGAGTTGGACATGACTGATGCAACTTAGCAGCAGCAGCAGTATGCTGAGGTTCCTGGCCAGCAGTAAGTCTGTTGCTTCTGACTTGTTGGGCTGTAACCATAAAATAGGTACCAGGCTAATTTTTCTAGGTGGGATTGTAGGCATTGCTTTCACATGTAAAATACAGCACTTGCTTGTTAATGATGGGGTTTCCATATCTGATTGTAATTTATCTTCAAATATGACTCTCAGGTCTGACTTTGTATGATGATGTCAAAGTCTTCAGTGTTGGGGTGCAAGACATAATCTTTTAACAAGAATTTGATACCTGGTGAAAGGAAGAGGAACCAGAGATCAGATTGCCAACATCCACTGGATCATCGAAAAAGCAAGAGAGTTCCAGAAAAACATCTATTTCTGCTTTATCAACTATGCCAAAGCCTTTGACTGTGTGGATCACAATACACTGTGGAAAATTCCTCAAGAAATGGGAATAACAGACCACCTGACCTGCCTCTTGAGAAATCTGTAAGCAGGTCAAGAAGCAACAGTTAGAACTGGACATGGAACAACAGACTGGTTTCAAATAGGAAAAGGAGTACGTCAAGGCTATATATTGTCACCCTGCTTATTTAACTTATATGCAGAGTACATCATGAGAAATGCTGGGCTGGAAGAAGCACAAGCTGAAATCAAGATTGCCGGGAGAAATATCAATAAGCTCAGATATGCAGATGACACCACCCTTATGGCAGAAAGTGAAGAGGAACTAAAAAGCCTCTTGATGAAAGTGAAAGAGGAGAGTGACAAAGTTGGCTTAAAGCTCAACATTCAGAAAACGAAGATCATGGCATCTGGTCCCATCACTTCATGGGAAATAGATGGGGAAACAGTGGAAACAGCATCAAACTTTATTTTTTGGGGCTCCAAAATCACTGCAGATGGTGACGCAGCCATGAAATTAAAAGACGCTTACTCACTAGAAGAAAAGTTATGACCAATCTAGATAGCATATTCAAAAGCAGAGACATTACTTTGCCAAAAAAGATCTGTCTGGTTAAGGCTATGGTTTTTGCCGTAACCATGTATGGATGTGAGAGTTGGACTATAAAGAAAGCTGAGTGCCGAAGAACTGATGCTTTTGAACTGTGGTGTGGAGAAGACTCTTGAGAGTCCCTTGGACTGCAAGGAGATCCATCCAGGCCATCCTAAAGGAAATCAGTCCTGAATATTCATTGGAAGGACTGCTGCTGAAGCTGAAACTCCAATACTTTGGCCACCTGATGTGAAGAGCTGACTCACTGGAAAAGACTCTGATGCTGGGAAAGATTGAATGTGGGAGAAGAAGGGGACAACAGAGGATGAGATGGTTGGATGGCATCACCGACTCAATGGACATAAGTTTGAGTAAACTCTGGGAGTTGGTGATGGACAGGGAGGTGTGCTGCAGTTCATGGGGTTGCAAAGAGTCGGACAGGACTGAGCGACTGATCTGAACTGAAAGGAAGACAGCAGCTTTTTGACCTATGCAAGTAACTTTGGAGACTCAGTAAAGATATTTGGTTCTAAATTCTGAAGGAACTAAAAGTTAGGAGCCATTTTTAAAAATGTTTCATTTTATGTTGAAAGTTACATTTGATGTTGAAAGTTAGAGAGCTAGACATAAATTGTTAATGCCAAGTAAAGGACTTCTTCACAAAAGGATCAGAAAATAGGCAGTTAACAAATAAATGCTGTCAGTATTCCAAACCAAATAACTATAGTTAAACTTCCCATATCAATTCATTTAGCTTTACGTACATACTTCTTGTTCTGCTGTATCTTGGGTCATCAGTCTGCTTTCATGAAGTCATCTCACTCTGAAAAAAGAAAAGAGTCTTGAAAATCTCAACTCATTCCCAAATATATCTGACAGTTGTGCAAGCAATGTCATTTTTATGCTCGAAAGTTGTTACTCATGAGCCTATTCATTGAACTATCATCAATTAAGAGTACAAAGTATATTCTTTCCCATGAGATTCTGAGATTGTCCTTTGTTGAGTATTAAAATTTTAACCTGTGAGCCTTTTGACAAGCATCAGAAGATAATAGGAGTCATCTGTCAATGAGACTAAATGATTATGGTTAATATATTGTGGTAACTAACAATGTCAAAGCTGAAGACAGTAAAATTCTTTACTAAATGTAGTATGTAATTTTTTGTAAGAATTTGATCAGTGTTTTTCCTGGGAGCAAGAACATATTATAGACAATGACAGCACTGACAAATCTCCAGGACCTTCCAATTCATTTTATAATGCATACAGCCTCTGAAACATATGTGAATAATCTTTGTCTATATAAAAATTTACCCTTTAATTTGACCACTCTTTTGATTGGTTCTTACAATATAGTTGAGCTAATCTAGAAATACAGAACATGTCAAGAAAACAATTTGGGGGCATCACCTCTTTTTATAATGCAAAAGAATAAATCATCATGAATTTCCAGGGATCTTATGGAGAATTTCAAAGAAGTTTTGTTTGTAATGAAAATCCTGAAAATTTGATTTTTCTGAATATAAGATATTGTGGGAAAGAAAAATCAAGAGAGTTATCAGAGGACATTAGATAATTTATTAAGACAGGATCAGATGCGTCTGAGAAAGATTAAGTTGGCTAACTGTTAAGCAAACTGAAAATACAATACAATATTCTAAATAAGAAGAAAGTAACACAATTGAAAGGAATCTTAGCTTTTTCAGAAATGAGGAATGTTATGTTTTTGTTGCCTAAAAATAAAGTAGTTGACAAAGTCATTAAAAAGCACAGAAAACTGTTCTGTTAGAATGTGGAATTTCCAAAATACAGACAGATCACACAGAATGTAAAAGTGTAGCTATTTACCACTGCTTGTAAAGAAGAGACTAAAGAGTTCAAGACACACTTGAACTTTTAATATATAGAAAATAAAATTCTATATTTACATTCAGTCAGTTCAGTTCAGTCACTCAGTCGTGGCTGACTCTTTATGACCCCATGAATCACAGCACCCCAGGCCCCCCTGTCCATCACCAACTCCCGGAGTTTACTCAGACTCATATCCATTGAGTCAGTGATGCCATCCGGCCATCTCATCCTCGGTCGTGCCTTTCTCCTCCTGCCCCCAATCCCTCCTAGCATCAGAGTCTTTTCCAAAGTCAACTCTTCACATGAGGTGGACAAAGTATTGGAGTTTCAGCTTGAGCATCAGTCCTTCCAAAGAACACCCAGAACTGATCTCCTTCAGAATGGACAGGTTGGATCTCCTTAGAGTCCAAGGGACTCTCAAGAGTCTACTCCAACACCACAGTTCAAAAGCATCAATTCTTTGGCGCTCAGCTTTCTTCACGGTCCAACTCTTACATCCATACATGAGTACTGGAAAACACATAGCCTTGACTAGATGGACCTTTGTTGGCAAAGTAATGTCTCTGCTTTTCAATATGCTGTCTAGGTTGGTCATAACTTTCCTTCCAAGGAGTAAGTGTCTTTAATTTCATGGCTGCAATCACCATCTGCAGTGATTCTGAATTCCCAAAACATAAAGTCTGACACTGTTTCCACTGTTTCCCCATCTATTCCCCATGAAGTGATGGGACCAAATGCCATGATCTTTGTTTTCTGAATGCTAAGCTTTAAGCCAACTTTCCCACTCTCCTCTTTCACTTTCATCAAGAGGCCTTTTATTTCCTCTTCACTTTCAGCCATAAGGGTGGTGTCATCTGCATGTCTGAGGTTATTGATATTTCTCCCAGCAATCTTGATTCCAGCTTGTGCTTCTTCAGCCCAGCGTTTCTCATGATGTACTCTGCATATAAGTTAAATAAGCAGGGTGACAATATACAGCCTTGACGTACTCCTTTTCCTATTTGGAACCAGTCTGTTATTCCAAGTCCAGTTCTAACTGTTGCTATAGAATTCTATTATTAAAATTCTATTATTTACATTAATATTATATTTAACAGTAAAGGATTCATGAACTCCCTGTTGTATTTTTTTAAATTTTCTTATAAATAAACCCATCAAGACTGAGTAAACTTTGTCAAAATTTGAATCCATTTCTTTATTTCTAGTTTGACAAAAATACAGTTTTTTTCCTACAAATGTATGTACTTTTCTATATTCAATATTATTCTTACACAATCCTTTTTTAGATTAAGGAAAAACCAGAGTTTTAAAGATAAGACTACTTTTCTTGAAAACAAAAACACATTTCACTATCTTACATTCAGTTGTAATTTTCTGCTAGTATTGCTTTAGCAGTCTTTGACTACCTATTGGTTCATGACTTTTAGTCAAATTAACTGACTTCTATTTCACAGAGAAAACTGGAAAGGAGTGTCAAAGAATCTCATACACATCAAATTAACAAAACTCATAAATACACACATAAAAGCCTCTACAGTCCCCTACATCCATTTTCACCTTATAAATTAGCAAAATAAATATAATCACTATCATGGCCAACACATTTAGACACCATAAGAAACAAAAACATATACATATGTATACATATATATGACAAGAGTGAATGTCGACATTCTAGGAATCAGCGAACTAAAATGGACTGGAATGGGTGAATTTAACTCAGATGACCATTATATCTACTACTGCAGGCAGGAATCCCTTAGAAGGCATGGAGTAGCCATCATGGTCAACAAGAGTCTGAAACGCAGTACTTGGATGCAGTCTCAAAAACGACAGAATGATCTCTGTTCATTTCCAAGGCAAACCATTCAATATCACAGTAATCCAAGTCTATGCCCCAACCAGTGACACTGCAGAAGCTGAAGTTGAACGGTTCTATGAAGACCTACAAGATCTTTTAGAACTAACACCCAAAAAAGATGTCCTTTTCATTATAGGGGACTGGAATGCAAAAGTAGGAAGTCAAGAAACACCTGGAGTAACAGGCAAATTTGGCCTTGGAATACAGAATGAAGCAGAGCAAAGGCTACCAGAATTTTGCCAAGAGAATGCACTGGTCATAGCAAACACCCTCCTTCAACAACACAAGAGAAGACTCTACACGTGGACAGCACCAGATAGTCAACACCAAAATCAGATTGATTATATTCTTTGCAGCCAAAGATGGAGAAGCTCTATACAGTCAGCAAAAACAAGAATGGGAGCTGATTGTGGCTCAGATCATGAACTCCTTATTGCCAAATTCAGACTTAAAGTAGGGAAAACCACTAGAGCATTCAGGTATGACCTAAATCAAATCCCTTATGATTATATAGTGAAATTGAGAAATAGATTTAAAGGACTAGATCTGATAGATAGCGTGCCTGATAAACTATGGACCGAGGTTTGTGACATTGTACAGGAGACAGGGATCAAGACCATCCCCATGGAAAAGAAATACAAAAAAGCAAAATGGCTGTCTGGGGAGGCCTTACAAATAGCTGTGAAAAGAAGAGAAGCAAAAAGCAAAGGAGAAAAGGAAAGATATAAGCATCTGAATGCAGAGTTCCAAAAAATAGCAAGAAGAAATAAGAAAGCCTTCTTCAGCAATCAATGCAAAGAAATAGAGGCAAACAACAGAATGGGAAAGACTAGAGATCTCTTCAAGAAAATCAGAGGTACCAAGGGAACATTTCAGGCAAAGACAGGCTCGATAAAGGACAGAAATGGTATGGACCTAACAGAAGCAGAAGATATTAAGAAAAGGTGGCAAGAGTACACAGAAGAACTATACAAAAAAGATTTTCACGACCTAGATAATCACGATGGTGTGATCACTCACCTAGAGCCAGACATCCTGGAATGTGAAGTCAAGTGGGCCTTAGAAAGCATCACTATGAACAAAGCTAGTGGAGGTGACGGAATTCCAGTTGAGCTATTTCAAATCCTGAAAGATGATGCTGTGAAAGTGCTGCACTCAATATGCCAGCAAATTTGGAAAACTCAGCAGGGCCCACAGGACTGGAAAAGGTCAGTTTTCATTCCAATCCCAAAGAAGTGAAAGTGAAGTGAAGTGAAGTCGCTCAGTGGTGTCTGACTCTTTGCAACCCCATGGACTGTAGTCTATCAGGCTCATCCATCCATGGGATTTTCCAGGCAAGAGTGCTGGAGTGGATTGCCATTTCCTTCTCTAGGGGATCTTCCCGACCCAGGAATCGAACCCAGGTCTCCTGCATTGCAGGCAGACGCTTTATCGTCTGAGCCACCAGGGAAGCCCATCCCAAAGAAAGGCAATGCCAAAGAATGCTCAAACTACCACACAATTGTACTCATCTCACATGCTAGTAAAGTAATGCGCAAAATTCTCCAAGCCAGGCTTCAGCAATATGCAAACCATGAACTTCCAGATGTTCAAGCTGGTTTTAGAAAAGGCAGAGGAACCAGAGATCAAATTGCCAACATCTGCTGGATCATGGAAAAAGCAAAAGAGTTCCAGAAAAACATCTATTTCTGCTTTATTGACTATGCCAAAGCCTTTGACTGTGTGGATCACAATCAACTGTGGAAAATTCTGAAAGAGATGGGAATACCAGACTACCTGACCTGCCTCTTGAGAAATCTATATGCAGGTTAGGAAACAACAGTTAGAACTGGACATGGAACAACAGACTGGTTCCAAATAGGAAAAGGAGTACGTCAAGCAGTGCCCACAGGACTGGAAAAGGTCAGTTTTCATTCCAATCCCAAAGAAGTGAAAGTGAAGTGAAGTGAAGTCGCTCAGTGGTGTCACCCTGCTTATTTAACTTATATGCAGAGTACATCATGAGAAACGCTGGGCTGAAGAAGCACAAGCTGGAATCAAGATTGCCGGGAGAAATATCAATCACCTCAGATATGCAGAGGACACCACCCTTATGGCTGAAAGTGAAGAGGAACTAAAAAGCCTCTTGATGAAAGTGAAAGAGGAGAGTGGGAAAGTTGGCTTAAAGCTTAGCATTCAGAAAACAAAGATCATGGCATTTGGTCCCATCACTTCATGGGGAATAGATGGGGAAACAGTGGAAACAGTGTCAGACTTTATGTTTTGGGAATGCAGAATCACTGCAGATGGTGAGTGCAGCCATGAAATTAAAGACACTTACTCCTTGGAAGGAAAGTTATGACCAACGTAAATAGCATATTGAAAAGCAGAGACATTACTTTGCCAACAAAGGTCCGTCTAGTCAAGGACTTTTTTTTTCAATAGTCATGTATGGATGTAAGAGTTGGACTGTGAAGAAAGCTGAGCGCCAAAGAATTGATGCTTTTGAACTGTGGTGTTGGAGTAGACTCTTGAGAGTCCCTTGGACTCTAAGGAGATCCAGCCAGTCCATTCTGAAGGAGATCAGTTCTGGGTGTTCTTTGGAGGGACTGATGCTCAAGCTGAAACTCCAATACTTTGTCCACCTCATGTGAAGAGTTGACTCATTGTAAAAGACTCTGATGCTGGGAGGGATTGGGGGCAGGAGGAGAAGGGGACAACCGAGGATGAGATGGCTGGATGGCATCACTGACTCGATGGATGTGAGTCTGAGTGAACTCCGGGAGTTGGTGATGGACAGGGAGGCTTGGTGTGCTGCAATTCATGGGGTTGCAAAGATTCGGACACGCCTGAGCAACTGAACTGAAATGAAGACTAAAAAATCTTATAATTTTCATGGAAACACAAAATTCTCTGGGTAACCAAAGCAATCTTGAGATAGAAAAACAGAATGGGAGGAATCAGGCTCCCTGACTTCAGACTATACTACCAAGGTACAGTTATCAAGATAGTATGATACTGGCACAAAAACAGAAATATAGATCAATGGAGCAAGATGACAAGAGAAAGTCCAGAGATAAACCCATGCACCTATGGCCACCTAATGTATGCCAAAGAAGGCAAGAATATAAAATGGAGAAAAGACAGTCTCTTCACTAAGTCGTGCTGGCAAAGCTAGATAGCTACATCTATGTTCTAACGGAATGCAATCAGAACATTTTCCTAACACTATATACAAAAATAAACTCAAAGCAGAGCAAAGGAAACTACAAACAAGATGAAAGACAAGAATTGGAGAAAATATTTCCAAGTGAAGCAACTAACAAGGGGTTAATCTCCAAAATATATAAACAGCTCAATATAAAAAAATTTTAAAAATGTGTTGAAGAACTAAATAGACTTTTCTCCAAAAAAGACATATAAATAGCCAACAAATACATGAAAAAATGTTCAGCATTATTGCAAATCAAAACTACATTGAAGTATCGCCTCATCTTGGTCAAAATGCCCATATCAAAAAAATATACAAACAATAAATGCTGGAGAGGTGTGGAGAAAAGGGAACTCTTTTGTACTGTCCATGGAAATATAAATTGATCCAACTATTATGGAGAACAGTATGAAGATTCATTAAAATACAAAAAATAGAACTACCATATGGCCCAGCAATCCCATTCCTGGGCATAAGCTCAGAGAAAAACCATAATTCAGAAAGGTACTTGTATCCCAGTGTTCATCGCAGCGCTATTTACAATAGCCAGGATGTGAAAGGAACGCCCGTGTCCATCAACACAGGAATAAATAAGATGTAGTACAATGGAATATGCAATGGAATATTACTAAACCATAAAAAGGAATGAAATTGTGCCATTTGCAGAGATGTGTCTAGACCTAGAGACCATCATACAGAGTGAAGTAAGTCAGAGAGAGAAAGCGAAATCGCTTACACGTGGAATCTAGAAAAATGATATTTTTGCAAAGCAGGAACAGAGACACAGGATATAGAAAATAACTGTATGGATACTAAGGACGGAATGGGAGTAAGATGAACTGGGAGATTGGGATCGACATATGTACACTTCTGTGTAGAAAATGGTCTTCCCAGGTGGCTCAGTGGTGAAGAATCCACCTGCCAATCTGGGAGACACAGGAGTTGCAGATTTAACCCCTGGGTCGGGAAGACCCCTGGAAGAGGAAATGGCACCCCACTCCAGTATTCTTGCCTGGACAATTCCATGGGCAAAGAAGCCCGGCAAGCTGCAGTCCATGGGGTCGCAAAGAATCAGATGTGACTGAGCATGCAAATGTATAAGATAGATAACTAGTGAGAATCTGTTGTATAGCACAAGAAACTCAGTGCTCTGTGGGGACCTAAGTGGGAAGGAAATCATAATCTAAGGTTTTAGAGTTAAATAAGGATCTTAAGTTGACATGTAACTATTGGCTGCTGCTGCTGCTAAATCGCTTCAGTCGTGTCCAACTCTGTGCGACCCCACAGACGGCAGCCCACTAGGCTCCCCCGTCCCTGGGATTCTCCAGGCAAGAACACTGGAGTGGGTTGCCATTTCCTTCTCCAATGCATGAAAGTGAAAAGTGAAGGTGAAGTTGCTCAGTGTCCGACCCTCAGCGACCCCATGGACTGTAGCCTACCAGGCTCCTCCGTCCATGGGATTTTCCAGGCAAGAGTACTGGAATGGAGTGCCATTGCCTTCTCCTTGTAACTATTTAGAAAATCACTTATCAGAATTATAATTTAAGAATTTATGTAGACCATTTGTATTTATATAGCTTAATGATTGGGACTGAGAACTGAGATCCTCTGTATCAGTTTAACTTAATATTTATTCCAGGACATTCTTGTCCAGGAATATAAAAGCTGTAGCCGATTAACAGTTTCACTACTTGCTTCAGGAAATTCCTGAAAAGCAATTTATCTATATAGTTTGTCCATCTGGCCAGACAGCTCTATCTCCTGTCAGGATAATAGACTGCTCCCTTGGCCAAATAGGTAGCTTATAAAAAACATTATTAAGACTCATGTCAAGAAACTGACTTTCTTTGTCTCTCAATCCTAAACTATTATATCAAGCACTGTCCTACCTTCAACCATTTAAGCTCAGATCCCCAAGTCCTTCCCCAGTCTCCCCATTTGAGACATCCTTAGAATCTCTCAAGGTAGTGTTCTCCCTTACTGCAGTGGGCCTAATAAAATTAACTTTGACTGATAAACAGAAACTGTGAGTTTAGTAAATGTGCATTGCTTTAAGTTGAGAAGTTTGTGCTAATATTGTTATGCAGCAATAAACTCATAAGACCACATTGATAAAACCAAGGGGGCATCATTGCTGTTTTCAACCCAAAAGTTATTAACCCAGCCTTGTTTATAAAAGATTAAACCTTATTACATGAACTTAAGTTTTTATATTGACCTGCTTCTGCTATTGAGGTCTCTGTAAGATTCATTTTAAGACCTAGTTTTACAAGGTTGATTTATTTCCTGAGAAATATGGGAATAATGAAGTTATATAAGTGCTTGTTTCTTTATGAGCTAATTAGAATGGCACTATTTGTATTTGAGAGACTTTATAGTTTATATATTCTAGAGACAGGAAAACATCAAAAATGATGAGAGGCAAAGGTCTTTCTCAGTGACATACACAGACTTGCTGAGAGATTGCAGCTTGAGTTCTACAGCTTCAGTCATAGATTAACATTAAATGCAGAACTATAAATACTCATTAAAGCAGATCTCAAGGGATGTTCTACTTTCAGAGAGCGTGAAATGTTTTCTTGACTGAGTACAGTTCACATATACTCCTGAACACACAAATGCTAGCAAACCAGACTCTTTATCATCTCTTGCCTGTTTGTTCCCCATTATATTCTGAGCAAGATCACCTAATGATGAGATCATAAAAGCAGGTTCCCAAATACCATTGTTACAATGAGGAAAAAATTGTTGACTGTGCGTAAATGAACACAAGATGCTTTCTTGGCTATGAAATCAAGACTGTTCCAGTGGTCCAGTGTATCAGCTTGGTCCATGGGTGCAGCTGTGGAGTTAGACAAGTCTTGACTAGATGAATAGCCTTGGCCAAGAAGGAGAAAAAAGAAACAAAAAGTGTCTATGGTTTACTCAGGAACAATGATTTAGGCTGTTTTGATATCAAAGAATTTACATGGGGAGTAGGATGGGCAGAGGGGCCATGTTAACTGATAACCTCGAACCTTGTCAAAAAGTACAAGTGTATCTTTGCTGAATGTGTTAAACTATGCTTCTTTTTTTTAAAAGGTAAAATTACAGCTTTCACACAGATCTAAAAATGAGTTGATGTTAAAGATTTAATTAGGGCTTCCCTGATAGCTCAGCTGGTAAAGAATCCACCTGCCTCAGAATCAGACTTCCTCACCTAACTGTTCCCCATTATATTCTGACAGAGATCACCTAATGATGAGATCATAAAAGCAGATTCCCAAATACCGTGGTTACAATGAGGAAAAAATTGTGGACTGTGTATAAATGTACACAAGATGCCTTCTTGGCTATGAAATCAAGACTGTTTCAGTGGTCCAGTGTATCAGCTTGGTCCATGGGTGCAGCTGTGGAGTTAGACAAGACATGAATAGATGAATAGGCTTGGCCAAGAACCAGAAAAAAGAAGCAAAGAGTGTCTATGGTTTACTCAGGAACAATGGTTTAGGCTGTTTTGATATCAAAGAATTTACATGGGGAGTAGGATGGGCAGAGGAGCCATGTTCACTGATAACCTTGAGTGTTAAAAAGTGCAACTGTTTCTTTGCTGAATGTGTTAAACTATACTTCTTTTTAAAAGGTAAAATTACAGCTTTCACACAGATATAAGAATAAGTAGATGTTGAAATTTTAACTCATTAATGGGAAACTGTTGAGGCATTATAAGTTCAAGGTAGGATTTAAGAAAAAGATATTTGCAAATCAGGAATATTGAAATAAATGTGCAAATCAAAGTAATATTGGGTAGAACTTGCACAATTATAGACAATAATTATCGTGCCTTGTTACCAGTTATCTACAACTTACAGAGCTGTAAGATAACTCAAGCATAATGAAAGGCTAGAATCAGATACCTGGAAAGATGTGACCCAAATAATACATACTCTTTTACATTGAAGCATAATTTTTTCCCTACTGTGAGCTTGACTGGCCTAATAATGGGACAAGGAGGCAAGGCAGACTTGAGATCTGCTTTGGGAGTAGAAACTCGGTATCTGATAGTTGCTCCGATATCGTAGTGAGTGGGAAGGAGACGTCAAGGATCATTCATTACTTGCGTGGTGTTTGCCACGGTGTTCGGTGGTTGCTTCCCAGGGGCTAGGGTAATAACCTGCAGGGTGTTGGGGTCAATGAAAGGAAAAACAAGGGAACTATCTTAAGAAGGGGTCATTTTAGAAATGCACGTTTTGTGATCGTAAAGAGGTCTTTTGGTAGTGATGGGGAGGATTGCGTTATCCTTAGACCCACCCTTTTTAAGGCCACATGACATCATCACACAGCCTAAGTGAAAATGGTGTGCTTACTCTGCCTGGAAGCTCCTGGGTAAATCCTTTGGCTTCCGCTTCTGGAATTGACTCGGAGTATATCACCTTTTTTGGTGCACTTGGTCAGGAATCACTTGTGGACCTACAAAAAATTTAAGTGGGAATTTAGGAAATTCCTAAAGGGCATCACAGGAGTCAGTACTCATTACTTTTCCTTTCCCCCAGTGTGAATTTGGTAAGAGAATATTCTAAGGGAGAAAAAAGTAGGGGGAACTGAAGACATATTACCCTTTCTTCTAAATGGTTGAGGGAAAAGGCGATTATATGACCAGGAACCTTTTTTTCATATTTAAAACATGAAGAACACTAGGTTCATTGTTTATAACCATATTACTGTTTGCTTAGCTTAAGGTCCTTTGAAACTCAGTTTTAAAACAAACGTCTGCTCTAAACTTGCTGTTCTGGTTTCCCAACATTCCACAATTTCACCTTAAATTAACATATATTTTCTGTTTATCCATTATATGAATATGAGGTACTATATATCTTTGTTCCTTAAGGAAGGAAGGAAGAAAGGAAAGGAGCAAGGACAGTAATGGAGAAAGAGAGAAAAATAGGAAAAATGTGTGTGTTGGGGGCGTGCGACACTGATTCTAGTTGCAGTTTGATCACTAACTTGATACAGCAGAGTTAGTCTGGTCGCTGCTGTAGATCTAGGATCTCCTTTTTGAGCACTGAGCAGCACTAAACCACAGCTTTCCTGAAACTGCTGTTTCTTTCATACCATCAGTTAGTTGGTATTATTCAGTGCCTCATATGTGCCAAGTCATGTACAGGAGGCTAGGGACATGGAATTAAATTAAGGCGTCTTTGCCCTGTTTAGAGCTTTGTTCTTATGGGAGGTACTGAAAAATAAACACGCATAAGTAAAAGAAAGTTTAATATAGGATGCCAAGTAAAGGAGACCTTTCTTGTTACTCCTATATTCATGATTTAGAAGCCAAGTGAAAGTGTCTCAGTTGTGTCTGACTCTCTGCGACCCCCATGGACTATACAGTCCATCTTTCCCTTCTGCAGGGGATATTCCCAACCCAGGGATGGAACCCAAGTCTCCCACATTGCAGGCAGATTCTTTACCAGCTGAGCCACAAGGGAAGCCCAAGAATTCTGGAGTGGGTAGACTATCCTTTTTCCAGTGAATCTTCCAAACCCAGGAATTGAACTAGGGTCTCCTGCATTGCAGAGGGATTCTTTACCAATTGAGCTATCAGGGAAGACAAACCTGAGGTTAAAAAATGTATTGAGTGCTTCAGATTCTAAAGACAACAGCAGAGAACTGGGGACAGATGTCACGTCAAGGCTTGGTCTGCTCCCCTTTCAGTCTCTCTTAGAGGGGATTAAAGAGGAATGGAGAGAAAAAGAGAGAAGCAGCTGTCTAAAGTGAGAGTGATTGGCATTTTCTTGTCTTCTACTTGGTGGAACTGAGGAGGTATCTCCTAAAAGTCAAGTGAGTGTTTGTTAACTCCAAGAGCCAAGTAAGAGGAGCTGCACAAAAGCTGCCTGTAGAGGTTGGGGACATCTGCAAGAAAGTGAGACCGCATCTTGTTTCGTATTGGATCATCGACTTATGCATGTTGTTGACCAGCCTCTGTGTCATTTTAACATAGAAGGGAAAAAATTGGAAACAAATGATAGAACAGAGAGAGGAAGTAGACTGTCCTTGAACCTTTGCATGGCAAGGATATGAGAGGTCTGCTGTTCAAGAAGACATACTAAACAGTAGATGGACTCAGGCTGACCTTCTGGTACCTCACCTGGTGAGTAGGTTTTGACATCAGGAGCTTTGTGATATAGCCCTACAACAGCTGCTATGGGAAGGTTGGGAGATGTGAGCTGGAGGGGGACTAAGTGAAGGATCTCTGTGGGTTTTCTGAAGAACCAGCAGTTGGAGACTGTTTGAAAGGAGAGCATGAAGGCTAGTGGTTCTTACCCAGAGACACCTCAGTGACTGAGAGAGAACCACTGACAAGCGTCCTGTTCCCCAAGATCTTGGCCATCTATCCTGGTTTTCTTCCCCTTTCACTCCCATTTCCAGAAGCCCTAATATTGGTAGAAACGGAGAGGAATCGTGAAGGAACATCCTGAGAAGGAGAATGAGACTTAAAACTGAACTAGACTGAGTTTTAATAACTGGAAGCAACCCAGCATCTTTGAGAGCTGCCTGAGTTATTGTTAAGAGGCAGGAAAGGAAAATTGAACAGTGCAGAGTTAAAGCCAATGATTGGAAAAAAAAGAAAACTTCTTTCATGCTTATTCCTCTGTAGAGTTCAGACTGTAAATAAACCACTTAAAAAGAAGCGGGACAGTTTTGTTTGGTGTTTAAGCTGTAAAGAAAATAGAGTAATGAGTAGAAAGTAACTCTGAAGATGAGTTTGGGTAGGAGGCCACTTTAGCTATGGTGATCTAGGGAGCCTCTTTGGGTGGAGAATTTCCATGATGAGAAAGAGCCATTTATTCCAAACTCAGGGGCAAAAGTGTAAAATGACCCAAGGTAAGATTAAAAAAAAATATGGCTAGAATTTAGATAGTTAGGCACTGATAGAAAATACTTCTGGTAAAACAGGCAGAAAGCCAAGTAACAGAAAGCCTTGTAGGCCACGGTAAAATATTTTGATAGCAATTTTGCTTTCCTCAACAAATTTTCAAACATTTTCTCGGACTTAGCTTCTTTGTATTATGGAAGACTCTGAATTTGTTAACATAGTTATATTTGATGGGTCACATATACCATATAGTTCTAAATACTTCTGGTCTCAGAAGTAAGAAAATATAAATATATCTTACATTTGTTCTCTTATGACCATAATGCTGCTCCTTTATAAAGATAGTTATAAAAAATTCGTTTCTGCTATTCGAACTTTGGTCTCATTTAACTCTTCCTTGTTGAATTCTTGGCCATCATGGGGGTGTACATACTTAAGTAGTTATAACTGATAACTAGCTTCCCTTGTAGTTCAGATGGTAGAGTCTGCCTGCAATGTGGGGTACCCGGTTTGACCCCTGGATTGGGAAGATTCTCTGGAGAAGGCAATGGCACCCCACTCCAGTACTCTTGCCTGGAAAATCCCATGGATGGAGGAGCCCGGCAGTCTACAGTCCATGGGGTCACATAGAGTGGGACACGAGTGAGTGACTTCACTTTCTTTCTTTGCTAGAAGACTGAAATGATGGGTCCAGGCTTTGTAAATAATTCATATTAATCATGCCCAAAGAAAAAAAAGAACAAACTATTAATTTGATAGCAAATGGAAAATGTGTGGAAAATAACGAAATCACGGCAGCCAAAAGTTCTGCTCTTTGATGTGTATGATGTAACTCCCAGAAGAGTAAACCTTTTCCTCTTGGACTTAGCTATAAACTCCAGAGATGGAATCTTTCCCAGGAGCAGTGCCTGATGTCTCTCATTAGAGCCAGTTCCTCCATAACCACATTAAAGAATGCACAGACTGTAAGGAGGGTGTGCTCAGCCTTCTAGCAGCAATGTTCTGGGCTTCTTCTCTAATATGAGCTGAATGTATGGCAAAATCCACCACAATTTTGTAAAGTAATTAGCCTCCAATTAAAAAAAAAAAACAAACTCAAAACAACTTCTATCTGCTACACTTATGCAAATATTCACTCTAAATCCAACATGATACTTTTTAGTTAATCCTGGAACATTAACTATCACAGCTGTCTCATGGAAGAAACAGAGAAAACTTTCTGTCAATATGGAAATAACTGTAAAGCTCATGATAAACGAAGACTTGTGAATAGTATATCAGTTATTGCAGTCATCATTATAGCAGTATATTTCCTTGGGTTCTTATGGGAAATTACTTTCTTTGGCACACTCTTGGGAATTATTTCCTATGTTCCATTAGCTCTGCGGGATGACATTCTAAACTGACGGATGCAGTTCTGTTGTTTTGTTAGCTTGCTCCGTAACTGCTCTTAGGGCTCCTTGTTTGAATGCATATTGCTTTCTCTTTGAATATCACCTGAGAATATGATTCATGGTTTAGTCTTTATGTTTTCCAAAAAGCACCTGATGAATATGAAAGAAGCCGGTTCTGGTGGAAAAAGTAATAAACAGCAGAGCTGGTGATCCTTTTTCTAGTTTGTGATCCCACTGTTAAATACATGACCTGTGGCAAGTTACTTTATACAGCATTTGTTTCTTTTACCTGTAGCTTATTTTTTTAAATCCCCTTCAGTTTATGTTTTCTATTACCCTAAGATTTTTCAGCATTTAGTAAATATTAACTCTTTAGTAAATAGTATCTAAAAATCCTGTTGGGGAGACAAAATTGAAGTACAGAAATTATGGAAAATATATAATCAATTACTCACATATAGCATGTTAATGAAGGATATTGATTGCATGCAACAGGAGTCCACTGATTAAGCAAAAACTGAGGTTGTTGCAAAAGCTATCAGGGACTCTCACAATCAGTTGGAGGCTAGGTCAGGGACCAGGCTTGGGGAAAGGGAGGATTCCAGGGAACTCTGTAGAGCAGAGAAGTGGGAAATGCAGTCTTGTCAGGATTCTGCTGTTATGTTGTCACCCTGAATACAACTATCAGCCATTTGTTTTATTCTTCCATTACTTGTTCATAATATAGGATGAAAGCATTCAGTGGGCTGATGTTAGGTCGTGAGCCCACCCTCAGGGTGTATTTAGAGATAGGAGCCTGACAGACAGGCACAGTTATTCTCTAACCGTGATAAATACACAAAGAAGAGAACTTATTTGCTAAAAGGATATTAGAGTGCTATTAAGAAGTAGGATGTGCTTAGTTGCTCAGTCGTATCTGACTCTTTGCCACCCGATAGCCTGTAGCCCGTCAGGCTCCTCTGTCCAAAGGGGATTCTTCAGGCAAGAATACTGCAGTGGGTTGCCATGCCCTCCTCAAAGGGATCTTCCAAACCCAGGGATCAAACCCAGATCTCCCACACTGCAGGTGAATTCTTTTACTGTCTGAGCCACCAGGGAAGCTTAAGAATGCTAGAGTGGGTAGCCTTTCCCTTCTGCAGGGGATCTTTCCAACCGAGAAACTGAACCAGGGCCTCCTGCATTTCAGGCAGAGTCTTTACCAGCTGAGCTACCAGGGAAGCCCAAGATGTAGGCTGGCTAATGACAGATGTCCACTGTGTATTAAATTGCTGAGGCTAGAGAAGCTAGTTCAGTTTATCCTGGAGTTATTGAGAGACTTTATAGAAAATGTTGGATAAATAGATGTTGAGATGAAGTCCATGAAGGGAGATTTAAAATGTTTCACCAAAAAATCAAACACACAAAAAAACATACAGAAGCCATCAAAATCTAGTCTGTGGGATTTTCAGTATTGTATCTAGTCCACCACATTGCATCTTTTAGTCCCCAGAAGGGCTTTATGGTCCCTTGTGGGAAAAGGAACAGTGTACCTCTTGACACAACCTATTCTCTAAACCTAGTAAAAAGGTATCTTCTCATCAGAGATCACTTGTTTTCCAAATCTCTGCTAAAAAATTCAGTTACCTTTTCCCTGGGCACTGAGGAATTTATGGTTCCTCAGTTTTCCCATCCATTGAGAAGATATGTCATCCCCTATGTTATAAAAATAATAAGCACAAAAGTATATGTAAAAAGAGCTAATGCTGGTGCCATTTAGTTGCTAACTCTTGTCCGACTCTTCATGACCCCATGGACTGTAGCATGCCAGTCACTGCATCCGTGGGATTTTCTAGGCAAGAATACTGGAGTGGGTTGCCATTTCCTTCTTCAGAGGGTCTTCCTGACTCAGGGAATGAACCTGTGTCTCCCGCTTGGCAGGCAGATTCTTTACCACTGAGCCACCTGGGAAGCCTTTAAAAGAGCTAATACAAGAGAGAAGAAATTATACACATTTATTGTGGTTATCATTTATTATTGTGTAGCACTTTTTCTTCTCCCTTGTAACCAAGATTTGCTGATTAATTGGAATAGGGTGGTTTACATGGTAATATTGCTCATGTTTCTAGTGACTCTTCCCACAAGATTCTATGCCTGTGCATGGCAGTCATAGATTCCTTTGACTAACCGGTCTCAAAGGCTATTGATGACCAGTAGGCCTACACCTAAGACTTCTGTAGCTAAGACTGTTTATGTTTAAATTTTTAACTCTCCTTTGACTGTAATATGGTTAGATCTTATTTCATTTTTCATAAATAAAAGTGAAACCTTTTGTGACAGCAACTCGAGAACAAGCAATGACCCTGATTGTCTCTGTCTCAACGCAATTTCCAATAGACACCTAAAGCATGCTTCAAATATAACATTTTTATGACTGAACTGGAGGATTCCCCTGTGCTGAGCACACATTTTAGGGTCTCAGTAAATATTGGTTGACTTAACTCACTATACACCTGGAAACTGATAAAGAAGTGCTTCTTCGTGTTGGCTGTCATGAAATTACATTACGGATGTTTGTGGTAGTCCTGTGAAGCAGAGCTTTCACTTTCCCCTAAAAATAGTTGGAAAAGCAAACAACTGTCTAGATAACATGGGTAAACATGAATAAAATATATTTACAGTATCCTACCTTGATGACAGATTTGCAAATCTGTCTGCTTAAATGTTCAAGAAAGAGAAAAATTGCACAGGAAAAAAACACCTGTGTATTTTCCTATCAAAACTGGTGAAGCTAAGCATGTATGGTAAATTGGAAAAAGCCTGTAAAAGTCTGGGATTTTTTTTTTGGAATGTTATCTTTTATGTATTAGCTTGCTGTTCTTGGTGGCAAAATAGGGGCAAAGATTATTGACTATCCCTTTTTAAATTTCATTTTTATTGCTGAAAGTGACAGTTGACAACTGACACAAGTGGGATGAGGAAGCCACGAAAGTGCGTTTTCCCCCAACTAGACGTGAAGAGTATGTTCTGTTTGTAATACATTTCTGCCCATAAGGCCGACTAGGATGCCAGTAATTGTGGGCTGCTAAGGTTAACTCTGATGCACAGAAGGCATAGAAACGTGAAGGCAGATCCAGGCTGTGAGAGGTGTGTTGTCAAGGCCAAGCCAGCAGCTGGCTTTGCAGACACCTCACAGAAGCCTGTGAGGGGGCTTTATTTTGATGAATTTATCACAGTGAGTGATCTGGCTCTGACCTGTCTAGGCTTGAAGCCCTGAAGCTTTAGTCATTTCATGAAATGGATGCATTTCTTAGTGATGGTTTCATGTAAAACATGTTCACAAGGTTGATATCCAAGATTTAGTGCCAATGTATTAATTTTTAGTGGGAGGTGGCATTGTCATACTAGTTAGAAAGCTATAGTCTCTGATCTTTCTTTAGATAATTGAACATGAGATGTGAGACTATAACCTGAAGCTTATTTGATGAATGTGAAACCAGAACAAAGGGGATTGGTTAAATAAACCATTCCTTAGCTGTCAGTGCATTCAGAACACAGTCAGCTTAACTGGCCTGAGAGCTTTTCTTCTTTTATATCTCTTCTTATTAGTCATTGTATCCTAAGCTTGCTTAACCATTTAAGGTTCATAGTCCCTCATTTCTCAGTCTCAGGGAAAACTGTAATCCTTCACATACTGACTTCAAGAGAATTTTGCTTTTAACTTTAACTGGTTATCATTTGAGCTTCCCTGGTGGCTCAGACAGTAAAGAATCCACCTGCAATGTGGGAGACCTGGGTTTGATCCCTGGGATGGGAAGATCCCCCGGAGAAGGGAAAGGCTAAAGTGTAGTGTTAGTCACTCAGACATGTCTGACTCTTTGTGACCCCATGGACCATAGCCTGCCAGAGGATCCTCTGTCCATGGGATTCTCCAGGCTAGAATACTGGAGTGGGTAGTCATTCCCTTCTCCAGGGGATCTTCCCAAACCAGGGATTAAACCTGGGTCTCCTGCATTGCAGGCAGATTCTTGACTCTCTGAGCCATCAGGGAATATCATTTATAAACTAAAATATAAATTGATTACAAGTACAGTTTTTAAAACTTATATATAGGTAGCACATAGAAGTCACAAGTATTCTCAGAATACCTGGGAGTTAAGCAAATTAAGTAATACTGAACTTCTGAAAAAACGAGTGGACTATTCTCCACTATTAAAGAAAACTAGGAAGCGATTTGTCCAATCTCAGTTTTTGTAAGTGGGATTTCCTGAGGGTGTTCAAGGTAAAACGACTGGTTACAGAAGAGTCTGTGTTTGAGGGGAGGCAAGCATGGTCCAATTTGAAGGAGAATCCTTTACTCAGGTAAAGGGGAGAGGAGTGAGCTTATATTTCTGAGAAGAGAAGCAAGAAAGAGGGAACCTGTTTGTTGGGAGGGAAGGTTTTCCAAATGCAGTGGGAAGGATACATGCTTTGAAGTCATACAAACTTGTGCTTGAATCCCATCTTATCACTTAGCAATAGGGTAATAGTCGACATTTGCACAGCTTCTCTGCTTGAGTCTTATCACTATAATGAGGGAAGAAGACATCTAGGTTACAGCATTTATTATAACATCAAATGAAGTCACATGAACAAAGTGCCTAAACCACTGTGGTGTTCAAATGCTACTTTCCTTCTCTTCCTAACCCATGATGTTTAATTGTAACCAGATTAAAAAAGAGGACTTCCAGGGTAAGACCTTTTTATTCTAGTTGATTCAAAGTTTCTCTTCTCTTAATGTGATCACCCTGGTAAAAAAAACTAGAGAAGAGCTCTTTCACGCCTTGTCTGCAGACATCCCTGCCGGCAGTCTCTTTCCCTGATTTGCTTAGTGTACTTACCCTTGCTGTGATCACTGATAAGAGAGGAGATTGGTTCAATTCCATGATGAGGAGGATATTTCACTGTCCTACACTAGCAGTAATGACCCTTCTGTCCTTGGGGAGAGAGATTGCAAGGGTTACTGAGTTGGTTGAAAATTTCATCTATATGGTTTTGTCCTTTTTCACTTGTATCCATTTAATATAAAGCTTTTTCTTTTCTTTTCTTTTTTTAATAAAGAACTTAATGGTGTTCAAGGCTGGGGTCTGGAAGTAGTTCATTTCATACATTGTTATATTCTCATTTGTTTTTCAGATCTTTCAAAATTGGTCTGGTTATCTTAGCTTTTTCTTTTCTTTTCTTTTTTTTTTTTTTAGAATTAAGTAACTTGTGGAACCTTTGGTTCTTAGACTTCTTTATCTTCTGGATGTTCTCTGAATGCCATAAATACAATATTATAGTGAATCAACATTTTTTTCACCATAGAGAATCAAATCTAATCTCACTAAACTCGTTTTTCAAAGGTAAGAGCCGATGCTGAGGGCCGAGGGCATAAAATGAGAATAGGAAAACAAGGGTGTAAAATAAGGCAGATTGTTTTCTAACAGGAATATAGACATATAATTAAAATGATTTTCAAGTTGCAGGCACAGCCTAGATTTGACTGTATCCGGGAGGGCAAGGGACATGATGAATGCCTTGTTTCTTTGGCTAACAGTGAAAACATCTCATTAAAAAAGTACATTTTCAACAGTAATGTCCTAAACTGTAAAGCCCATCACCCAAACAGAAGATATTTGGGCAAAATGTGGTTACTAGATACCTGTAAAGAAATCTAATTTGGAAAAAAATGCTAATTTCTTGATTTTCTGCAGTTACTAAAGAGACCTCAAAGAATATAAATTTGTAGTTGAATTTAAGTTGTAGAAAACTCTGGTAAAGTTTTTCAGTTGTTTTTATATAATACACTGAGTGAATCAGAGGTGAGAAATGTTCTAAATCAATAACCAGCATTCGAATGTGACTTTTATATAATTTCTCAAGAGGAGATCTGGAGACCCAGTGCATTGTAACTTCTAGTCAAGCCCAGACACTTCTCACCTTGTTCTCTCAAGAGAAGGGCTTGAACACATGGGGATGACAAAAGGCTACCCACTTGGGAGTTTATTGATTTTCGCATGTTATTTTCCCTTCTGCTTACCTCTCCCACTAATTTCTCACTCCCTGCTATTTCTTTCACTGCCAGCATGGCAGAGAAAAAAAAAATGTGGTTATTGGCACATATTGGTGGGTATTGTACATATTGGAACTTTGAGCAAGTCCCTGTTTCTGTTCACAGTGCAGGAGTGCATACAGAGCGTGGAAATGCTTCTGTGGTCCTAATGGTCTCTCGGTCAGAAAATGACTGGTATCCAGCTGAATTTTGAAACTGTTATTTAGCTTGACCTTTAAATGCATTTGCTTTACAGATAATTAGAATTTAAATTAGAATTAGATTTCAGAAAGCCAGCAAAACGAGGTGGTTAAGGCATAAGCCCTGGAACAGAATCTTGATTCTACATCTTATTAAGTATGTAACATTGGGTAAATGACTTATCCTCTTTGTGTCTTCCTTTCTTGATTTGTATAATGAGGATAATCCTGGTGTCTACCTGATAGGCTTGTTGTGGGTCAAACGTATTGATATGTAAAGTATTTAGAGTAGGCTTGCATCATGATACATACAATCTAAGTGTTTACTCTCACAGGGCCATACAATCCCTTATTTGCAATTCTAAAATTGAAAACCTAAAAAAAATCGGCACCTATTGTAGTGAACTCATTAAGTGGTAAGATCTGACTGGAAATGACCTGTAGCAATTTACAGGTACAGTTTTCTCTCCTTTGTTGTCCCTTGGTATCTAGTTTCAGGCCCTGCTGTGAATACCAAAATTCTTGGATGCTTAAGTCTCTAATATAAAATGGGGTAGTACTTGCATATAACCTATACATATCCTCCCATATACTTAAAAGCATCACTAGATTACTTACAGTACCTAACCTAATGTAAATACTTTGCATATAGTTACCAGTCTGTGGCAAATTCAAATTTTTATTTTTGGAACTTTCTAGATGTTTTTTTTTAAAGAATATTGTTAGTCTGTGGTTGATTGGATCCCCAGATGCAGAACCCATGGATACAGAGGGCTTATATACTAATGAGTGAAGAATTATTAATACGTTTGATTAAAAGCACCTGATAGCCTCCACTAAGGTTGTTACATAAGATAGCCATGATTTTCTTAAACCTGAGACATTCTGAATTCCAAAAAATATCAAGTCCCAAAGCTTTTGCAGGGGGATAGTCGATCTGTGTAGCTATTATTTCAAGTGGTAGAGTAGTAGATGAAGTCTTGTTTTTGATTTGTTGGGCACAAAACAAATGATTTGAAAATGTAGAAACTTTCTTTTTAAAAAATGTATTTGTTGAAGTGTGGTTGATTTACAATGTGATATTAATACCTGTTGTACAGCAAAGTGATTAGTTGTGCATGTATATACATTCTTTTTCATATTCTTTAATATTGTGGTTTATCACAGGATATGAATATATTGATAGTTCCCTGTGCTGTGCAGTAGGCCCTTGCTGTTTATCCATTTTATATGTAAGTTTGCACCTGCTAATCCCAGACTCCCAACCCATCCCTCCCCTATGTCCCTTCCCCTTGGCAACCATAAGTCTGTTCTTTATGTCTGTGAGTCTGTTTCTCTTTTGTAGATAAGTTCGTTAGTGTCATATTTTAAACTGAAAATGTAGAAGTTTTCATAACTCAATAGAGTTACATGACACAGTGATACGTGAGATTGGGGAATGGATATTCTGGTTAATCAAATATTCTAATTAGTGTAGAGTTGCTATATATATATATAATATCCATGGATATTATAAATTAAAAAAATATTTATTTAGTTATTTGACTGCATCTAGTATTAGTTGTAGCATCTGGACTCCAGAGTGTGGGCTTCAGTACTTGTGGCATATGGGCTCTCTAGCTGTGGCACATGAGCTTTGTTGCTCCATGATATTTGGGATCTAGTTCCTGGACCAGGGATCGAACCCATGTCTCCTGCATTGCAAGATGAATTTTTAACCACTGGACCCCCAGGAAAGTCCCTGGATTATAAATTTTTAAAGTTTGTATTGGGTGTTCAATAAGTGCAGCCTGTGTTTATGTTGCAGGAAGGGGGACCCCTTCCAGGGCCCGAAACTGGGCTCTTGTCTAACCCTCGGAAATGAATTGTCCGAGGATCCACATGTGCTGACCAAGCAAGAGATTTTATTGGGAAAGGACACCCGGGTGGAGAGCAGTGGGGTCAGGGAGCCCAGGAGAGCTGCTCTGCCGCGTGGCTCGCACTCTCGGGTTTTTCCCGTGATGGGATTAGTTTCCGCGCGGTCTTTGGTGGCGCACGCATCGCTCAGCCAAGATGGATGCTAGTGAGAGGGATTCTGGGAAGTGGACGTCGGCAGTTTCTCCTTTAGACCTTTCCCTAACTCTTCCGGTTCGTGGTGGCTTTTTAGTTCCGTATTCCTTATCAGGATCTCCTGTCATAAAACAACTCATGCAAATAGTTACTGTGGTGCCTGGCCAGAGTGGGCGGTTTCAATCAGTGTGCTTCCCCTAACATTTATTGAGTACTTTCTTGTGCCAAATACTGTATTAAGCAATTTACATTGATTTTTATTTACCCTTCTCCCAACAGCTCTATAAAGCAAGGTTGCTCACCATCTCACTTTAGACAAAAATTAAGAGGTCACACAGGTGGTTAGTAAAACTCTAACCTAAGTTTGGGCACTCTAGAACCTGTGCCCTTATCTATGAATTGATTATTCTTTGGTGATTTAAAATTTGTCACCCATGATATTGTGTTCCAAAGACATCATTAAGAACACTAATAATAGCACTTTTTATGCCTTTACTATATCCAGTTGTGCTAAAAGTAGAATCATAACTCAGCTGTGAATGAGTGCCAGTTAAAAGTGTTGATTCAAAACATCTCAACAAACATTGTTTCATTATATTTATTTAGTCATTAGATTCATTACTCTGTGATTTATGATTCAGGATGAAAGACGAATAAAACAGGTCGTCTTTTTAAGAGATTATAATTCCAGGGTAAGTGGTTCCCCACAGGTTAATAGATATGCTTAACTTTTTATTTCAATTTAGAGTTAATAATGAGCTAGTTCACATAAAATGTAAAAACCTTACAGTTGTATAGGTCTATTATTCCCCAACAAATCTTTATATAATAATTTTCATATGTATTACCTCTATTACCTCACAAGAAAATCTCATAATTTTTGACCTAAACACCTAGGTATATTTTAACACATATAATTTTAAAGAAATTAAGTGAGGAAATAATATTTTATATTAGCTCAGATATTTAATTTATATCCAAATATTTTTATTCCTTTTTGAAGATCTAAATTATTCATTTCCCTTCAGCCTGAAGAATTTTATTTAGCATTTCAGCATATCTGTTAGGTGACAAATTTTCTTAGTTTTCTTTTATTTGAAAACATTATTTCATGTTAGTTTTTGAAAGATGTGTTTGCTGCATATGGAATTCTGGACTGACATTTTCTTCTTTCAACACCCTGAAGATACTTTCATGAAATTCTGGCCTCTATAGTTTAGATTGAAAAGTCTGTAATCATCGGAATTATTTTCTCCTGTATAACTGTGTCATTTTTTTTCTGACTGCTTACAAGATTTTTCTTTTTCTTTGATTTTCAGCAGTTAGATTATGATGTTCCTACATATAGCTTTTTAAATATTTATCATGTTTTGGGTTCACTAACCTTTTATTTTTAGGCATTTCACCAAATGGGAAAAATTTTGGCTATTTCTTCAAATACTTTTTTGGCCATACTTCTTCTCATCCTGGGCTTCCAATACACATGTGTTAGATCTTTTGACATTGAGGCTCTATTAATTTTCTTCTAAATTTTTTGGTTTATTTTTCAGATTGGATAATTTCTGTCGTATCATCAAGCTGTTTTCTCTGTCATCTCTATTATTCAAGCCTATCTAAGGATAGTTTTAAATATGAGATTTCATTTTCAGTTTTAGAATTTATTAGTTTCTTTTGCATAATTTCTTTCTTTTTTTTTTTTAACAACTGATTATCGATTTATTAAAAAGGTTGATTTTAGGCATCGGCAATGGTGACTTCCACCTCAGCTCCCGGCTCAGTACTGATGGAAGTGATCTGCTTGACAATTTCAGAAGGGCTGTGCAGGTCAATGAGTTGCTTGCGGATCCTCATTTGGAATCGATCCCAAGTCTTAGACCCTTCACCACAAGTTTTCCTCGTAGTTACTCTCAGAGTCTTGGTAGGCATCCGAACTGGTCCTTTCACTTTGAGATTCTTTTCCTTCGCGCCTCTGATCAGGTCAGCACACACCTTCTCCAGAGACTTCACATTGCGGCTGGTGAGGGTGATCCTAATCCGGTGAATGGCCACCTCTGGCTCCACGGGAGTCTTGCTGGTGTCTTTAAAGGCCATGGCTGCGGCGTGGCTTCCTGACCGACTTGTTCCTCGGCGAGAGCGAACAGCGGGTGAGTCAGGAGCAGGAGCGGGCGGCACAGGGAGCCGCTGCAACAGCGACCGCTTCTTCCTCAAAGAGCTGCATAATTTCTATGTCTTCAATGAGATTCCCTAACTTTTCATTCATTCAGTTTAGTTCAGTTCAGTCGCTCAGTCGTGTCCAACACTTTGCGATCCCTTGAATCACAGCATGCCAGGCCTCCCTGTCCGTCACCAACTCCTGGAATTCACTCAGACTCATGTCCATCGAGTTGGTGATGCCATCCAGCCATCTCATCCTCTGTCGTCTCCTTCTCCTCCTGACCCCAATCCCTCCCAGCATTAGGGTCTTTTCCAATGAGTCAACTCTTCTCATGAGGTGGCCAAAGTATTGGAGTTTCAGCTTCAGCATCCTTCCTTCCAATGAACACCCAGGACTGATCTCCTTTAGGAGGGACTGGTTGGATCTCCTTGCAGTCCAAGGGACTCTCAAGAGTCTTCTCCAACACCACAGTTCAAAAGTATCAATTCTTCAGTGCTCAGCTTTCTTCACAGTCCAACTCTCACATCCATACATGACCACAGGAAAAACCATAGCCTTGAATAGACAGACCTTTGTTGGCAAAGTAATGTCTCTGCTTTTCAATATGCTGTCTAGGTTGGTCATAACTTTTCTTCCAAGGAGTAAGCGTCTTTTAATTTCATGGCTGCAGTCACCATCTGCAGTGATTTTGGAGCCCAAAAAATAGTCTGACACTGTTTCCACTGTTTCCCCATCTATTCCCCATGAAGTGATGGGACCAGATGCCATGATCTTCGTTTTCTGAATGTTGAGCTTTAAGCCAACTTTGTCACTCTCCTCTTTCACTTTCATCTTCACTTTCTGCCATAAGGGTGGTGTCATCTGCATATCTGAGGTTATTGATATTTCTCCCAGCAATCTTGATTCCAGCTTATGCTTCTTCCAGCCCAGCATTTCTCATGATGTACTCTGCATATAAGTTAAATAAACAGAGTGACAATATACAGCCTTGACGTAATTCTTTTCCTATTTGGAACCAGTCTGTTGTTCCATGTCCAGTTCTAACTGTTGCTTCCTGACCTGCATATCATTTACTATACTATTTTTCTTTGCCTCAATGAGTATAGTTATAATAGCTGTTCTAAAAATCCTTGCCTATGTTAAAATTAAGTACAAAATGGAGCCCAGACTTGATAATTTCCTGAGCAGACAAGACCAATTAAATCATATAAGTGTAACTTGATTTAGACTATTTTGCAAAGCAAGTGAAATTTTTGGTTTGGTGGCTTTAATTTTGCTATTTCTAGATTTTTGACATCTACTAATTTCAATGTTTGGATCATCTGGGGTTGATGTTTACATTGTCTCTTCTCTTCTGTTTATACTTTTTGGCTATTTTGAATAAGCTTCTCTGAACATTCATGTATTAATACAAGTCTTTGTGTGGGCATATATTTTTTTGTTACATATATCAAAGATACATGGGATGGAATTTCTTGGACATAAAGTAAGTTTCCACATCCCAAAACCTGCCAGACCACTTTTATCTATCAGTCTCCAGCAACACAGAAGTGTTTTAGTGTCTCCACATCTTCAACCATACTTGATGTTGATGAGTCTTTCCAATTTCAGTCATTCTAGGAAATGTAGCGGTATCTCACTGTAGTTTAATTTGTCTTTCTCTTGTGACTAGTAATGTTGACCATCTTTTGTTGTGCCATCAAATATTTTGCCCATTTAAAAAATTGAGTTGTATGTCTTCTTATCTTAGAGTTTGAATTGTTCTTTATATGTTTTAGATATTAGTCCTTTATCAGATATATGTTTTGTAAATATTTTCTCCTAGTCTGTGCTTTGTGTTTTTATTTCCATAGACAGTGTTCTTTGAAGAATAAAGTTTAAAACATACTAATAAAATTCAATTTATAGTTTTTTTCTTATTGATTGTGCTTTGGTATCATATCTAAAAATTCTTTACCTAATCCAGGTCACAAAGATCTTCCCCTAAATGTTCTCTTAAAATATTATAGTTTTATATCTTGTATTTAGGATTGTGATCCATTTTGAGTTAATTTTTATATGTGATATAAGATATCTAAGTTTATTTTTAACATGTGGATATTTTTTCTGTTTTTTTTGAAAACATTATTCTTTCCCACCAAAGTATCTTGGTGTCTTTGTCAAAAATCAGTTGGCCATAGGGTCTGCTTAGAGATTTGTTATTTAGTTTTTAAACATTTGTGGATTTTCCACATACCTTTGTATTATTAATACATATTTTGCATGACTTGAAAAAAATCAGTTGGCTGTAAATATAAGTTCATTTCTGGACTGTCTGTTCTACATGTCTATCCTTATTTCAAGACCACATTGTCCAGACTATGGTAGCTTTATAGTATATTTTGAAATCAGGTAGTATAAACTCTCTAACTTTTTTCTTATTGTTTGAAAATTTTCTAGCTACTATAGATTATTTGCAATTCTATATAAATTTTAGAATCACTTGTTAACTTTTAAAATAAAACTACTGGGCTTTTATCATTATTTTGTTGATTCTGTAATTCAGACTTTGAATGTTAGCTCAAACTTGAATTTGTAACTCAATTTACTGTTAAATTTTAATGTTACTGTGATTGTAATTGTTTTCTTCATTTTGGTTTTGGATTGTTTTGCTAATATAGAGAAATATTATTAACTTTTTATATTAATCTTATATCTTATGACCTTGGAAAACTTCTCTATTAGTTCTATTAATTTCTAAAGCATATTCCTTGGGGTTTTCTACATAAAAGATTTTAATGTCTGCAAATAAAGACTTACTTCTTACTTTTCAACTTGTATGCTTATAGTTTCTTTTTCTTGCCTTGCTATATCCTTTTGATATCTTTGTCTGCTCTGATGATCACTAAAATTTTGTTAATATCTTCAGCCAGAATTGTGTATTAACTTTCCTTTTAACTCTGTCAGTAATTGCTTTACATATCTTGACATTTCATTACTAGGTGCATACAAAGATAGATTATTATAAAATACTTTCAAATTGACTGTTTTTTAAAATCATACTCTCACATCTCTGTTTATTTCTAGTTATTGATTTTTGCATTAAAGTTTTCTTTATCTTATCTATCTATAGTTTCAACATCTCCCTTTTGGTTAGTGTTTGCATATAATCTTTTTTTCCATACATTTCTTTCAACTTTTGTTTCCTTACATTTAAGGTGAGATCTTAAATAAAATACCTTAATTTAAGGTTCTGTAAGCAGTATACAGATTTTTAAAAATCTATTTGAATAATTTTGTCCTTCAATTGGAGGATATGATCCACTTATGTTTGATATAATTACTATTATTTATATTTAAATGTACTATATTAGGCTTGATTTCATTTTATTTCTTGTTTGCTTTTTCCTTTTTACTAAATTATTTTGAATTAATAAGTATATCATTCTCTTTCTGTTTTTATTTTCTTGAAAATAATACATCTGAAAATATTCCAGATAATAAAGATATTACAGTTAATAAAGAGATTACAACATGCATTCTTGAATTATTACTATCTACATTAAATTAGAATCCAGCTTAAATTAGTGCTTTTACTGCTTTCTGGACAATGGAAGGATCTCATAAACATTCTTACCAGAGTAACTGTCATTTTTTGTGCTGTTGTGATTATATGTCTTAGTTTCCATGTATTTTAAATCCCATAAGTCACTTTAAAAAATCAACTAATATTAACTGAGATTTACTTAACATTCTAAACTTTTAATCCTTTTCCTTAATTCCTATATCACAAGATTTATAGCTTCATCATTTCTCTAACAGAAAAACCCTTGCTAGTATGTTTTTTAGCATATACTTATATTGAATCAGTCTTGTTTCTGAATTTTAGTTTATAACAGCTTGATTCATATTAATAATTTACAGAGCATAAAATGCATCCTTTTAAAGATTTCCAATTCACTGTTTTTTGTTGTATTTGTAGAGCTCTAAATATTCTGTCTTTATTTGTCAAATTACTTTGCCAACAAAGGTCCCTCTAGGCAAGGCTATGGTTTTTCCAGTGGTCATGTATGGATGTGAGAGTTGGACTATAAAGAAAGCTGAGCACCAAAGAATTGATGCTTTTGAAATGTGGTGTTGAAGAAGACTCTTGAGAGTCCCTTGGACTGCAAGGAGATCCAACCAGTCCATCCTAAAGAAAATCAGCCCTGAATATTCATTGGAAGGACTGATATTGAAGCTGAACCTCCATTACTTTGGCCACCTGATGTGAAGTGACTCATTTGAAAAGACCCTGATGCTGGGAAAGACTGAAGACAGAAGGGGATGACAGAGGATGAGATGGTTGAATGGCATCACCGAATCAATGGACAGGAGTTTGAGTAAACTCTGGGAGTTGGTGATGGACAGGGAGGCCTGGTGTGCTGCAATCCATTGGGTCGCAAAGAGTTGGACACGACTGAGCAACTGAACTGAACTGAACTGAAATATAATGTCTAATTTATATTTATACAGTGAGAGTTGGACTGTGAAGAAAGCTGAGCACCAAAGAATTGATGCTTTTGAACTGTGGTGTTGGAGAAGACTCTTGAGAGTCCCTTGGACTGCAAGGAGATCCAACCAGTCCATTCTGAAGGAGATCAACCCTGAGATTTCTTTGGAAGGAATGATGCTAAAGCTGAAACTCCAGTACTTTGGCCACCTCATGCGAAGACTTGACTCATTGGAAAAGACTCTGATGCTGGGAGGGATTGGGGGCAGGAGGAGAAGGCAACGACTGAGGATAAGGTGGCTGGATGGCATCACGGACTCGATGGATGTGAGTCTGAGTGAACTCCAGGAGTTGGTGATGGACAGGGAGGCGTGGCGTGCTGCGATTCATGGGGTCGCAAAGAGTTGGACATGAGAGTGACTGAACTGAACTCAACTGAAATGCTGTCTAACTTCATCATCCCCGAAGAAACCTTGTACCCATTATCAATTCATATTCTATTTTCTCCTTGTCCTTGGCAACTGATAATCTCCTTTTTGTCTCTATAAATTTGCATATTTTGGACATTTCGTAAAAATAGAATCACAAAACTGTCACCTTTGTGAGGCTTCTCTCACTTAGCAAAATATTTTCAAGCTTTATCTATGTGAGCGTATATAAAGACTTCATATAGTTCTTTTTATATTCTGTTTATATCTCTTATCAAATACATAATTTGCTGATATTTTCTCCCATTATTTAAGGGTGTTTTCTTTTTTCATTTTCTTGGAGATGTCCTTTGAAGTGCAGATGTTTTAATTTATTGAAATCCAATTTATGCATTTTTTTCTTTTTGTCACTTGTGCTTTTGGTGGCATATCTAAGAAACCATTGCTAAAGCTAGAGTCTTGGAGATGTTTTATGACTTTAGCTTTACATTTATGGATATAACCTATTTTGAGTTCATTTTGTATGTGGTTCAGCTTTATTCTGTTGCATGTGCATTTGAGGCTGTCCCAGTGCCACTTTTAAAAAGACTATTCTTTTCCTATTGAACTGTCCCTGTTGAATATTCTTTCTGCCTTTTCAAGTGTATGCTTCCTCGTTATTCTCTTTCAGTTTTCTAATCTTTGCCTTTTCTGCTATTAAAAATATGTATTGGATTCTTGATTTCAATTATTATCAGTTTTCATTCATATGATTTATACTTGATTCTTTTTAGTAGATCCCTGTTTTCTTATAAAATTTCCACCCTTCTCTCTGTTATAAAGAATACATTAAGCATTGTTATTTTAAAATCTAATGATAACTCCAACAGCTGAATCATCTTTAGTTCTATATCTGTTCTCTAATGTTTCCTACTTTTTTGCTATATGTTCCAATTTCTTATTTTCTCTTGTAACATTTGATGAAGTATTGATATTCTGAATGAAAAATCATACTGATCATAGGTGATGGTATCTTTCCCCAAGATAGTTTAATTTCATTTGAGAGGAAGAGAGAGCTATGGCAGATCACCTTGACCTAGTGGAAAATGGATTCTCTACTCTGATGGGATTGGTCTTATTCTAAATTGCCTTCATTCTTAGGAAGGCAATTTACTTCTTACTTCTAAGGTATAGCTTTTCTGTGGTCTCAGTCATGAGGGTGTTTCCTGTATCACCTCTACTTTCTGAGCCCTGAATTATGACCTACATGTCCTCAGTACTACCATACTGCCAGGGTCTTTGCTGTCTGTCAGACTACTATTTTTGGCTAGGTTTCTGTGAGTCTTGCTCTGTGCATATGTGGCTTCAAAGATGGAAAACCCTTTGCAGAGAAATTGCATGCAGAATTTCAGGTACACTTTTTATGTGTTTTCTCATTTTCTTCAAGTCTACCCTATTGTTTAGCCGCTAAGCCATGTCTAACTCTTTTGCCACACCATGGAATTTAGCCCACCAGGCTCATCTGTCCGTGGGCTCTTCCAGGCAAGAATATGGGAGTGGGTTGCCATTTCTTTCTCCAGTCTACCCTATTGGATGCCCTCAACTCTGAATCCTGTCTCTTCAGCCCAGTGAGAATGTTGTAGCCAGGTTTGTCTTTGTGTTTAGCCTCTGTTTCTCTCTTTGGCAGATCTGCGGGTGTTTTGAGGAAGATCACAGAGCAGAGAGGCTCCTCTCCGTGTGCTTGCCTTCTCTCCAGGACCGCTGCTTCTCACGTTCTCCCTGCTGTCAGTATTCTCTAATGTGTCAAGCTATTGTTTCATGCATTTTATAATTAATTTTGACAAGAGAATTACTCTGATATTTAACTTTGCTGTATTAACTGGAAGCAGAGTCTTCCCAGCTTTCTTTTGAGAAATATACAAGGAGAATTCCTACTTTTTACTATAGTATAGTTCTGTCATGTCAGCAAGTAATACTTTTTAGAAAATAAGATACTTTCCTGGTGTTATAATTTGTGGGTTTTATCTGTGATTGGAAGACTTGGCTTTAAATCGTAAGGAGAGTGCCCTAAAATTATATGTCAGTGCTATAACATTTATGCAGAGATATGATGACTCAAAATTTATAAAAGCAGGATGGGTTTCTCTGAGCTATATATGAGACCTCAACATATGTGATGTGTAATATGTTAAAGAAAACCTTGTTGTACCAATATTTTGATCCATACTTAATATGTCAGTTATCCTTAGCACTTAATTCACTGTATTTTTGTTGTTTTAGACTGTAAAACATATTTCAAAAATGACAATTTGAGTGGCCCAAGTCTCTTTAAAATGTCTCTAAAAAAGTTTGAGCAACTTGCTAAATATTCTCTCAGTAACCCCTTATTTGATTTGATTTGATTAGATCTGATAGAGTGCCTATTGAACTATGGATGGAGGTTCATGACACTGTACAGAAGACAGGGATCAAGACCATCCCTAAGAAAAAGAAATGCAAAACAGCAAAATGGCTATCTGGGGAGGCCTTACAAATAGCTGAGAAAAGAGAAGCTAAAGGCAAAGGAGAAAAAGAAAGATATACCCATTTGAATGCAGAGTTCCAAAAAATAGCAAGGAGAAATAAGAAAGCCTTCCTCAGTGACCAGTGCAAAGAAACAGAGGAAAACAATAGAATGGGAAAGACTAGAGATCTCGTCAAGAAAATTAGAGATACCAAGGGAACATTTCACGCAAAGATGGGCTTAATAAAGGACAGAAATGGTATGGACCTAACAGAAGCAGAAGATATTAAGAAGAGATGGCAAGAATTCACAGAAGAACTATACAAAAAAGATCTTCACAGCCCAGATAATCATGATGGTGTGATCACTCACCTAGTGCCAGACATCCTGGAATGTGAAGTCAAGTGAGCCTTAGGAAGCATCACTACAAACAAAGCTAGTGGAGATGATGGAATTCCAGTTGAGCTATTTCAAATCCTGAAATGATGCTGTGAAATTGCTGCACTCAGTATGCCAGGAAATTTGGAAAACGCAGCAGTGGTCACAGGACCAGAAAAGGTCAATTTACATTTCAATTCCCAAAAAAGGCAATGCCAAAGATGCTCGAACTATTGCACAATTGCACTCATCTCACATGCTAGTAAAGTAATGCTCAAAATTCTCCAAGCCACACTTCAACAGTACATGAACTGTGAACTTCCAGATGTTCAAGCTGGTTTTAGAAAAGGCAGAGGAACCAGAGATCAAATTGCCAACATCCACTGGATCATGGGAAAAGCAAGAGAGTTCCAGAAAAACATCTATTTCTGACTTTATTGACTATGCCAAAGCCTTTGACTGTGTGGATCACAATAAACTGTGCAAAATTCTGAAAGAGATGGGAATACCAGATCACCTGACCTGCCTCTTGAAATCTGTGTGCAGATCAGGAAGCAACAGTTAGAACTGCACATGGAACAACAGACTGCTTCCAAATAGGAAAAGGAGTGCGTCAAGGCTGTATATTGTCACCCTGCTTATTTAACTTCTATGCAAAGTACATCACGAGAAACACTGGGCTGGATGAAGCACAAGCTGGAATCAAGATTGCCAGGAGAAATATCAATAACCTCAGACATGCAGATAACATCACCCTTATGGCAGAAAGTGAAGAGGAACTAAAAAGCCTCTTGATGAAAGTGAAAGAGGAGAGTGACAAAGCTGGCTTAAAGCTCAACATTCAGAAAATGAAGATCATGGCATCTGGTCCCATCTGCTGCTGCTGCTGCTGCTGCTAAGTCGCTTCAGTCGTGTCCGACTCTGTGCGACCCCATAGACAGCAGCCCACCAGGCTCTGTCATCCCTGGGACTCTCCAGGCAAGAACACTGGAGTGGGTTGCCATTTCCTTCTCCAATGCCTGAAAGTGAAAAGTGAAAGTGAAGTCGCTCAGTCGTATCCGACTCTTGGTGACCCCATGGACTGTAGCCTACCAGGCTCCTCCGTCCATAGGAGTTTCCAGGCAAGAGTAATGGAGTGGGGTGCCATTGTCTTCTCTGATCTGGTCCCATCACTTCATGGCAAATAGATGGGGAAACAGTGTAAACAGTGTCAGACTTTATTTTTGGGGGCTCCAAAATCACTGCAGATGATGACTGCAGCCATGAAATTAAAAGATGCTTACTCCTTGGAAGAAAAGTTATGACCAACCTAGACAGCATATTAAAAAGCAGAGACATTAAACAATGGTCCATCTAGTCAAGGCTATGGTTTTTCCAGTAGTCAATTATGGATGTGAGAGTTGGACTCTAAAGAAAGCTGGGCGCGAAAGAATTGATGCCTTTGAACTGTGGTGTTGGAGAAGACTTTTGAGAGTCTCTTGGACTGCAAGGTGATCCAACCAGTTCATCCTAAAGGAAATCAGTCCTAAATATTCATTGGAAGGACTGATGTTGAAGCTGAAACTCCAATACTTGGACACCTGATGCGAAGAACTGACTCGTTGGAAAAGACCCTGATGCTGGGAAAAATTGAAGGCGGGAGGAGAAGGGGATGACAGAGGATGAGATGGTTGGATGGCCTCACTGAATCAATGGACATGAGTTTGAGTAAACTCTGGGAGTTGGTGATGGACCAGGAGGCCTGGCGTGCGGCAGTTCATGGGGTCGCAAAGAGTTAGACATGACTGAGTGACCGAACTTAACTGAACTGAACCCTTTTTTGAGAATTAACAGATTCCTTCTATTGATCTTAGTTCTACCCAGAAATATTATAGTACATATAAACATATTTATTGATATTGCTCTTGATGACTATCCAGATGTTTCTTCTACTGAATATTATTTTTAAAGTAACGATTGGCAAAATATTTTTCTATTTATCCTTGCCTAAGTGTTTGCAAACTGTAAGTATATCTACTAGGTGCCAGAACAAGAACTAATTATTTCTACCTACTCACTATCACTGATACTCTGACAATTATCAAAAGTTTTGACATTTTATTATAATCCACATAAGTGATAAGCATTTCCTTTAAAACAGAACCTTCAGCTTTATTTGGAGAATTATGGAAATAGCTGTGACATTTAAAATATTGTTTTCAGTAATATTTGTAATGGGGAAATTTATGACTTCAAGACAAACAAAGGAGTGACTGTCTATATTTTCCATGCAATTTAGAGCCTTTGGAGATTATCTGAACCTATAGGGATATGCAACTTTGTCTCTAACTAAGCTGTTTTACAACTTTGTACAAACTTGTAGAAAATGGATGCGTGCTAAGTCGCTTTAGTTGTGTCTGACTCCTTGCGACCCCATGGACTGTAGCCCGCCAGGCTCCTCTGTCCATGGGATTCTCCAGGCAAGAATATTGGAGTGGGTTGCCATGCCCTCCTGCAGGGGATCTTCCTGACCCAGGGATCGAACCCACATCTCTTAATTCTCCTGCATTGCAGGCAAGTTCTTTACCAATAACATCATAATGAAAATAATTCTTGTCTGTAGACATGTAAAAATATTTTTCTGATAGAAGGAAAACATTTTCCTCCTGTGAGAAAGCCAGTTTTGCAAATTCATCTCAGTATTACAGATTCAGCAGTGTCTTCTTTGAGATCCCCCTTTTGAACCCATTGAAATGGGACCCTCATTTAATTAATGAGTTAAGTGACATCTTTGACATGTGTTAATTTTACATTTGTATGAGTGACATTTGATCTTCTTTTGAAAATTATCATCTAACCTAATGCTCCCTTGGGCTTGTCATTTATGGAAACTCTTAACGGAAAGTGAATTCATGTGTGGATGGAATTTAGGTAGATTTGAATGAGTATAACGATGGTCAATGAAGGTATGAAAGACAAGAGCTTGTTTCTTTCCCCAGGCTTGAGATAAAGACCCACTCAGCACAGGAATTGGAGAAGGAAATGGCAACCCACTCCAGTCTTCTTGCCTGGAAAATCCCAGGGATGGCAGAGCCTGGTGGGGTCTATGGGGTCGCACGGAGTCGGACACGACTGAAGCGACTTAGCAGCAGCAGCAGCAGCACAGGAAATAGGTCCTTAAGATTACAGAGATTTCTCAGGGTTTTGTTGTTGCTTTAGTTTGTTTACCTTAGTAGTACCTATACAGAAATCTTTTTGCATTAAATCTGTCACACACACTGCAATTATTTTTAATATGATTTTTGTTGTATTCTTTATTTCAAAGTCTGGTTTCTTTCTTTATTTCAAAGATTGGTGTAGTAACTAAAACTGCCCACACTTCTGATAACAATTACCAATAAAGAGGAACATGTATTATTATATGTTTACAAATCATTCAGAATTTGGAGAATCTCTTAAGCCACTTACAAAATAAAATCTTTCTCAGTTCTGTACCCCTTCATCGGCACCAGAAATGCAAGGAGTAATTTCCCCATCATTAATACTACTCTAGTTGTCCAGGATTCATCTCTCTTATCATTGGTTTTCCCAGGGGTTCAGTGGTAAAGAATCTGCCTGCCAGTGCAGAAGATGCAAGAGATGTATATTCGATCGCTGAGTCAGGAAGATCCCTGGAGGAAGAAATGGCAAGCCACTCCTGTATTCTTGCCTGGAAAATTCCATGGACACAGGAGTCTGGCAGGCTACTGTCCTCGGGGTCACAAAAAGTTGGACACTACTGAGCAACTAACCACATATGCATGCATCTTGAATTTAAGAGGGTCTGCAACATTATAATCAGGAGGAAGATTTCCTCTGTGGGTTATTCAAACAATAAAATCCTATAGTCCAGAAGACATCATCAAGGCTCAAAATCAGTAGATGAACCCCTGGGTTCTAAAGTCCTTTCTTGTTGCTAAGGAAAGGATCACCTGGAGTTGTGTGACATTCTTACTCAAGTGAAGGCTCCAGTTTATTCAGCTTGCGTTCACCATCTGGGCACTTGATTGGTGCTCTTGGCAGTGGTTCTTAATTGGATCTACCTACTGGTTTCTTCCCAGGTTGCAAGCTCTCTGGTTGGGCTCCAAATTTCCCAGGGCTCCTTTTGTTACCCTCTTTCATTTCCTCACCTCTTTCCAACTTCCTTTTTGTCAGGAATAAGGGGTGGGAGGGGCAGATCTGTTCCTCTCTATTTGGACTTTCCTTACAGGCAGTTTTTCTTTCCTTGTTTAATTCTCTTGTCTTTTTTCTCACAGTAAACTTTGATGGCTCATTACCTTTAGAGGTTGAATCATTAACAAGCAAAATATTAGTTCTCTTTCTTAATATTCAAACCCTGCCTCTAGGCAAGGAAAAATATTTGCATTCCATTATTCTCTGCATGAAAGGAAAAAAATTTAATAGTTTTAGTTCGTATATTGTAATAGTCATAAAACTGGAGTCTTGCCACAGAAAAGTATTTGATGAGGATGCTTTTAGGGGGTAGAAAACTTGATACTGGAGTTGACAAGCTCCCTTCATTACGCTTTCTCTTAGGTTCAGAATGTAGAAGAAATACCGTAACAGTCTACAATCCCTTTAGAAACCACTTGCGTTTGATATCTGTTTGGAGTTGAAAAATTCCTAGATTTTTAGAATGGTAACATAATTCATATAAATTTATTATGTAACTGCTTCCAGAGGGGCCTGGGGTAGCACTGGTTACTCAGAAATATTTTTTTTTTTTGCCATCAATGAATGGCAAAAAATGAATATTCACACTCCATAGGATTAAGTCTTTAAATGGTCTCCTGTCACTTCAGAATATCTCCTCCTACTAAAAATTTCAGATCAGATTATGTTTTGATGCCAAATAAATTAAAAACTTACCTCAGACTTCAGAGCTTTCTGGGTTTTGCAATTTTGAATAGAAGATGTAGGTTTATATTTCTTCAATTTTAAGATGTTATCAATTTCAAATGATAGTTTTGAAAGCCCCAAAATAGTTATTATCCTATGTGTTTTTACTGTTTTTTTGCTATCTTAGTTATGTATACCTGATTTTATTATATTTTGGGCAGTGAACATGGTGTGCATAATATATTTTTTTGGTTTTGTGTTTGTATTTGTTGAAACTTCCCTAGTGGGTAGCATGTGGTTATTTATCATAAATTTCTTACTTATATTAAAAAAGTATTTATTCTCTGAGTGTGTGTATGTATTCATGTATATACTAATCTCCCTCTCTATATATATGTTTGTGTATGTATAGAAATATCTAAGTAGACACACATGTACATATTTAAATATATTAGCAAATGTTGTTTTATTATTCAGACATTGTCCACCACACTTATTTTGAATCTGCTTGATCTATTGCTATCTGAAATAGGTATCTTAAAAACTCTTACTATTTCTATAAGCCTATTAGTTTCTCTTTCCAGTTCTGAGTTTTTTCCTTTTCATTCTGATACATTTTATGTTGTTTGGTGATTATATATTTTATTGCTTTTATGTGAATGAAGGCATTCCTTCATTTCTTAATGACTTTCGCCTTTAATTCTTTTATTAATCAGACTCTATCAGGTTTCTTTTTATTATAACTAGCCTGGCATTTGGTTGTTGTTAAATAGAACTTAAATAGTTTAAATCTGTTTTGAATAATTTAACCCATTCATATGCATTATAATTACTGATATGTTTAGAATTATTTCTGCTCTCTTATATGAATTTTCAAATTATTATAATTCTTGTTTCTCTCCCCACCCATTTCCTCTTATTTTACGTATATTTCTCTAGATTAGGGCTTGGTAAACTACAGCCTGCAGGCAAATCCAGTACAGTATGAGTCAAGTTCAGTCATTAATTTTTATCTGGGGGATGTCTGTGGCTCCTTTTGTGTGACAGCAACAGGGCTGAGTCGTTGTGATGGACACCCTGTGGCTTGCAAGATCAAGGATGTATGCTCTTCAGCTCGTTACTGATAAAAATTGCAGAAATCTGCCTTAAGTAATTGTTGGGTAGATCTTTGCTCTTTACTGACATTAAAAGATGTGCTGCCTTATTTCTAAGTTCTAGGTAATATTTTTGCCTAAAGTAACAATTTTTTTTTCATTTTTGATTACTTACAAATAAGCAGTTTATAAATCTTTGATGTGTGATCTTTCTGAATTTCTATGAAAGTCATGTTTTTAACTTATTTTTGATGTTGACCCTGATCATATTGGTTTCTTCTACTTCTCCATTATGAAGGCTTCATTTTCCTTTTTGTAATTGATAGCTATTTTGGAGGGAGATATTGGATTATATCAATATCCATTCTTCATCAGACCCAGAAACCTTAGCATCTATTGACTACTCCCACCTGAATCAACCACCATATGGCTGTTGCCATATGGTAATTTTCTATTTCTGTTTTTTTTCCAGTACTTGTTAATAGGAATTCTACTAAGAAAGTAGTAGAATTATCACCCCTTTTATGTATGTGTATATGTATGTATCAACTCAGGGATTTCTGTTTTATTCACTGAGTTTTAATCAGTTCCTATTTGGACTTCCCAGGTGGTGCTAGTGGTAAAGAACCTGCCTGCCAGTGCAGGAGACACAAGAGACACGGGTTTGATCCCTGGGTTTGATCCCTGGGTCAGGAAGATCCCCTGGAGAAGGGAATGACTACACAGTACAGTATTCTTGCCTGGGAAATCTCATGGACAGAGGAACCAGGCAGGCTACAGTCCATGGGGTTGCAAAGAGTCAGACACAACTGAGTGACTAACATTAAACTACTACTATCATTATTTTAATGCTCAAATTGTTTAATTTGGCCAGTATGAACCTCTTCAAAGCTGGCTCTCATGTCCTTTTAACATGCCCAATTATTCTTCTGATCTGTAACCAGATATATTACCCATTATGTAACTGGCCCACACCCTGCCCAGTTATTCTTTAACTACTTTCTTATATTCTGGCACACCAAGATATTCCAGGACCATCTTATACTTTTCTTGCCTCCATCCTGGAATCAGTTATTTCCCAAAGGATTTTAGGTTCCTTTAGAGGAAGATGGAATTTTGAAACTACTATCTGGGCACTCACTTGTGTTCATTGTTAGTTACTAGAGTGTCGTTGCTTCTAGATGCTCTCCAAAGAAGGTACAAAATATATATGTGCATATGGACATATGTATACACATATTATGACACATACATATCTATGCTATTTATGTATCTATCCATAGAAATGTATAAAGTATGTTCAAACATGAGTTCACACTGATATCTCCAATTCCAATTTAACAGCTCAAGCTTCTTTCTAGCCGTCCTCCTTTTCTTATTTGTAACTCACTTCTCCAACACTGAAAAATCTGGCTCACAGTATCACTAGTCATCTTTATAGTGTCGTTTATTTATTTATTTAGGCCCTGCCACATGGCTTGTGGGGTCTTAGTTCCTTGCCCGGGGAGCGAACCCAGGCCCACAGCAGTAAAAGCACAAGTCCTAACCACTGGCCCACCTGGGAATTCCCCTATTGTCTTTAGTACAGTTACTTCTTTTCTCAGTCTTTCTGTATATAACTAATCTCCTGACCACAGGAGCCATATATTTGGCCTTTGCTCCATCATCAGCTCCTCAGCACTCCCTTTTCCATCCTCCCCACCTCATGTCTACTTGGCCTTTGTCTCTACTGCCACCTCCTTGAATCGCTTGCTTGCTGCATGGCCCAACACCTCTTCCCCTGTGCTTTCAGAAAGTGGAAGAAACCTATTAAGTCGAGGAAGAAGAGGAGAAATAAAGGATATTTTCTTTTTATCCTTCATGGTCTGAAATGTTTGTTTCTAGGCCTGTTTTTTTTTTTTAATTTAATTTTTCTGAATTGTCTTTTTTCTGGTAGCAGTGATGAACTCTCTGGACAAAAGAATCCTGTCACTTAGTTCTTAGAAATTCTTTGTCTCTATTTCTTCAACCATAGCTCTTCCTTTCTGTCTTTCTTCTCCTCTTAGGAAGATTCATTGTCAGACATTAGAACTTCTGAATCTATTTTCTGTGTCTTTTAAAATTTTCTCCAGAGCTTACATCTCATTACCTCTGTATATGTCCTGGAGGAATTCCACAGAAGTATATTCCAGTTTTCCAACTTACTTGGAGGTAGATCCAGTGTGTTAATCAGTCTGTTTATTAAGCTGTATATGGCTTCTCTAGGGGCTCATTGGTAAAGTATCCGCCTAACAATGCAGGAGAGACAGGTTTAGTCCCTGGGTCAGGAAGATCCCCTGGAGAAGGAAATGGCAGTCCACTCCAGTATTCTTGCCTGGGAAATCCCGTGGACGGCAGTCCATGGGGCCGCAAAAGTGTCAGACGTGACTTAGTGACTAAACAACAATGAAATTTATTAATGAGTACATTTTTCATTTGAGAGACCTTTAACTGATTATTTTATTACTATTATTTTTGCTTCATAACCACTTTTTCTTGTTTTTATGTATTTTATTGAATTTCCTGTTTTGTCTCTCCTGTAGTATTAAATATTCTTTGAAGACCTTTCCGTTAATTCATCTCCTTAAGTCAAAGTTCTTTTTTGTGAGTTGAATGACTGAGCTCGATGACAGTCTTTCATGGTGTTGCCATGGGATTAGTAGATCTTATTTGGATATTTATCTTCGGTGGCAGAATTCTTCTGCGTGTATGCCAAGCAGTGACAGTTGCCTGCGTGTCCAAAATGGCTTCCAGTGGTAACGATATAGTTCTCCTAATACCACATAACATGGCGACAGCAAGGGCAGTAGTTTCTTTCAAGATGGCTGTCTTGACTTCTTGGCTCAGCAGCCGTGGTGTGCACCAGATATAAAGGTCCCAAAGATTTCTTGCCTATAATAACTTCCAGTTGGGATGGCTTCCCACACAATGGGTGCCTCTGATACTTATTCCTGTGATTTTGGCCCACTGCTATGGCTGCCAGTGTTTCTTTTAGCAATACTCTACAAGTCCATCAGTTCCGTTCAGTTCAGTCGCTCAGTCGGGTCTGACTCTTTGCAACCCCGTGGACTGCAGCATGCCAGGCTTCCCTGTCCATCACCAACTCCTAGAGCTTGCTCAAACTCATGTCCATCGAGTCGGTGATTCCATCCAACCAACTCATCCTCTGTCATCCCCTTTTCCTCCTGCTTTCAGTCTTTCTCAGCATCCGGGTCTTTTCTAATGAGTTAGCTGTTCGCATCAGGTAGTCAAGGAGCTTCAGCTTCAGCGTTAGTTCTTCCAATGAAAATTCAGGACTGATTTCCTTTAGGATGGACTGGTTTGCTCTCCCTGTTGTCCATGGGACTCTCAAGAGTCTTCTCCAACACCACAGTTCAAAAGCATCAATTCTTCAGCACTCAGCTTTCTTTATGGTCCAAATCTCATATTCATACACGACTACTGGAAAAACCATAGCTTTGACTAGACGGAACTTTGTCAGTAAAGTAATGTCTCTGCTTTTTAATATGCTGTCTATATTTGTCATAGATTTTCTTCCAAGGAGCAAGCATCTTTTAATTTTATGGCTGCAGTCACCATCTGCAGTGATTTTGAAGCCCAAGGAAATAAAGTCTGTCACTGTTTCCATTGTTTCCTCAAGTTCATGCCCACCAAGAATTCCTTTTCTTGTTAAGAATTAATTTCTTTCTTTTCTTTCCCGTTCCTTTCTTCCTTCTTCCCTCCCTCGCTCTTTTCCTCTCTTCTTCCTCCTCCTCCTTCTCCTCTCTCTTCCTTCCTTTTTCTTTATTCTCTGGTTTTGTGTATTAGTCTGCATCTTAGAAGGAAATGGCAACCCACTCCAGTGTTCTTGCCTGGAGAATCCCAGAGACGGGGGAGCCTGGTGGGCTGCCGTCTATGGGGCTGCACAGAGTCGGACACGACTGAAGCGACTTAGCAGCAGCAGCTGCATCTTAGAACCAAAATCTATAAATGAAATTTAGTACCTTTTTGTTAATGAATTTACATAAACAATGGCATTTTGTGTCTTCTCCTTCATAAAGATAGAGTTATAATGCTTCTTTGTATTTGGAGTTTAAAGACTTTTCTGAGTCATTCTCATCAATGGGCACTGAAATGTAGCACCTTGTGGAAAACACACTTCCTAGGATAGTGACTTCTTTAGTATCTTTAGGCTTGATACAGTGATGCTATAATGTGGAAGAGCACTGGGATTTTGTCTGTATTTCCTATTTGATTAAGTTCATGCTTTCTTTTTATCTTTAAATGACTTAAGTACTTCTGGAAGTTAAATAGCTTTTCCTGAAAGTCAGCCAAAGATTTTCAATAGATACCTATTTGGGGGCCTGACTGTGGTTCTTCATAATCATGTGTTGTTTGTAACAGTCTTTCCCCACTTTGAGAATCTGATGATCTATTAGAAAGATCTGGCAATTTCCGGGGCCTTTAATTGCATCACCTGACTTCTGCTAGGTATCCTCTCTCACAATACTGTTTCATTTCAGTGGTTTTATAATGTAATCATTTTGAAAGCATGTTAAGTGAAAATTTGAAATCTGAATTTCAGTCTGTAACAGCATGGCATGTGACACCATGGTTGAAAACCGGGTCACGACTCAATGACAAGCTCCTTTACTGGAATATTTGTGTATGGACGTTGGCATCACAACTTATCCATCAAAGTTCTTGGGACACAAAATATGAAAAAGTTTTGCTTTAGTTAAAAAATATGGTATTCTTGTTATTAATATCTAACACACTGAGTTAGAGAATAGAAACAAAAAGGGTAAAAGCAAGTAACTCAGTCTCTGTGTCAGGCAGGTCTCCTCTGATAACATGGAAAAGGAGAGATAATTCCAAGTATCTTAAGAAAAAGAATATATTGACTTGTGTAACAGAAAATCTACGGGTTTGATACAGGACTTAAAATACTATCATTAGGACCTGGTTTTGCCATCTTTATTCATTCAGCTATCCTGTGTGTTGGCTTTATTCTCAGGCTGGCTAAGCCTAACCTCTCCAGTGTTCAAGTCCAGAGGAAATGGGAGAAAGCATCCCCTGGAAATTTCCATGTAAATCCTAGGACCCACTGTAATGGGACCAATTTGGATCCTATGGTCTCTGACCCAACATCCTGGGGGATCTTCTGCTCTGATTGACTAGGCATCAGGATGGCATGCCACCCAAAATACACAGATTGAGACTCAGAGGGAAGATAAATAGTTTGCCAAGGAAAATTGTGCAATTTAACTTTAAGCAACGTGACATGGTATTGGATCGTCAACAACAACATGTCTTATAGATATGGTTGAATATCGAAGACAGAGAAAATAGATAAATAGGCTAAAAACTCCCGATTGTAGTGAGTCAAGGTGGCTGTGAGTTTCTGTTTGATTGCTGCTGCTGCTGCTAAGTCGCTTCCGTCGTGTCCGACTCTGTGCGACCCCATAGACGGCAGCCCACCAGGCTACCCCGTCCCTGGGATTCTCCAGGCAAGAACACTGGAGTGGGTTGCCATTTCCTTCTCCAATGTGTGAAAGTGAAAAGTGAAAGTGAAGTCGCTCAGTCGTGTCTGACTCTTAGCAACCCCATGGACCACAGCCTAATAGGCTCCTCCATCCATGGGATTCTCCAGGCAAGAGTACTGGAACGGGGTGCCATTGCCTTCTATTTGATTACAAGTTATTAAATTATAAAAATTTATAAAGGTCTCTAATTAGTGCTCTGTCATCAGTCTTACATATTACTTCTGTTCTTATATATAGACTAATTTATTTATTTAAAATTTATTTAGAATTAAACTAAATAGAAGAAAGAAAGAAATAGAAATATATGGGAGTAAATTAGAAAAAGTAAATGTTTCATTAAATTATCCAGGTATACTTAAGGCTCTTTTTATTTATTATGATGACCTGGAACACTTTAATTGCATTGCTCTACTGGGCTCTAGTGTGTAGGTAAATAGTAGTAAAAAAAAAAAACATCTGTTTGCTAGCAACCTAAGGGTAAACCAAACTATATTGTTTGCTGTTCCCATAAATCCCACTACAGTGCTCTAGGTTCTAGTCAGAACTCAATTATTCTTGTTTACTGACTCACCCAGTAGTATAAATATATGTAAAATATGATTGTAGTATGGCATTCCAGCCTCAAAACTGATTTATTACGCCTTCCTCTGAGATCTTAACACAGATAAAAATAGAACAGCAAGAAAATAAGCAGCTACTCCCTCTCTTAACCAGCAACAGGGTTACCCTTTCTCTCTGCCTCTTGCATCCATGCCAGTGGGACCAGATAAACACATAGAAGTGAATTGTTCTCTGCTTGGGTCATAATGTCAAAACTGTGCTTGAATGTTATCTGTCTTTCAGCTTCACAAAGGCTTTTGCAATGATAAATGTACGGTGTGGTCTGTCTTCAGGCTATTTGCGTTATGGGAGGAAATTCTTGAGGGCCCTAAAGAAGCCCTAGGAGCAGTAACTGGAATTGTGGGAAGAGAGATTCTTTGAGAGCAAGGGGAAATGTCCTATCCCCACATTTTTGGTGGAGCAGAAAACGTAAACCAGGTGCTTTTTTCACAGTGTTTCTGCTTATAGATTTAACTTAGCCGTCTCCAAGTGCATCCTGGGCGTGTGTGTGTGTGTGAGAGAGAGAGAGAGAGAGAGAGAGAGAGACCTAAAGATACTAGAGCTCTTCCCTCTTCCAGTTCATGAGAAGTGAATAAATAAAGGCTTGGCAGCCATCTCACAGAGGCTGCTGACACCTGCTCCGGACAAATCCCAGGGCAATGTGCTTTCTATCTTCACTCCATGTTCTGCACGAAGGACTGAACTTTGTTTATCCTTATCTCTCCATCCAGCTAAAGAGATTGTATTTCATGGCCAGCTGGTTCCCTTTGAGGCTGACTTTGGCTCCTTAAATATGATACTTGTCTAGATAAATGTTTAAGTTATTTAACAAAGGACATAAAAGCCCACCTTTTCCTGATAGCTTTTTTCCACTTTTCATTACTCTAATAGAGATCATTTGTGTTTGTTGGCAAAATTACTTGGTTTTGTTCCCCCAGGAACAGTATTAAAAAGACTAAATATTTTATTACTGTAGAAGGAATTCCTTTTACTTCATTAGTATTTATTTGTAGCACTGTCCTCTTGAGGCTGTGAATATGATCATAGTAGGTCTTAGAGTTATTGGCTTTTATTTAATATAAGTATTCTCAACTAATTTTTCTTTTTTTTGGGGGGGGGTTTCCTTTTGGTGTATTTCCCCTTGGTGGTATGTAGTACTTTCCATACTCAACTTACCTACTAAGATGAGAGTGCTTAGAGTTAAAAACTTAAGTCGTAATAAAAAATGTTAAGTACACTTGTCTCTGAAGATCTGCAGAAGTTTTCCAAACCCTGCAGTGAACTCATAATGCCTATTGCAGTGCCTTGCACATAATTTGCATTCTGCCTTGCTTGTTATTTGAGTGAAAAAGATGTAAATAGTTTGAATTATCTGTGTAACTATCCTCAAATCATAATATCAATGCTCTTCATAAATCTTCTATTATGGGTTATTTTGATGCTTTCGCTGCTCATTTTCACAGAGCCCTAACCCGTCAGCATGGGCTAGATCCTCACGAATGCAGTGGACTCAGATGTGACAAAGCTTCAGACTGTGTCATTACAGCCAGTTTGCCTGGTTTCACATTAAAAAGGGAGCCTAGAAGTGTACGTCCCTGAAGATCAGAAAGCAGCCACCATGAACTAAGCTAAATGAGACACCTCTGATTTTTTGGGGCATGACTGTAAAGCCAGAGATACCACAGTTTTGTAGGGAGAATGTACAGCAGAATGGAATCGGGTTATCTAGGTTTAAGAACCAGGTCTTCCCAATTACTACTGTGTACTTTTGGATAAATTCTTGAACGTCTCTAGGCCTTAGTTTCCTTGCTTGTAAAATGGAGATAATAATAGTATTTAACTCATAGGGTTGATGTGAGGATTCAATGAAGTCATGCTACTAAAAGACACGGAACAGAGTCTGGCACTAAATGAACACTCAACAAATGTTAGCTGTTAAGTCCTGTCTGCCACAACTACTCCTTGACTCTGAAATACTAAAGCTCCTGGAATCTGCAGTGCTCGTTTTGGCACTTGATCATGCATTAATTCATCCATCACCATCTAGTGAGTGATTTTAATCCCACTTAGACTGCCGAACATGGCTCACAGTGTTCAAGATAGCAGATTGCCTAGTGGTGCTGCTCAGGCTAAACTGATCTCTGATAAATATTTACTCGCAACTCTAGGTCAATCCTAGATGAGGATGGGATGGTTGGATGGCATCACTGAGTCAATGGACATGAACTTGGGCAAACTCTGAGAGAGAGTGAGGGACAGGGAGGTCTGGTGTGCTGCTTTCCATGGGATTGCAATGTTGTTCGACTCAGTCGAACAACAACTAGGTCAGTACTAAAAAAGCTAAAGGAAAGTGGTACCCTGTTCACGAAGAAAAAGTGTCTAGCGTATGGAAGCCCTGCTTTCTTCCTCATTACTAGAATATCCGGCTTAATTATGGGAACCTACACCCTGTGAATGACACGGATAACAGAAAGTAAGTACAGAAGAGTCTAGAAACCTTACACGTTGTGAGAAATCGTGGAGAGAACTGGTGACGCAGCAGGTAAGAATCTTTCTTTGATGTTAGGCACTGTTGGAGAGCTTTGCTCCTTTTAGATTTCTGTTTATAGTCAAGTTTTAATCTTTGAGCTCCCGAGGCTGGACTGGGGTTATTTAACCATCAAGAGTAACACATTTTCGAAGCCCTTATTCTAGCAGCTGCTGTGGCTTTTTCCCTGTTTTTTATCTTCCTTGCCATTTTTTTTCCCCATCAAAGAGTTCTCCCTAGAGGTTCCTAAGTTTTTATGAGCTTCTTGAGAGTGCCGACCGGTTTGCCAGAGGGCTTCAGTGTTGCTAAATCCTGAGTCAAACTCTCTGCCCTTTCCCCCAGGCTTAATAGGCTCTAGAGCAGTGGAATAGAAACACGCAGGAAATCGGAACTAACAAACTGTAAGGAGACAAGGGACCCCATCTTGAGCATGAACTTGGTTTGCAGACCAACTCTACAGCTGTGCTACTAACCTTACCCTCAATTTTAGACTGCCCTGGATGTTGAGGATTCACTCTGTCTATCTCTCAAGTGATTTTTAAAATTCAAATTACTTTAAATTACCAGTGGGAAAGACTGTGGTTTTTCTATAAAATAAAAAACTGCCACATTTATACTATATTCAGTTTGGAGACTGAGTGTATAAATACGTGGATCAAAACTGTCCGTGAAAGCACGCAAAACTGCTTTTTCTCATGATCTGATGTTGGGCATTACTGAATTTTGCACGTAGAAAGCAATTACTTTGATTTTATGTTCATTTTTGTTTCTAAAATCAGAGACAGGTGCCATTTCAGACTGCTATTTGCAAGCGTTTCCCCACAGGTTTTCTTGGTCCTGCAAGCTTTCTACTATCCTGACTGACTGTGACCATCATGTTGGCTCAGCTCTGTGTTTTGGATGTTTTGTCCATTATTTTTCATTGTGTCTTGTTTTTTAGCAATAGCTGTAATTCATGTAATTGTGGGATATTTGTTAGATGTAAACTCTTCGTCCTACCTGGAAATATCAAATATTTAAAACACTGTATTCTTTGGAAACACACGAGGAATAATATTTTAACACATAGCTTTTATTCACTGAGCTGACATGAAGCTAAGGTAATTTTGTTCCATGTTGTGTAATGTTATCACTTGTGATTATTCCTGCAGTTTTCTCATTTTGTTTTTTTAATCACAACAACTAAAGGGCAACAAACAGCTGCTGGAGTTAGGGTTGTCAGACATTTTAAGTAGTTTTTCCTTTTGCATGAAACAGTTCTGTTGAAAATACTAAATTGTGTATATGTTGAGATTGCCACCCGCTGGTGAAAATAGAGAATTTCCATTTTAATGAGTAATTTAGGAAAACATATTTGTTTTCTGTTTCCGGAGTATGAATTTATAAGTTTAGGTTTAAAAAAATATATTTTAAACTTTGCTAGAAGAATAAAGATTTTTATTATTCTGGAACACTTTAAAGCTCTGCTGGAAAAAATTAAAAACTCTATCATTTGCAACCATTTAAAAATCTTTATTTACATCTCTTGTGGCCCCTACAAAAGGGAGAAGAGAAAAAAAAAAACCTCAGAATATGCCTAAGCATTATCAGTGGTTGCTGTTGACTACTAAGATTGAGGGAGTAAAATAAATTTTGTTGCTTCTTTACATTTGTATGGAGTTACATTTTCTTCCCCTGCACAAAGCTTGTATTGCTTTAAAAGAAAAATATAAATCTGAAGAAGAAAAATAGCTACATGCGAGTGTACATAAATCTAAATGTAAGTCTCACAAGGGCACTTGATAGAGTGTTTAAAAAAAAAAGCGCCACCCTAAATCAATGCCACATTTAACTAAAAAGATACAAAAGGAACAAAAGCCTGGAGATTGAACTGCAGCTTTCATCACTCCACTAGCACAAATTTTAAATTCAAATGCATACATAAGAATTTATTATGTGATAAAGATGCCATTTCAAATTCATGTTCAAGGGTACCTCACATCATTTACCAAATATATTCCAGATGTGAAAAATTAAAAATATGCAATGAAATAAATAAAAAAGTATAAATTAACATTTAGGCTAAGCAAAAAAAAAAAGGAAAAATTATAAAGGAGAATGTTGAAAATATCTGTGTATAAGTATCACCAGAAAAACAAATGATAAAATATTTAGGAAAAATATTTAGAGCTTACAGAACTGGCAAGTAAAATAAGACTTAAAAAAAGGCCTGTGAGCATTTGAAAAGAATATTAACCTCATTACTAATCAAAGGATTACATATGTTTTGAAAACTGAAAAATTTAACTATAAAATTGGCCAAGATTTAAAAAATGTTATTATACTTTAAAAAATGTTATATACTTACTGTTTTCTGATAAATGTTTTCCTTTTCTGATAAAGCTTTCAAATATCTGACATGTTGAAAGTGTGTTGCTTGGTAGATGAAAGATGATACAGACAAAAGTACTCCATATTATAAAACTCTACCGCTGTTTACAATTATTCCTTAAAATATATTTAATAATATGGAAACTCATTCATCTAGAATTTAGATTACAAATAGGGTTTAAATAATAACACAGTTTTATTTATATCTATCTCTCCATAAGGATATTATTTCAGAGTTTTAATAGTGATTATCATACTACCAGAATTATTGGTGATAATTTCCTTCTTCATTTATTTCTGTATTTAAAAACTTTTTTGAAAACAGTAAAATTGCAAATACATAAAATGCTTATTAAAAATTTAGGGTATGAAATAATACATGTAGTTTGATTATTAGTTTAATAAAAATATATATTATATGTACCTATGTATAGTCATAACTATAGATTTAAATTATTTGAGAGTTTAATAGTGGTTATTTGTATGGTTATTTCTATAATTATATTTCCTAGTTAGAGGTGATTATTTTCTTTATCTTTCATTTTGTAAGTATTTTACTTCTGATAAACAAAGATGCGCATTTCATATACACACACACACACACACACACACACACACACACACATATATATACATATATATATATAATCTTTGAATTTCCCAGGTGGAGCAATGGTAACGAATCCACCCAGCAATGCAGGAGATGCAAGAGATGTGGGTCCAGTCCCTGGGTCGGGAAGATCTCCTGGAAAAGGAAATGGCAGCCCACTCCAGTAATCTTGCCTGGGAAATCTGATAGACAATGGAACATGGTGGGGTTGCAAGAGTCAGACATGACTTAGCGACTAAACCACCATTATACCTCAATAAAACTGTTAAAAAAACAATACATACAACTCTTGTCCTTTCCTTCTAAAAAGAAAATTTAATATTTAAAACCTTTAGTGTTTACCTTTTACTAGCTCAATATTTATTTCATCCATTTATTGATGTATAGAATACCCAAGATATTTAAAATATTCCCTCATTGGCATTTGGCACTGCAATGAATCAGCATTTTAAATCAGTCTACACACATTTGGATCTGTACATTATTTTCTATAGTGGGATGGTGGCGGGGGAGTAGAGTAGAATACTTCCATTTACCAAGATAGGTTAGTCCTTAAGAGGAAATTAGCATCATGTACAAGGAGCTGACTGCTTTGTGGAAATATTCAACCATTATTTCATCAAAAGAAAGTCGTTTCTTATGATTAACAGACTTAAGCAATCAAATATGATATGACTTTTCAGAAGGAAACTTCTTACCCAGATATTAGAATATCTCATTAATACAAACTTGGCTTCAGCAGTAATATTACTGGCCTGTTAAATAGTCTATCTGTAATGCAACTAGAACCCTAGAAATCTGATATCAATGAGTTTTCATCAAGCAACTTCAGAACTAAATTAAATAAAACTCGATTCGATGCAGGCATTCTTTTGTGATAAAGCTTCCAAATATCTGGCATCCTAAAAGTGTGTTGCTAAGTACGTGAAAGCTGATACAAAGGAAAATAAGGTCTCAATCATTTTTCAATAAAGGAAAATATACAGCTCTCCTCTGTAACTGCGCATGGCCTGACTGGAAGGTAACACTAATATGTGTCCAGAGGTACAACAATGTATCTGCCAGGCTTGCTGAGCTGTTTGGAGAGCTTTTGCTCAGACTCTCCTGTGGGACAGTTGGATGTGTAGTCTGTTCTACCTTACTTGCAAGGCTGTCTCACTCTGAAGCCCTACCAGCTAATATTAAAATAGTAACGCATGGCTCAGGCCTAAAGAATGAATGAAAATACTCATCCCCGAGGCATCTCATGAGTTGATTATAATAAAAATTGCTTAATTATTTATTACTAGTTGCTTTATAAATTACTCACTCTGGTTTTGCTGAAGGGTATAAACTGTGAGATGGGAGTGAAGAGCTCGAGAGGCGAAATTGTTAGGAGATCTGTGGTTAAGGGTTTCATATACCACACAGATGCCTTTTGACTTTATCCTGTAAATAACCGTGAAAACAGGAATCTTTTAGAGGAGAACTGAAAGGTCAGATTTGTATTTTCTCTGTATGATGGAGAATGGATTTGAGGGAGTCAGGAAAAGAGGCAGGTGAAAGAATGAAAGGCTGCACCACAGATAAGAGGAAGCACCAAAATATTTAAAAGATAAAGCATGTAGGAAGAACATTTAGAAGGATTTAGTAGTTGAGTGAATATGGAGGCCAGCGGTAAAGCAGAAGAAAGAATGAGTTTTCTTCCTTATATATTTGGGTAGATGGTAACATCCTTAAATGGTACTGAAATGACAGGTGCTGGTGCTGATTAGAATGGGAAACATAAGTGGCTGGTTGAGCTACTTTCCTAATGGATACATGCAATCATTCAGAAATTTTACAAGAGCAAATTGTATGGACAGACATACAATAAACAATGACAGTAAAATTACAGACAAAGCCCTCCGACTAAATCACAAAAAGCCTGGAAAACATAAGAACCTTTTTATGATGCTGATGTTAGGGATGTGGACAAAGATGGAACAATTAAATTGCATTAATTGTATTTGTTATGTTGCAATGGGAATGATTTTGCTTGCTGTCATAATGAGCTCTGCTATAATAGACATTCGCCTTGTATCCCACCTATTCATTTATTAGAATAAGGTTTTATTTTTCCCCCCTTTTACAAAGTAAATACACAATAAGATTAAATAAATTTTGATGATTGCCAACAGATGGTGAAGGGCTCAAACTCAGACCATCTGATCTTTTGGTTTTCAGTTCTTTCCGGCTGTTCTTTCTACTTAATTACCTTCCCCTCACTTCCTAATCCCTTCCTATGTAATTCTACACCAAGATTGGGTCTAGCACTCTGTTAATTTTCTGCAGCCTATACTGCTTTCTGATGAGATATTCGGTCTTAGTATCTGTGTTGCTAATGCATCTAAACAGCCTCGTTGTAGCAGAAAACCTTTCAATCCTACTTGAACCATGTCTTTTCTCAATTTATTAATTCAGTTTAATGTTAAGAATTTAAAACTGTTTGATTCACTTCATATCTGACACAATGGATCAACCACCAGTAATTTTATGCAATCAAAGAACTATTTTAATTGACCTGTCTTTTGAACCCTTCTCATGGGACATGTATTTCTTTCAATCACTGAAATAGCCTTACTAGAGTGATATATGTGTTTTAGTGAGAAATTTCCTTTATTACATGAATGCATCTGTGCATCTTTTGTGAATGAAGGAGAGAAAGTATTGTGTAATAGGTATTTTAATGATATTTTAAGGAAATGCATAAAGGGTATGAATTTATAGACACTTCTGAGGTAATTTACTGTAGACTATGTGTATTTATATAATCCATGTCTAGATAAAACCTTTCTTTTCTTTTGACAGGTATGTTTAAATGTCCAGTTCAATGTAAGGAGGCTGTTTCCGTGTTCAATAGTCCCTAATAGCACTGCTTTACCGAGGTAACCTAATAGAATGCTGTTGATTGCAATTCCTGAATTATAAAGGTGTCCATATGTTTCAGGCATGTTTAGCAGTAGCTTGTTTAACCAAATGCTTGTTCACTAGACACAGAAATTACACACCAAAAACTACATATTGTTAAGCATTTGTAATAATGCTTAGTTTTAAAGATACCATCTATATTTTTTGAATATCACTTAAAATAATCAGTTTTCTTCTGGTAATAGAAATATTAAATGTTCCTTTACATTTTTTTTGAAAAATTAAGAAGGATACAGGAAAGAAACCTGACAATACCCATTTCTCATTAAAGGTGATGGTTATTAAAATTTTTACATAGCTCCTTTCTGGATTTTTTATGCATATGTTTGTAAAATGAAAAATTTTAAACAAACTTGAACTTTTATAATGATTTATGTAGACAGACATTACTTTTAACTTGTGTGAATTTTATTCTGCCTGTGTGAGAGAGAGAACAACTTAAATAGATTTAAAATTTCTCCTGTTCATTTCATTTCTGAGTACATGGAATAAGCATGAGACAGGGGGTAGGTATCTGCTGTTTCTTCAATGCGTCTCAGTTTCTCTTTTATAGTATGTGCATCTTGCGACCCTATGATTCTAATGGTAAAAATACATATTTTTCCTACAACATGGTCAAAACTTGAGCCAACAGCTTTGATGCTCAGTCACAGAAACAGTTATCTATTCTAATACTAAAAAGAAAAACTGTCTTGAAGTTATGGTATTTGGTGTCCAAACTGGAGATTTTCATGGGCAGTCTTAGCCATATGAGGTTTTTCAAATCATGTGCTGATTTTAAAATCTACTGCGTGAGATGCAACTTCACCGTAATCTACTTGTTGTATCTAGTTATGAATTTTTTCTCATATCATTAAGTACTCTTTGAGAACATAACTGCTTTAACCAATCCACTATTTTTTAGATATTTGATCGCTTTCCAATGTTTGGCCTTAAGTAAGGCTAGGACAGCTGTTGCACCCAAGATATGACGTGATAATCAACCATTGTTTTTGCACATGTACTTAAATGCTGTTGTGGTATCTTTCCTTCAGGCAATTTTTAACACTTTCATACTCTTAAAGTTTAGAAGCTAGGGGAATGTGACTTCACAATAACCAATGGGAGATTGCCTTTAATGGAAGAGGAGGCAATATGACATGTATTTTAAATACAATCTTTTGATATTTTGGGGGGAGTTCTTGCCACAACAGCTCCTGTTCAGAGAGTTGAATTAGCACTTAGTCACATGAGCCAGTTCACAGAGTGTATTTGCTGTGACGTTTTTTGAGAGCTGCAGTGTTCTGGTTCTTTCTGTTGGCTTCGTTCTGCAAACACCCTGGCATTTTCTCAGATTTCTGGGATTCACGTGCTTGTCCTTCAGACTGGCATGGCTGTCCTTCAAAGCTTAGGTTGCTCTAAACAGTTTCATTGGAGGATAGCTGTGTGTTGCTGTGACTTGGGCAGTAGAAAGAAAACCAGGGTTTCACAGTGTTTTGGGAAACTTTTCATGTAGATACTCTTGTCCAAAAATCTTTAGGAAAATCAAGGATTCATCTCCTAGGATACATTCCTAGATGAGGAATAGTAACTTGTCAAAAGTATGAACATTTTGAATTCTTTGGATACATACTGATCAACTGCTTTGCAGAAATTTTGTACCCATTTATGTATGAGACTATATGTCATAGTCATATAATGTCACTACACACACACACACACACACACACACACACACACATCATGCCAACTATACATGGGGCTGATCTTTTCTCTAAAACATTATTTTCAAAAGAAGCCTAGCCATAGACCAGGTGAAGTTTTACTTCATATTTCTTTAATTGTTAGAGGAATTGAACAGTTTTTTGACAGCTTAATGACCTTTCATTTTGTATTTTAAAATTTGTGTTCTTTGTCCCCTCTCTCACAAGGTTTTTGGTGCAAGCATTTTTAAAATAAAAGCTAATGTGTAAGAGCACTGGGTATTTAAAAATAATGCTCAAACTTGGTGAAATAAGACCTGTATTTATCAAGAGAAAGATGTGATAGGAAGAGTATGAGGATAGAGAGACAACATACATTCAAACAGAATGGCCTTTCATGGCCTTTATGCTCTCGCCCCCTTTAAAAATTGCCCCATCCATGGCTTCTGATGCCTAGGTGGCCACGTGTTATACCACATGACTTTAATGATCAGAGCTGATGGGATGTCGACTCAAAGGTCATGAGTTAATAGGCTGCCAAGGGATTTATGAACTGCACTGCAATGTCTCCCTAGGGAACTAGAATAGCAAGTAAAAAAAAAAAGATTGCCAATTAATAGCAGATCTGAAAGGACAAACATGCAGAATATGAATGAACCAGATTAGTGGTGGAGCTGTAGAGAAAAGAGTCACAAATTCCTGCTCCTGAGATCGCTAAAGCCACCTTAAATAGCCACATTCCAGCTCCAGCTTCAGCAAAGCTGTTTACCTTCCCTGCTCTTATTCCCCTATACACCTCCCTGTTTCTTACGCTTCCTTGAATGGACCTCTATTATTAACATTTAAGTGACCCTGAAGAAACAGAATGATTCTGAGGAAAAGTAACAGATTTAAAACGATCTTATTTACTACAACTCTATATATCCCAGCAGAGTTATTTTAATAGTCAACAATTCTTTCATTTAACAATTTGTTCAACATAAAATCATTGAGCATGCTGTCTATATTAGGTGTTGGGCTAGGTGGTAAAGGAGATACAGAGACGAATCAGACAATCTGTCATCTAGAAGCATATAGCTCAATCATGCTTTTCTATGTAGCGTGGTCTTTCATTACTACGGATTGTCAGATCAATGGTGACCAACTAGTTGCTAGGCAACTTGAAATACAGAAATACAGAACTGATGCAGCTTCATTATGATATGAATTCATCTTTGAAATGTTTGTCAAGAATTGTGAAGGGTCTGCAATTTTCCTCTCCTTTAAAGCTATGATATTAGCCTGCCAGAGTTTAATAGATGCTGGCAGAAGACATGTGACTTCTGAGTCAGAAAAGGACTTTGTTACTCAGAGCAAGGCAAGTCACATGAGCTTTATGTTTCCTTCTGGCCCTCTTGCCCGCAGGTCTCATGGGGGCATGGAGGGCAACTCCGTGAATGTGTCACAAATGGGGAACCCCAAGTATAGGGAACTCCAATCTTTTACAGTGAATTGTGATCAGACCTGCCTGACATTTACCCTGTAGGGAAACATCTTTATTATACTGGACAGTAGCTTGCCCTCCACTGTGGAGGGAGACACTACCTCTGCCTTCCAAGGCTGCTAAGCAAACATTCTTGAAAAGACAGTCCAAAACATAGACAGTCAGTGTCTGGCAACCCACTCCAATATTCTTGTCATGGACAGAGGAGCCTGGCAGGTTACAGTCCATCAGGTCGCAAAGTATTGGACACTACTGAGTGACTATCATACTTTTGCTTGCAAGACATTTTACAGAAATTTTATAAATCCATAGAGAATTGTGTTCCAACAATATTCTTTCTCTGGATACTTTATAAAACAGTTCAAATGTTTGGTTCTCATTTCTGTTAACTCTAAGTATCTACTTATTCTGAAATTGTCCTGTTATTTCCCCATTTTTAGCATATTCTTTTAAGTAGGTGTATTTACCAAAGCTGTATTTTTTTTTTTTTTTGGCTTGTTTGTTTTATTTAACAGAAACCAATTTTCTCTAACTTAAACAAAAAAGAAAGTTAGTCGAAGGACACTGGATTGTTTCATAATTCAAAGAACAACCCCTAACTAGTGCTGTTCTGGCACCTCATCAACAGAAGTTCATTGTTGTCTCTGGAGTATTGTCATTAGCATGCCTCAACGTCAGTGGCTCTCAGTCTCTGTCATTCTCCACTCCAAGTTTTAAATTCTCAGAGGAGAGGAGTGGAATGGCCCAGCCTGGCTAAGACTCTGCCTCCGTCTTTTCAATTATGCCCAATGGGGAGGGACCGAAAAAGCGCACTAACCTAGCAAAACTTTGTTGTTCCCAAATTAGGAGAGAATTTCTTGGCAGCTTTGGAAACCTCCCGATTGCTTTCTTCTATATCTGAATTTGTTTTTTTTTTTTTTGATTTTACAATACTGTATTGATTTTGCCATACATTGAAATGAATCCACCATGGGTTTTGATTGATATTCCACTGCTCATAGAAAAATACAGTTATTGTTTTATACATTATTCTAGTTTTTAATCAATTAAATATATTTTGGCTTTATGTGTCATTTTCTTGGTCATCTCCTGCCGTTTCTCAATTTTGGGGACTGATCTAAGCCAATTTAGTGATTCCAGAGTTTGGGTTAAGTATAGGTATTTTTTGGTGGTTGAGAATAAATTGGACTATATGCCTTTTCTTATCAGTCTTGTTGTCAAGTGGTATGCAATAAGCAGAGCAAGGTTTAGGTCAAATTTTGTTGGTATTAAATATTTATTAGTCAAAATATCAAGATCATTATGTCAACTACGAAAATTTATTTTTAATATCTTTCATGCTAATTAATATATATATTCTGGTATAGATTTCAATAATGCTGTTTGAAATACCAGAGTAGCCACCTCTATAACTGTGAATTTTCATAATTAGGGTAATTCCAAGATTATTTATTCAGCCCTGGAATGTGGGGTAATGTTACCTTATTACATATATGCATATATATACATGAGCCCTCCTACAGAAGTATTTTTTAAATAAATTACCAGACAGACAATACAGTAAGGTCGAGATATAGGCATTTAGTCATGCACTCATGCTAATTTCCAAACTTCTCCTTTGTAATTAACATTCCTCCTGACCAGATTAATTGGGTTTGCAATAAGTAATCACATTTGTAATATTGCAACTGTTCCCAAATTAATTGCTCATGTGTTCAATGAGCCATTACATGTTCTCATTTAAAGCAGCTTAAAGAGTCCATGATTTTAAAGCTGTAGTCCTAAACATTCTGGGGAACAGAATCATGTAAGAATATGTCAATAATATGAAGAAAGCAATAAACCAGTGGTTCCCAAACTTCGAGAGGACATGAGAATCACCTCACTACTCGTTGAAAATACAGATACCTGGGCTCCACCCCCAGCAGTTCTGATTAGAGAGTAATTATGTGGGGTCTGGAAAAACTTGGAGGCGCATTGCACACTTTCTTTCTAGAAAAAAGCACATATTCACATACTTCCAACTTTACCAGTGATTTTACTGTGAGTTTAGTCTAGTACAAATTTTCTGGAGACTCATTGCATATTACAACCACTGAGGAAGTTTTAAAACAATATTTCAGACCAGTTAAATCATCATATGAGTGGTATAGGGTGACTAAACTGGTTTTTTTCCCCAACTGAGAATGGAGACTAGAGATTTTCCCCAACATATTAATTTGTTTACTGAATTAGACTCACTTGACAGATACCTAGCAAAAATGATAATAAAAAGAGCTCAGTTACCCTATAAATCTTACAAAATACACAGTTTAATTTGCGTATTGGTGAGAAAGCACATCATTTTTGGCACTGATTTGTCTTTCTCGCTTCAGAGGTTCAAAGGATTTAGTGGGCTTTGTCCTCTGATTTGATAGATAGTCTTCACAAGCTTGAGAGAAGAACAGCACAGCTCTTTTTATGATTTATGATGCAAGGTGAGTGTTTATTATATTATTTTAGTTGAAGAAAATTCTAAGAAAACATATGGTGCTTCAAATTGACCATAAGTTCACTGTATTTTAATAACATGCCCAAGGTAAATATTTGTTGTGAATAATCTAGAAAAATGGTTAAATGGGAAATTTTCTAGATGTTATCTGAAGAAGGTTTTTAACAATTTTTTTTTGATTAGGAACATATCGTAATGAACAAAGTGGTAGATGGAAACTTTAGTTACACTGATAAAGTTCTTGAAATTATTTTAGACTTCTGTATAACAAAGGAAAGGAGACTGATAATCAGTAATAGAAAAACCATGTTGGAAATAACTCTAATCAAAGCTTCTTCTATGTCTCTTTGAAGTGGATCTACTTATAATATTACTCATATAGACATTCAAAGCACTGGCAATAATAGGTGATTTAATGATGTTTAAAACCCTTGAATAAATTTATATAGGACAAGAAATTTCCCAGAGGACATGAATTTAATAATTATGATCATTTCTTGTACTGATAACTCTTGAGAAAGGATTACTACTGCAAGAGACAAAATTTTAAAAAAATCAAATTGTGAAAATTAAGTATGAGAAGTCTAGATTATTCAAAATGTATGAATTATAGCCCATTTATGTAGAAAAACTGTCTTCCAAGTAAGCAAAAGAACCATTTGTATGCTCAGAAACTTTCTCTCAAAAGTTGGAAGCTCCTAATGGCATAGGGCAGAGACGAGTTAAGTGCAAATTTGTTCTATTTGTTAGAAATTTTCTTTTTTTTTAAACTGTCAAGGTGGAATCGTTATTGTTTTTTGTTGTAAAAAATTGAAAAGATTTCCAAGCTTTTAATAAAAGCACTTCTTAAAGTTGGATTGTGGAGTGGTATTCACCAAAATTGTGAGGGTTTGGAAGTTTGCCGGAATCCATTTGTGGAAGACAAAATTAAAGTGCAGTGGTACTGTTGTTTTAGGCTGCTGCTGTCACAGAAGATGGCACCTGTAGAAAGGTGATTGCTTTTCTTAGCAGTGTAGTCAAGGGCTTTCAGAGAAGATACAGCCTTGTAGGATAATGATAACAGTGGTTGCTGGGAATTTTCTCTACACCAGTCTTACAAGCTGCTCTGTATTCGTATTTCCAACCCTAACAGTCCAATGGGTGGTATCATCATTATCACTATTTTATGGATGATGAAATGGTGGAGACAGGATTTAAATCCAGGCAGCTCTGCTTACGAAGCCCCTGTTCTTTCTCTCACACCATCTTCTCTCTGTTGCATATAATCTTTAAACCCTCTTGTTTAAACCCTGAAGGATTACTCACTGTATCGGGGGGCAGAATTTGTAGCATGGGACAGCTCTGCTTACCTAAAAGACCATTCTCCTTTTGAGCTTTATGTTTGTCTCCTTGGGATTTCCACTTATTAGCTCCATGGGAGAGAGATTAAGGATAGATTAGAGGGGTAAATTGAATTTTACGCCAGCTTTTTCACTCTCCTCTTTTACCTTCATCAGGAGGCTCTTTAGTTCCTCTTCATTTTCTGCCACTAAGGAGGCGTCATCTACATATCTGAAATATTGATATTTCTCTCAGCAATCTTGATTCCAGTTTGTGTGTGTCATCCAGCCCGGCATTTCGCATGATGTACTCTGCATATAAGTTAAATAAACAAGGCAACAATATACAGCCTTGATGTACTCCTTTCCCAGTTTTGAACTGGTCCATTGTTCCATGTCCAGTTCCAACTGTTGCTTCTTGACCTGCAGACAGATTTCTCAGGAGGCAGGTAAGGTGGTCTGGTACTCCCATCTCTTTAAGATAGAGGGGAAGAAGGAAAAGAGAGCATTAAGGACATAAAGTAGATCCCTATGGACACTGTCTCTCCACCATCTGGGGAGAAGGCTATGTGTCTGGGCAGGCAGGAAAGAAGTGCGGGAAGTTCTACTTTCTCCCAGCTCTGAGTGTTCCTTCTCTGGTGATGTGCATGCCGCAGTGTTAAAAGGCTGGGATGTTCTATTATCCCGTCAGCAGGGGGAGCAGCGAACTTGAAGTGGCATCCCGTAGGGAGAGAAAGGCAATCCACTCCGCACAGTGGTGTAAGTGTTCTTATCCTGCCTGGCATTAATAGATTCCATGAAAAAAATTACTTCCATTTTCTTCCATGCTGTTTATGGAGAATTAAGTCATTGGACACCAACATCAATGCTGTAGCAGAAAAAAAATTTAGTAGAAAAATATGTTTCATGTCTATGTTCAGAAGTAGAGAACATCTATAAATATGTACTGAATTGCAGTTTTAAAGATATCTTTCTAGAATCCATTAGGATTGCTAATTCTGTCCAAGATTATTCTTATACCTTGGACTCGGAATAATATTTCTGCTTGCGGACAGCCAGATGAAGAAGAGATATTTGGTTCTATGAGGTGACTTGAGGGTCCCTGAAAATCATGTTCCTATTATTGTCTTTACAACCTCTAACAGTGGCCAGGTTTTAATCCCTTTTAGGTTAAAACTTCTTTTTTTAAAAAATATATATAACCAGCATCTGCATACTTTACATAAAGAGAACAGCTCAATTGTTCTCCATGATTGACTTTGTTCTCATTTGAAGAGGTTTTGTGGACTGGTGTATTCTGATGTTGCAGAGTATAAGGCTGGGTCATAAAGCATAAGCTGAGACTTGTTGAACATAGGCTAGAGGGTCTGTAGGAGGAAAGTGGAAGAGTGAATGACAAACCTCCATTTTAATTTGGGCCATTGGTTTGTTCTCTTGGGTCTTAGGAGAAGCAGCATGTTGAGTATGAGACCCAAGATAAGATATGAGAGTCATAGTTTAGAAAAGTCCAAGTTTAATGAAATGAGTAGTATTTCTTCTGGTTGGTGGTTTATGACATCATTTTTGGTCTTAGACCCCTTGGAGTAGCTGAAGAAAGTTGTGGACCCTTTTCCAATAAATATGCATATGTGCACAAAATTTAGCCCTCTGTTTTAGGAATTTATTGATGTTCTGCCCTCCCCTGGAGCCTGCCACAAATCTTTGTTTAGAACAATGGTCCCAGAGATGTGGAGTGGATAGGTGGTGCACACCTAAGGGGTGTGCCAAATGATCCAGAAAAGTGTGGAATTTTCTCTTTGTTTTTATTTTTTCTCTAAAAATTTTTTCCATTTAGGTTTTATATTGCACGTAATATATTAGTACACATAATATGTTAGTACACATAATGTTATAGTATACATATAACGTTAGCATATAAAGAGACTAACAAAATTAATTGTAAGAACTTACATTTTTACTGATATGAAGGCACAACTCAAAATTGATCGACTACCAATTTAGAGAATGGTGCTAATTAAATTTAAATTCTAATCTCTGCTCCCCCTAAATGGGGGGGGAGCCGAGGATAGGATCTTAAATCAAGAGATGACTACAAGTGACTGGAAGTTTTGAACCTAACGATGACAAGTACCGTTTGTCTACACTTCATTAAACACTTTCACACTTGCCCCACGTGCTTCTCCCCGTGGTCCTGTGAGACAGGCAGAGTAGGTATGCTCATGGAAATCTCTGAGAGCAGAGATTCGTCAACCAAATTCTCAGAAAACTCTAGAGACTCTCCCAAGGGCCCTTGGCTAGTCAGTAGTGGAGCTGGTGCTCATAACCTTGGCTGCTGACCACAAATTTTGTGCTCGTTTGACTGAACTGTGGGGATAAGCCAATCATTATGGGCTGCCTGTGGCCCCCTTGCTGCAGTTACTGGTGCTCCCTGAGGACGCTGAGTTGTTGGCTCCCTGGCTGATCCAGGCACAGGGACAGAAAGCCTACTTTAGTTACTTGATCAGAGGGCCAGGAAGCTGAGCTCACAATTCAGCATTAGCTCTCTCCTGTTGGTACTGTGATACCAACATATTTCAAAACAGATAGAGGGCTCTGCAAGGGTTTAGATACTTCTATATACAAGAAGATTTACAATGGGTTATTAAGTGGGAGTTTTGAGACTGGCTTCATGGGAAGTGCCAACCACTCTTTCTCCCAAATTTCCCCAGGTGCCACTGTCAAAGGCAAAGCACTCATCTAGATGGATCATAGTTCTGACCCCAAACGACATTTCCAACTTTCCTTATCTATAATTCAATTTCTGAACTTCCTTTTCAGCGATATTAAGTGGAATAGGTTTAAAAAGTCTTTGGGCATTAAAGATATAGATGTGTTCAGCATTGCTCAGGTGTCTCCGCTTTTTGCCAGTGCATTAGCTGTATTGATTTTAGAATTTTAAATGACCCTTTTTTTTTTTACCAGATTTGATTAATATCTCTTCCCCTCATCTTAGCTACCTAGCTCCTTCACTCTCTCCTGCGCCATCTTCTTTCCTCTCATACTGGCACATATTCAAGGCAGCTGACCTTCGTATGACCAAAGGTCAGGAGATGTTGTGAGGAGGGTCCCTGGAGTCTGGTGATTAGCCTTTAAAGAGGGGATCTACCGTTCCAGGGCCAAGCCTTCAGGACATTGCCCAGCACTGGGAACAGAAACAGTGGACCTCCCGGCTTGGTAAGTACCAGACTGTTCTACTATGTGGCCTCCAGAGAAGAAACATTTAGCCAGGCAGAGGGCTAGAAGGCGAAATGAGATCTCTGGCAAGAGCTAGCCGGCAAGTCCCGATATCACTGTTATTGCATGAGGCTAGGGTCAGTTTCTTGACACTTCATCTCAGTAATTAATGGAGTTCTCTGCTACTGGAGGACACTTCATTTAAAATTGTGTTCACACGTTATTTTATTCTCTCTCTGCAACTGAATTGCGAGATCCCTGAGGACGTTGCTGCGGTATGGCTTTGTACTCCTCTCCCCAGTGTCCCCCAGAGTAGCTGGGATGTGATGAATAATGACACTTTAGGTCAGGATTTTCCTTCCTTTTCAGAAGGAGGGGGGTGAGTGGGAGGATGACCACCCTTCCCCTGGGGTTGGTCACTCCTCAACCAGGATCATTTTTACTTGTGACTGCATATTTCTTTTCATGATATTTTAAATTTGTTGTAAATGACAAAAGTAATATAACTACATTGCAGCAAATTTGGCTAATTTATACATAAAATCATTTCTATTGTTAATACATGAATATACCTACTCTTAGTATTTTTATAGGCATTTAAAATATTTTTAATGACAGTGTATCTGAATATATTTTAAAGACTGTGACATTCTATTATCTTTTTTCTTTTAATTATCCTCATAAATGTTACTGGGATATAAAATTTTATTTCACTGTTTTCTTATTATCTGTTAGATATGTCATTTTTTCCTCATTGGTATTTATTAGATATGCCATCATTTTTTTCCTTATTGTTATCTATCAGGTATACCATTATTTAACTATTTCACTATACTAGTCACAGATAGATGAGTGAATGACTATTAAGTCATTAGGAAATCTCCCTATTTGGATATAGTTTGACAAGTCTTTATCATATAGCATAGTTCAGGCTCATAGTTGGTAGTCAATAAATGTTGGTTTTATTCTGCTTCTCTTTCTCCCTTCTTTATGCTCTTTATGGTTGTTTCTTATACCACAAGCCTGAGCATAGCGTATTTTTAATCTAGAGATTTCTAACTGGTTATTACGTAAATTTACCTTTGTTATTTCAATTAGCAATTTGTGGGGAGTACTAGTACTATGATCACAAAGGTTCAGTTTTCTTTATGTTACTTGGTCAAGGGTATTGATTCTTTCTTTCTTGCCAGACATAAAATGTTAAAACTGCAAAGGATTGTTTGAAATAACCTTATCCAATGGTATCCCAATTGGTGCACTGTCAGAATTTTTCAAGGTGCTTAAAGGAATGATAATTCCTTACTAAGTCTTAATTTGGTGGCTGAGGATTGGGAATCTGCATTTCAATAAGCATCCCAGTGTTCTGATTTTGGTGGTAGAGGGACCATAATTTGAAATTATCATTTGGTTAGTAGATCTTGCTAAATTTCCAGAGTTAATTTTAGATTTTTATCATGTTCAGTCTTTTGCTTTGAAAAAACTAATTGAATCTCGATGACTTTATAGCAGGAGGCAAATATTACAGTCACAATTATGTTCTGCAACAGGAAATAAGTTCTAAATGAATCTTAACATTTTCCTTGACACGCTACTATGTTTAGTGTATTAAAGATGTCATTGAAAGGTGCAGGGGAGGAGAACGAACTTGATTTGACAGGTGGGTGTTCACGGTACTATTATCCACAAGTGTGTCTGTGCTGATTGACAGCACACACATTACCTCTTAACAGGCACTGTACTCAGTTGCAGCAGATTTAAGTGTATGGCATTTTTCACTGAATATTTGAAACTGTTTTAGTTAATAGTATTAATTGTGCGTAGACCAACTTGCAGCCACTGTTTCAAAGTGCTTAATGGATAATAAACCAAAAGATTCTATGGACCTCTACTTAGAGTAAATGTGGGTCCACCTCTGCCATGTTGCTTAGGTATTATGTATTTTGAGTAGGGCAAATGTTAATTCAGAGAAGGAATCTTCCCCATACTATAGATAAATAGCGAAACTCAGGAAGGTGAAATGCCCAAGGTCAGTTAGCCAGAAGGAGCTGAGCCAGAATTGGAGCTCAGATCTGCAGGGTCCTTGTTCTCTGCTCTTTGTACCATACCAAACTGCCCTTTTTGCAGAGTTTCTATCTAATGAGAAACACTTGGTATTACGGCTGGTGGAGCTGCTATAATCTATGTTTGTATTGAGAAGAGCACTGAAGCAAGGAATTCTACTCAATATTTTCTTTGGAAAACCAAACATGCTTTATTTCATTTTTTTCACAATTTATTTAAACATCTCACATATACAAAATAGGTACAATTTAATTTTTCTGCTTGTCCAAGAAACAAGACTTCTTTGGAACCGTGGGAGAGGATGAGAATGAGACTGGCAAAGAACAAATGCTGAATTTAAAGAAGAAGACAATGTTGGGCAAATGATCCACTTACTTTGTGGGAATAAGATGTAAAGTACTGATGTTAAGTCAAATGAAAAAAATACACAATACAGCTCAACAGCAGAGGAGTATCTCTCCTCAAATTCTCCTAGCACCATCAACATTCTTCAAGTATCTGAAATACTGTTAATTAGCACCTTCGTATTTTGAACAAAAAAACACAAATACCTCAGCTCATTTCTGGTCAGCACCTCACGGTGTGGATCACACTCACAGGAAAGTGTTTTGAGGTAGTTTAAACCTTTGGAAGTTTGGGTTTTAAACTTCCCTCCGTGGAAGATATTCAAAAGCCACAAGTGGTGCAAATGTTCATGGTTTTTATTTTTCAATTTTTATTTTGGTTTTCTTACAAAGGTTGACATTTTCCACAACAGGTGTAAGAGTGTTGAAAAAAAAAATTCCAAATCTTTTGGAGAGGGGGAAGGGAGGGGAATGAATTAAATTGTATTGCACAATGCTCTGATCAATCCTTCTCCTCTTTTGCCCACAATTTAAGCAAGTAGATGTGCAGAAGAAATGGAAGGATTCAGCTTTCAGTTAGGAAAGAAGAAAAAGAAATGGCCAAGAGAAATGTTTCAGATTTCCTTTTTCTTTAATTTAGGTTGAGTTCGTTTATTTGAAACAGACTGGGCCAATGTTCAATCTGATTTCTTGGTCAGCGCCACCGATGTCCAAAGGTGCAATATCAAGGATAGGCAGGCGAGATGGCTTGTTTGTTTTATACTCAATGATTGTCTTCTTCCATTCATTTGTCTTTTTCTGTTTAAAAAGAGAAGACAGGAATATGCATAAAGCAGTACTGTTATGGAATCTAATCATCTTGTATCATATTATATAATTAGATATATTACATACAATTATATTGTATAATATATAATTATATAGAATACATATTTATGTAGAAATATATATCAGATATTATTCATATATAATTATTTTATTATGCATGTGTTGCTAAGTTGCTTCAGTCATGTCTGACTCTTTGCAACTCTACGGACTGTAGCCCTCCAGGCTCCTCTAGGTAAGAATACTGGAGTGGGTTCTCCAGGGGATCTTCCCGACCCAGGGATCAAACCCACATCTCTTATGTCTCCTGCATAGGCGAGTGGGTTCTTTTCCAGCTAGTGCCACCTGGGAAGCCCATTATGTACTATATTATAAATTACAGCCTGGGGCTTTTTAACCTCAAGTAATTGTAAGTTATGGCTTTACATCATCATTTAAAAAACATGTTAAAAGAAAAATAATACATGGAACATAGTATATATTTTAGTATTTCAGAGAATTTCAGAAGGCAAGATTTGATAAGAATGCTCTGGATTTACCATCTGAATTTAAACAAGTGTATTTATGAAAGAAAAATAAGTTAGGTCTCCCTTTCATCTGTTCATGTAATGGTCTAAACTCCACTATCCCACTTCCCAAATTAATGCTTTTCCCATATTCCACTATTACTTACAGAGCAGCCATCTGCAAGAACAGTGTAAGTGAATCTGCTGTTGCCCTCGGCAACAAGCTCGACATCATTGGATCCTTGCAGAATGACAGCCTTTTTCAGGTTGCCAGTTTCCTCATCCATGTATGCAATGCTGTTCTTGCAATGGTAGGTGATGTTCTGAGAGGCATGGTTGGCCAGCAGACGCATAAAGGCAAGCTGGGTAGCCATTTCCTTGGTGGTTACTCCTTCAACATTATACTCAAACTACAGAGAAGAAGATGGGCATTCCAGTTAAATGAAGGAGGACTCAATACTAAAAGTCAGATTAAAAAAAATGTTCTGGTATAGAGAAGAATAATGGACTCAGGTATGAACCTGTACTTTTAAAGGAGACTCAATTCACTTGTCTTTGAAATAGTGGCTACCGAGAAGGAACACAGGAACGACCATGCCGAGGCAAGTCATCTCAAAAAGGGACCTATTTCGGATAAAGCTTCTCTCTCTCTACATATATGTTTCTTTTTAAAAATAAGAGAACAAGAAGGTAGAGAGTTAGACCCTTTTATTTTCCACCAATAAAGTTGATGAAAACTTTTAATTAGAAATTCAGAAAAGCCCACATCTTGAAAACATATGTTCCTGGATACTGGACTAGATGATGGCTTGTACCCCTTTGCACTATGTGACATTGTCACTTTCTCCAGTGACTATCAGTCAAGTCATATTTGAATAATAACTTTTGGATTGTATGGACACGTCCAATCAATCTATCTGTAATATGCAATCCAGGAAGTAACAGAACCCAAGAACAGAGCAGGTTCTTTTAAAAAGCCCATTTTGGTAAAAGGCCGAAATGAGGATAATTAAAAAGCAAATAGTGCTAGATAGTATTTAATAGGAAAAGGAATGTTTGTAAAATGCCTTACCTGGGTACCACCATTGATAGTTTCTCCTACCCAGACATGCTTCTTGGCCTTGGAATTTCTGTACCAGTTCTTGACTGGGATGTCTTCAGGTTGAGCCCGGATGCAGGTTTCGCCAGTAGAGAAATCACAGTATACTTTGATAGCATCCATAGTACATCCTTGGTTAGGGTCAATCCAGTAGTAACCTTAAAAAGAAAAAGACCTAGGTCATAAAACCTCTCATTGAGTGAGAGGAGCATAGGTTCTAATAATCACTACTGAGAAATTCTGATTCCCAAAAGTAGCATTTTTGATAATACTGTTATATTGTCTACTCCACATCAACAGGAAGAGGGTGACTATCTTCAAAATTAGACAGTTCTTCCTCTCCTCTCCATGAAAATCAAAATCAGGGCATATATTACCATGGAAAGGGCAGAAATATAAATCAAGACAATCTTGAAAATGGGTGCTGGTTGGAAAAAGAAAATACTTTATTAACTGGGTAGGATTTTACATAATGCCATTTTGACTCAAATACCCTTTCATATCAGTGGGAGATGACTTTGAAAGGCCTAGCTTGTGAGAAGAGTCATTCTGATTGGGTATCTCAACCTACCACTGCTCCATTCTGGGTGGCTGAGTCTCAAGTCTCGGCATGTGCGAGCTGGGTTCTTCCTAGAGCCTTCTGGAGTAAGAAGGGTCTCAATCTGGTTGTTGAGAGATTTCAGAGTAGCATCAACTTCATAATCCTTGGGTCTGAGAGAAGTTGGTGAGCGAGGCTGGTCAGCCCTGTAGAAGTCTCCATCAAAACCAAAGTCGTAACCACCACCACTTGGGCCAGGAGGTCCAGGAGGGCCGGGGGGACCAGGAGGGCCCTGCAAAGGTGGAAGTGAGAGACAAGAGGCTCTGAATTTGGTCACAGTGAGAGACAACAATGATAACAGGTTTTCCATGGAGAGTCACACAAAAGCATGCCCTAATAAGTAAAACAGAATCAAATTCATGTAATAACAACTTGCTCCAAGGCATACTTGCAGGGATGGGCTTAAAGAGTTCATCAGGTACAGATAATTTTTATATATTTTAGAAAGCAGGGAAATGGGGGACTACTTTAATGTGTTGTCATCACGGTCTTATATGCTTAATCGCTCAGTCGTTTCCAACTCTTTGCAACCATGTGGACTGTAGCTCATCAGACTCCTCTGTCCAGGGAATTTTCCAGGCAAGAACGCTGGAGTGGGTTGCCATTTCCTCCTCCAGGGGATCTTCCCAACCCAGGGATCAAACCTAGGTCTCCTGCATTGCAGGTGGATTCTTTACCGCTCTGAGCCACCGAGGAAGCCCTTCACTGTGTTGGTTTGCTCTAAAGAAGATATTCCCGTAGGTCAGTGATGCCCTTTATTATTTCCCCAAATCATACTTACAGCAGGACCTTGGCTACCCTGAGAACCGCGAATGCCAGCAGGTCCGACTGCACCAGGTTGTCCAGTGCGACCGTCTTTGCCAGCGGGGCCAGTAGGACCAGCAGGGCCCTAGGAAAGAAGGACACCAAGTCTGTGTGCGCCAGTGAACTCCCCACGAGGGAGGAGTGGTCTGGGACTCACGGTCTGCCGTATGCTCTTTTCAGAGATAAACATCTCTTAGATCTACCTACCCTAGGACCAGCGGGGCCCACAGCACCGGGAGCACCTTGATCGCCGTGATGACCCTTTAAAGAGAGAACAGGAAAATCACACCTTTAGAACCCATGTCGATGAGCAGATTTTAAAAAACTGAACAGAAAATTTCAGTTTCAATGGACTCTGGATGGTGAAAATTAAAAATGTAAAACGGGCCTCTTTCATTATGTTTATTCAATTATTATTTTTTTCTACAAGCTATTTCACAGTGCAGTATTAGTCATTCCTCTAATTATATTTATTTAAGTGGGGCTGAAGGACATTGTTGCCAGGAGATCTTCATATATGTATGTTTCTATCTCCTCTAACCCTCACCTTTCCATGTTGGGATGAAATAGCATTATCTCTGAGCTATGGAATTGGCCAGAGAACAGGAAATGAATACGACGTAGGACATTTTAGAACAATAGCAGTAAAATTCAGAGGAAGTTCATTCTTAGCTGAAGGACTTTAAGATCTATATAGACATAAGCTGTTTCTCCATACTGTACTTACAGCAAGACCCGGAAGACCTTGCAACCCATTGTGTCCCTTTAAGCCAGGAAGACCTCTGGGACCCTTATCACCAGGCTCTCCCTTGTCACCTCGAATACCTTGTGGGCCCTATGAAGAAAAAGAAGGACACACAGGACATTTACGGTTAAAAAACAACACTCAATTCTTCAAAAATATTGTTCAGTCTATTTACAAACATAATTCAATATGTGAAAAGGCTAAAAGCCAGGTGGGTGATACTCCCACCTCTTTCCTTAATCTTCTTTAGTTCAACTCTCTGTTAAGTGGCTAATCTTTGTGATTGAAAGTCAAAGTGTTAGTCACTCAGTCGTGTCCAATTCTTTGTGACCTTATGGACTGTAGCCCACCAGGCTCCTCTGTCCATGGAATTCTCCAGGCAAGAACACTGGAGTGGCTGCCATTCCCGTCTCCAGGGGATCTTCCCCGACCTAGGGCTCAAACCTGGGTCTCCTGCAATGCAGGCAGATTCTTTACCCTCTGGGCCACTGAGGAAGTCCAATCTTTGTGATTATTTAATACCAATAAGAAGAGATTTGAAATACAAGAGATTAAAAGCTGTCTGTAGCAACTCTCAACATGGACTAAATTTTAAAAATATATATATAGTCTATGTATTATTTGTCTTCTTAATGGACAGTCTAGACTGATCTTCCCTAAATGCTGCACAGAAACCATCTGTATGTACATACACTGGGACCTCTTGGGCCAACAGCACCAACAGGACCAACAGCACCGACAGGACCCTGTGAATCAGAAAAGAAAAACACAACTTAGCAGCCAAGATCCTCCTCCCTAGGCCCCACCCAGTTCCCAAGCATGGGGAGGCTGGGGTGGAGCCCGATAAGGATGACAGCATTAAGGGGCTGCTGTTGACACACTTACCGGTTCACCACGGTTTCCGTGTTTACCAGCGGGACCCACGGGGCCTTGAGGGCCAGGAGCACCGGCAGCACCAACAGGACCCGCATTACCGGGGTAACCACGCTCCCCCTATGGAAGGCAAACATGAAGCTCAGCATCAGTCTGGCGTGTACTGTAGTCCCCTTTGAAGTCACAGACAATGACGAGGCATACTGACCTTGTGTCCCGGTTGACCATCGCGGCCTGGGGGACCGTCATTCCCAGGGTTGCCCTGTGAAGACATCACACCAGGTTAGGCACTTAGAGAGACTGTAGCCCACCGGCCCCTTACAGTTGGGCTACCTGCCTTCATTACTCCCAGTGCCCAATAGAGAACCCGCTTTCAGGCTGTTCAAAAACAGGAACAAGAAACTTGCAAACCTAGATTTTTTTTTAGAGGTGTTTTTATAATCTTTTGGCTACCTTGAAGTATGCTACTTAAAGACTCATTCCAAGTTATCTTTAGTATTTTCAGTCCTGAGAGTGGTTAGTACAACTAGACTTCAGCTCAGGCTACAAAGTTGCACACAGTGATGTACTGCTAAGTTAGATTTTACAAACCAAATGTTGGACTCACATCACGACCGGCTTCACCAGGAGCACCATTGACGCCAGGATTACCGACATTACCAGGGGGACCACGGGCCCCAGGTGGGCCTGCAATGCCGAGGGGGCCAGGTTCACCCTAAAGAGGCAGAGAAGACCAAATTCCTTTCACTGGATGGAGGGCTAGTCTCATTCTCCCAAAGCAGTCCTAGTCAGGGGATTCCAGTTTTGAAAGAGAAGGTAAATGGAAAGTGAGGGGCCACCTAATGGTAAGCAATGTCATTAGCGTCATCCTTGCCCTCCTCCTATACACTGAGATGGTCAGTTGTATGTACTTTGGGAATGTCCTAAACCAAGTGAGCCTCATTTAATCTGATACTCCAGATAAAATGAATTCATCAAGGTGAGAGTTTATGGAGATTAGATGGTTCCTAGTTTCTGTCACATACTAGGTTTAATGGAATGATTCAGAACTTGCAGAGTTTCATTCTTGCTCCAGGATAAATGATGCTAGCATTTTGTACTACAAAGGAGTAAATGCAATTAGAGCTTGTATTGTTGTTAAGCATGTAAAAAAGAACAGGAATTGTTCTGCATAATGTTAAGCTGTGTCTTTCTAACATGTGTCTAAGGGAGGTAGTATTAAAGCTTCTCAGTTAAGTGACATGTGATCTGTATAAAGAAATGCCATGAATAAAAAAATCTTAAGTGGAGTTATTCAGTGATCAATCTGTCACAGTTGAAGTGGCAGCTTTTAACATCTTTTATTATGTTAATGAGGATAAGAATGGTGTCAAACACTTACCACTGATCCAGCGACACCTGGTAGACCACGCTCACCTCTGGAGCCTGGGAGACCCAGAAAACCAGGAGGACCAAGAAGACCTTGTGGGCCTGGGGTTCCAGGAGGTCCCTAAACAGCAATAAAAAATGCGGGCATTACTGGAAGGCCCTATAGGATAATACAGGTTGGTCTGAGATTCTGAGAATGGGTTTATCCTTAGTGTAGAAAAAGGCTGTGCGTGTGCAAAGTCACTGCAGTTGTGTCTGACTCTTTGTGGCCCCAGGGAGTGTAGCCCACCAGGCTCCTCTATCCATGGGATTCTCCAGGCAAGAATACTGGAGTGGGCTGCCATGCTCTCCTCCAGGGGATCTTCCCGACCCAGGGATTGAACCCATGTCTTTTAAGTTTCCTGCATATTGGCAGGTAGGTTCTTTACCCCTTGTGCCACCAGGGAAACCCAGAAAAAAGGCTAGTGACTTCCTATTAGTAGGACATATCTTCGGCTATCTTTTCTCTAGTGATGACAATTAGTTTCCATTTTGGCATGTATATTTCTTTGTACCTGGTTTCTCCTTGAGACCAGTGGAATAGCATTTAAAAACACGAGGTTGGAATTAATGAAGTCATCACAGAGTGAGGGAACAGAGTCATAGAATTTATGCTGGGAAGCAAAAATTTTTGACCTTGGCCTCTAACTAAACCAGGTCTAGTAAAATCACTTTTCAGAGGTGGCAATAATACTGCACACTGCGTGTTTTAAAAAATTGATAGCTTACTGAGATTGATCAATTTACAGTAGGATGACCACAGCGATAGAAGTTTGCTCTAATCCCAGTACCAGTAAGGTACCCTCAACAGCTTAAAAGGCTCTATTGATACAACAGCGAGTTCCCTCACTTATTGTTACCTCCACCCAGTGCCTTCTGAGTATCTACTGAAGCCCTGACACCTCAATGTCTGTTGGATAGATTTCCTGGCTCAACTGAGTTCTACTTGAGAACCTGCAATACTCATCAACCAATATATATGCCGCATGAAGATTTGTATATGGGACTTATTTTAATTCAACACAAGGTATTAAGAAAGAAGAGTCTGAAATCACTTACAGCAGTACCAGGCTCTCCAGAGGGACCCTTCTCACCAACAAAGCCAGGAGGGCCAGCGGCACCTGGCTCTCCAGTTCGACCAACTGGACCTTGGTCTCCACGAGGCCCACGAAGCCCTTCTTTACCAGCAGGACCAAGGGGGCCAGGGGGGCCAGAGATACCCTGTGAGCAAATGTATGAGGTCACTTACTTTCTGTTAATCATCATGGAGCAGGGAGAGAGCAGCTGAGGTTTTAAATATTAAGATATCAACAATTTGAAGCCACAAAATAATATCCTGGCCAGTTTGGAGAAATGTTTAGATCTTTAAACAATCTTTCTTGTAGAAAGAAGCAATTTTCATCTTCCTTCCTGAGGCTGTAATAAACTGAACAACTGAGGCAGAGGGTATGGCAAATGTCTGTGAGGAAAAGCAATGCTGTGGCCACAGCTGCCAGCATACTGGAATCAGAGCTATGCTGAGTTATAGTAGACAGTTGCAAATGAATGGGACTGTGGGTTTTGGAGGACTCTACTTGTTTCTTTTCGAAGAAAGCCAGTACAGGCATTTTGTTCATAATTGAGGAATCACATATGCTCCCAACTAGGTTTAATTAAATGCCTACAGGGAATGAAGATTTTCCTGTTATGAACCTGTGAAGGGATTCCAAGAAATCAACATCTCTGCTATTTTTTTTCCCCTGAAACCTTAACCGGAAGACTTAATCCTTGGTAATTAATTAAATTCTCTTGAGTCCTGACAGGAGAGTCTGAATCAAAATTAAATTAGAGGCCAAACCACCTTTAAATTGAGGAACAATTATACTTTAACAATGGAGGCACAATGTTGGCCATAAAGGGTAATTAGATATAGAAATAACTGATAAGTGACTAAAAGTGTCTTGATTTTTAAACAGACACCATGCCCCTAAAAGGGGCAAGGGGACTTGTGTTCATATGAATAAAAGCCTCTTAAATTGATATTAGAAAATATAATTTCTGATGATTTTGCCATAATGATTCAGAACAACTGATTTCAGATGAGGAAAGTCATAGCAAAATACTAGTAGCATGTTTCTCCATAGACAGTTTCTTAACAGTTTCCTACTAGAGGCTAGGGGTTTTGGCTAGAGTAAATAAATGAAGACATTTGGGAAGTGATTTACTCACAGCGGGTCCAGGGGGACCAGTCCGTCCAGCAGCACCAGGGAAACCAGTAGCCCCCTAAAAGCCAAGCACATTAAAATTCCACAGTCAGCACCAACTCCGGTAATCTGGGTAAGAAGGAAAATCCTCAATACACGCAACCAAGGGTGGATCAAAGAGTAGGGAGTGACAGCCCTGGAGAGGGTATTATTTTAACCAGGACCCCGAAGACCCTCCATCTCTGCACATCTTCCTGACCAGCATGGCCCAGATTGCAGTGCACGTGTTTTGCATTAAGGCTCTGATAGTTCTTTCTGAAATGCTATCAGATTATATGATGGTTATAAAGGCAAGACACTATCCTATATACATCAATGTGTATATATTAGTAACTCTTAACCACCTGGCTGGGTGCTAAGGGAATGGACATGGAGTAAGTCATTTTGTTTTCAGAGGAAGGTACAGTAAAAGACCAAGGGTATTAACTGCTGTCCAACGAGAGGAGGAAGGAGTCAAGTGGAGTTCATTCCTAGGGAGCTCTGGGTCTCTAGGGAGTCAGTGTAACCCAGGGAAGGGACTTGGTCAGGCAGAAGAGGGGTGTATCAGTAGAGGGATAAAAGGTACCAAAGAAATATTTTACCCATTTCACAATGAAACTACCTGGGTTTAACCTTGTTATTACTCCCTCGAGTGAAGTGGTAAGAATATACAGTGCACTGAGTTCCAGCTGGAATTTAAGTTAACATTCCAGGAACATGACCCCTAACTTCAGTATCAGAATTTCTCCAAACAAAGTTAGCTTGCGCCTCAAGACTCCCCTTATTAGAGTCCAAATTACCCCAAATTTCCAAACTCTCTAGTTGTCCCTAATAGCTTCTGAAGAAATAAAAACGATACAAATCCAGTTTAAGTACTCACAGGGGGCCCTCCATCACCACGACTTCCAGCAGGACCAGGTGGGCCGTTTGGACCCTAAATGGAAACAAAGAAAGATGGGGTCAAATCACAAAACAACCTTTATAAACGTTACTCTTTTCTTCAAATGGATTATTTCCATGTCTAGTAGAAGCAAATCTAGAGATTATCTTTGTTACATAAAATTCCCACTTCAATATTACCACCTTTAGGGGGTTATCCAACAAATGAGATAAAACAATATTTATGATACTTTTATAATATGTAAAGTGGGTACACATGTGTTAACTCATTTTAAAAATAGTCTTCTATCTGATATGTTCTGTGATGTAGGCATTTGATTGATACATGCTGTTACCGAATTTCATGGGTAACTGCCCAGGCTGTGTTGACCACTTGTGGACTCAACTTACAGATGGACCAGCAGCTCCAACAGGGCCTGTGGGACCAACAGGACCATTTTCACCCTTGGGTCCTTTGGTTCCTCTCTCCCCTTTGGCACCAGGTTGACCAGCAGCACCCTGTTGGAAAGGAACAGTTACAGTTCAGGTGTTTCAATGCACTCTACTTGTTCACTTGGGGTGTTTCCGGATTAACTTTCATCACGTGATACTCACAGCAGGACCAGCAAATCCGTTGGGGCCAGCGGGACCAACCTCACCACGTTCACCCTAGGTGGGAGAAGGCATTGCAAAATGTCTTAGCAAATCTCAGATTCATCGGTGTCTAAAAGTTATGAGTGTCCAAACTGATCCAGGTTTCTACTTACAGGGCTACCACGAGGACCAGCAGGGCCAGCAGGGCCGGCGGGACCAGCTTCACCCTACAAGGGGACCAAAAATGAGTGCATCAGTGCATCTCCCACAGATGCTCAAAGAGGTAGGCAGGAAAGGAAACAGAGGTAGCCAGTGGGTTCTCGTCAGAGTTCACAATTGCATCCAAAGAGGTGACTAATCCACGTCTCAGAGATAGAAATGAAATGGACTCTTACTCTGCCTAATGTTGTATTCATTTTGGAGGTTGAAGGGGTATTGGTCATAACACTTGTAGAAATATTGTAAATCAGTGTCCGCAATACCAGAAGGGGGATGTTTTAATTTTTAGATGGACATGAGGCTGATCTACTTGCAGCAATTTGCACAATATAATAAATAATGTCTATTTTAAGTGGACTGTTCGATGTGAAATGGGAACACGTGTATTGTGTTTTTTTTTTTTTTTACAATTGAAGGCTTCAGCAAAGCTCAGTACATTAGGATATTGTTAATGGGCAACCCCAAAAGACTTTCAAACAAATGACAGGGATTAAAGTATAGCTCAGATACCAGGCACATGTATAGAAAGGAAGAGAACTTTAACCACGTAGCATTTGTTCTCTGCTGCCCCATACTAACAGGTATGTTTTTAAATAGATGGGCTTTATACAAAGGCATAAAAATGAATTGCTAGGGCCCTTTGGGGCCAGGACAGCAGGGAATTTTTGATATTGCTATCAGTCAGAGAGTTGCAAGTTAGTGAAAATGCATGCTTACCCGGTCCCCATTGGCTCCAGCAGGGCCAGGAGCACCAACAGCGCCGGGAGCACCCTAGACCCCAAAAGAGAAGTCTTGTCAATAACACCCCATACCGTCAGAAGGGACACTTACCCTCTCCCCTTGCTGTGCTTATTCAGTGGTGGAACACTTTCACTGGACACTTGGGATAGACATCAAGAAAGCCTTGGATGCACTTCAGTTCTAATTATCAAGGCATCAGAAGCCACTCCAAGGAGTAGCGTTACTGCAGCCATGAAGGTCACGGAAATGTCTAGGTTATGGCAGATTAGGAACTGCAGAGGTCTGAACTCTCTGCTCTTTTAAAATTCCCTGGAGGGTAGCCAATGACTAGCCTTGTTAAGAAGAGTTAGGACTATGTGATTCAGAGACAGGACTATGATGAATGTGTCCCAGCACCGAGAGAGAGATGAGAAGAACCAAAGGGGCTTATGGCCCAGAAAGGCCATGATGCCAGTATTCCAGAGTAGGATTATTATACCTTGATGGGACTCTCGTTGGCACCTCCACGCCATTAACAGTTAATCTTGGGGCTGCTCTTAAATGATAAATTCTTAGGGTATACAGAACCTTGTTAGAGGATATGGCTTCTTAAAATGTAAGAATTACTGCTTTTTTTTCCCTAAAGCCCTATGATAGTTTAAACAATAATGTTCTGTTAAAGCCAGAGATTTGGGGGTGGTAGTTTGTACTCAGTACAGTTAAAACTAAGGAAGGGAGACAATTCATAATTTTCGTAATTTTCAAGGGCGTAAGTCCTCTTCTGAATTTTTCTTTTGGAACATGTAAAATGATGTGATTGGAATACCCTTTTACTAACCTTGACTCCCTCTTTTGTCAGTTGCATTTTGGAGAGCTTCTCAACTCAAATGGAGTGAAATGTTTAAAAAAAACCAAACCAATATAAGTACAATCAGAATTCTACTCACACGAGCACCATCTCTGCCAGGGCTACCAACATCGCCTCTGAGACCAGTTTCACCCTAAAAGCATAAAGCAAAAGCAACTTTTTATTTCCCAACCAAACTTTTGAATCAAAATTGGGTTTTTTTTTTCCTACAGAAGAGGCTATAATACCTTTTTATTCCTTTAAGATCTTTAGTAATGTTTTGATTTCCTACCATATTCTAACAAATCGAATGGAAATACTCATCTGATAGAAATATGGAAGGAAAAAATAACAACAACACAAAAATTCAAGTCCCTTTCCAGATTAGTGTTAACTATTCTTTACTAATTTCCATCCAGCCTCCTGAAGCATAATCAAGTGAGGTACAAACTCCTGTGGACAGAATTATAAGGCAACATCACAATGGGCTTCAGCGGCCGATCCCTCTTATGGCATAAGCAGTGCAGCAGCACGGTTGACAGCTGTTCAATATAGCTTCTTCCCATTAATTAGGGCAGGCGGAGGCATTATTGTTAGTGGCATTAAAATGAGCCTCATGTATTACTCAACACCATCTGTTTGCGTGAAATTCCATGGTAGCAAGGAATTTTGCCAGATTGGTGAGTTTAGAAACACGTAGGTGCTAGGTGGCAGAGGGAAATGTATACAGATAGATATCAAAATGCTACCAGACCACCTGCCAAGAACTGTTTAAAAAAACACAAAAAAGGTTAACCTTGTGCAGCCCTGTTTGCTAGAGTTCATCAACAGTATGCGTTAAGGCCCAACGCCGAGACAGTACCTTTTCTCCCTTGCCTCCAGGAATGCCAGCCGCACCCCTCTCTCCTGGGAGTCCACTAGGGCCAGATGGACCAGCAGTGCCTGGAGCACCAACCACACCCGGTTCGCCCTTGAATCAAACACATGCGAAATCAATTATTTCTGTGGTAAAAAGAAGAAAGTGGAGAGAGGAACTCTTGAAGGGTTCCAATTGATACATTTAATGGATAGCATTCTCTCCTGCGTAGAGAGACACAAAGGAGGTCTACGGAAGGAAAGAGGGAGGCTCTAAGTGAGGGAGACGCTGCTAACGACCCGGGACTAAAGAGAAGTGGGAGGTGGGAATGGGTGCCGCCAAGTTTTCTATAACCTGCTCTTAAAGGCAGGCAGGCCTGCAGGAGAAGAGAGGACCGACAATGGAAAGCAGAAAGTGAAGAATGTGTGCCCACAAACATGTTTCAAGGTGAAGTCTCTCAGCCTAGACAGGAAATGTGGAGAGACCTCATCAACCAGGGAGATGTTTACATTTTAATCTCCTTAAGAGTGGAGACTATAGCTTCCATTTTTCTATAACGCCTTACAATTCCACGTACTTAAAACCTGTTGACTGGCTTCCAACATAAAACCCTTTGAAAGTACTTTCTCAGAGAACCAATATTTCCATTCTTCCTTCCTCTCGCCCTCTTACCTTATTGTTATTTTTTCCAATATCCTTCCATATACCAAAATAGCTTTTTATAGTGACTCTTTACCCCTTAAAGGTAAGAATCAGAAGTAGTATAAATTGCCTTCTCTTTACTGCGGTTGAAGTAATCTGTTTTTCAGAAATGTATAATTCCATCTATTTTAAGATCTAAATCACAGGTTCTATTTTGAAACATAAGTTTTCAGGCTTAGGTTTTGGAGATGAAAGTACTGTCCAGTTAGTTTTTATCATCATAAATTCTCTTATTAAAATTTAGTTACTTTTTAAAATTTTACTCCAGGATGTTGGGAAAGTAAAATTTCATTCTCTAAAAATTGTGTCCAGATATATACGGTGTTTCTAGATTAAGACAAAAGTATGAATAGTGTAATGAGAAAAGAGTAAAACCCATACTAATTCATTTATGTGTGTAGAACACCGGGGTTTTGCTTCCTTTGGAATAATTTGGGTCTACTAGAATCAGACTGTTATTTACTGAGGTGGAAATCATTACTGTACTGAAAGTAAATTTTAAAAATCTGAGAAATAATTCATTTACTACTCTAAAGGATTTTACTTATTCTAGAGCATACTGGGCCAAACCAGCAATATAGAATATCACATTTTACCTTGTTCCCATCAGGCCCTGGGGGTCCAGAAGGACCTCGGCTTCCAATAGGCCCAGTAGGCCCAGCAGCACCACTTTCACCTGGGGGCCCACGCTCCCCCTGTGGGAAGGAATCAGAAGAAGTGTTGTGCTGTTCATCATTTTCCGAGATATCATGTTATACATCAGAGTTCATGCTTGTTTAGCTTCTGAATCCCAGCTCTCCATTTACAAGCAAATTACAATTACTTTCCCATAATTTCTCTACTAGTAAAACAAAAGGATGGGATGAGATAATCTCTAAGGTTTTATTCAGTTCTAGTGGTCTGTGGCTACAAAGTCAAAATCTGTTGCCTCTCGGGTATAATGTTCAACTTTTAGAATTCATTTCCTCTTTTCGGTCTTTTTCTGTGATATTAATAATTCCATAGGTAAAAACAGATGCCAGTTATACACAGTATTCAAAGGGAAACATTGTATCATTTTCAGTGAAAAGCAATACCAGGTGTAAATAAGGTTATATATCCTCATATCTATGTTCTCTTTTTACAATTGCACACAATAGGGATGTAACAGGTGTAAATATATATATATATATGTGTGTGTGTGTGTGTGTGTATATATAAAACAAAATATATATATGAAATGTGTATATTTGTATATATGTCTATTTATACCTATCTAAACACATCCCAATTTGCATGTAAGTATCACTACAACATAGTATTCTATGCTTCAGAATATTTAACATGTAAGTCCACACTGTAACTGCTTCAAAGACCCTTGTTACAATTTGGTTCTATGGTCCTGAAGAAGTGAAGTTGCTCAGTCCTGTGTGACTCTTTGCAATCCCATGGACAGTAACTTAGCAGGATCCTCCGTTCATGGAATTTTCCAGGCAAGAGGACTGGAGTGGCTTGCCATTTCATTCTCCAGGGGATCTTCCCAATGGTCTTATATCACTACATTTATGTGGGCATCCCAGCTCTATGGTAACTAGCTACATAACAGGATACTATAGGGGCCAACTAATCTTTCCAGTTAGTCTAATGACCACAGACAAATTGTATAAATTTATTTAATTTTTTAAATAAGAGTAGGCTCATGATTTCAGATTTTAGGTTTTGAGTACCAACAGGCATTGGAAAAATTGACTTTAAATCTTAATAGGATATTACTTTTCCTTAGCTCAGGTCAAGTCACTGTCATATAAACATATCTCACATGTATGTATAAGTCACTGAATATAACACATATATTAGTTCACTTATGTTTTTTATACCTTGTAGATTTTTAGTAAGAAATATGAGCAATTAGATACAAAAGTCTATTATCAATTTAGAAATCTATTTGACTACAGAAGAGTATCAGAAATTTGTTGTTACAAGGTCATCAGTAGTTTTTAGAAGAAAGCACAATATTTGTTTTAAAAATATTGTCAGGAGTTTATGAAAGTAATACTTACTCTTGCACCAGCAGGGCCAGGGAGACCAAATTCACCAGGGATACCCTAGGCAAAACATGGGAATAAATAAAGTATGACATTTACGTATTTTCTCTAGATCCGCTTATGTTTACGATGTTTAGAAAATTTTTGAAAGAGTAAAATAAAGCCAAATGGGCTCTGCCTCCGTGAGTGTATAAGTACACAGGCTATTAGGAACAAGAAAACTTTCAGTGGTGTATGGAAAGATAAAAAAAAAAAGTGAGAATTCCACTGATATGAAAGATAGATCTCCCCTAGAACCTGGTAGCAGAAAATTTTAGTTTCTCATTATTTAGCGTATTGCTTTTTTAAAGGTGACAAAAGACTCTTCTCCTTTGATAATATAATAAATAATGATGATGAACAGTATCAGACATTGCCTATTTTTAGTTATATAACAGACTGCTCTCTTAATAGAAACAATCATATTCTGCCCATTACCTAGTTAATTGTATACCCAAGTGTATCTCCTTTATTACTGACCAGCTGTCTCCTTAATGTGCCCCACTGTTGACAAAGGAGAACAGGCCACAGAATGTAACTGAATTGAAGCACATTCATCACAATTAGAGATAAAATGACTCAGAGCTCATGCCCTGATTGTGAATAGCGGTGTCGTGTCTGAATGCCAAGAAAAACATTAAAAGCAATTTTTCAGGGCCTAGTTTGATGGAAAATCAGTGCATTCACTTCTTTTCTGTGGAGAGGGAAATACTCTGTATTTTAACATTACCAAGAACAATACAAAAAAGTAAGGCTATTAAATGGAATGTTCATGATATATTTCACTTCCATAATGTGATGTTTCATTCAATCCTTAAAACAAAGTAATTTGAATGAAAATGAGTAACTTGGCTCATTCTCTCCAACAGTACCAACATACGTGGAATACTATCATTAACGCATGAAATATGAAGTTTCCTTTTGTATAATTGTACTGCAGTAGGATATTAAACAGAGAAAAATTCCCAAGTTTAGGTAAATTTATGATCACTTGTTTTACTCACCCTTTCTCCTGGTTTGCCAGCTTCACCAGCTGTGCCTGCAGGGCCAGGCAGACCCTAGATGAAAAAATTACAAACCTTCATCTTTATGACTATATTTGGGGGTTTTTCTAATAATTGGTTTTTGGGGGAACTATCTAATATCAATATGATCACTAACCACTGTGGGTTATGAAGGACTTATAGAAAAGTTTGCCTTGAAAAATATGTACTCTTCTTTGCTTCAGTTCTTTTTAAAAACTTTTAATTGGAGAATATTTGCTTTACAATGCTGTGTTGGTTCCTGCCAATATTGTAAATCAGCCATAAGTATACATAAGTCTTCTCCCCCTTGAGCCACCCTGCCTCTCCCACCCCAATCCCACCCCTCTAGGTCATGACAGAGCACTAGGCTGGGGGCCCCTGTGTTACATAGCAGCTTCTCACTCGCTATCTATTTGCTTCAGTTCTGAAATCATGTTCTGTGTGGTGGGGGAGAATGGTATAGTGATTTACAACTGGACAGTCTGACCAAAGTAATCATACGGACCCCGAGTCTGTGTGTTTTAGCTGACTTACCTGGAAGCCTGGAGGACCAGCAGGACCTTGTTCACCCTTTCCACCTTGGACACCCTGAAAGTGATAGGAAAGATCACATAGAGACATATGCCACTCTTGCTTTCTAGCTACATAACTTTCAGATTGGAGGAAAAACAGAAATGGCCACATTTGTGGGATTAGATTCATTTTAGGGCAGAATAGGACAAGAGTGGGAGAATACTCACCTGTAGTCCAGGGGGTCCCTGAGCACCATTGTTGCCATCAGGACCTGGAGCACCCTAAAATGTTTAGCAGAAAGGCTCAGTGTTAATCACTCCTGAGTCAGACAATGTAAGGTTCCCTAAAGCATGTGTGATTTCCTCAAAACAAAGCTTGACATTTTAGCATGAATTAAATATATTGTGGGTCCCCAACTGAAGCCCAAATACTGCCTACTGACTTTTTGATATGGCTTACGGGAAATCCATGGATGAAGGGCAACTTATGAAGGCCAGAGAATGCTACTAGCATATTCATAGCTTTTAAATCACAAAATGAGTTAAATAAAAGCCAAAAGCATCCATAAATATTTCTTAGTATACATTCTGATTTGTTCTATAGCTCACTGCCTTCTAAATGTGGTTAAAGAGAAAAGACATTTTTTGATTGTAAAAAGAACCTTGGGGGTACCATCGTAGAAAGAAAGTGATGGAACGATATGCAATGGCCTCAAAGATGTGTTGTTGTTGTTCAAGCGTGTCCGACTCTTCGTGACCCCACGGACTGCAGCACGCCAGGCCTCCCTGTCCTTCACTATCTCCTGGAGCTTGCTCAAACCCATGTCCACTGAGTCGGCGACGCCATCCAACCATCTCATCCTCTGTCGCCCCCCTTCTCCTCCTGCCTTCAATCTGTCCCACCATCAGGGTCTTTTCCAAGGAGCGTATCCTACGTGAATAAATACCACATGGATAAAGCCACACAGAAATGAGCACCTACCCGAGGGCCAGCAAGACCTGCATGACCTTTTTCACCAGCTTTGCCAGGATCACCCTATAATAAACATTTTAAAAACATACATTTAATGTCAAATTAACCATGACAATTCTGAAATACGGATGTCTTATTTTTTTTAAGCTTCCTCATCCTTGAGTTCTGTTATCTGAGGCATGACCCATTGTTGTGCAGCTCTAGATTACAACAAGGTCCACCTGTAAGCAACTCAGGATGTGAGTTTTCACAACGACATACTGGAGGCCAACTTTTAATGTGGTAAGTGGTAAATTGCAGTTTTCTTGTGTTGAAAGGGACCCCTTGAGGTAGAGGGGACTGATGCCAGAGAGAAATGAGAGTTTTGATGAAATGTGATGCAAAAAAGTGCTGAGGGAGAGGAGGTGGTGGTGATTCTTACAGTGGGGCCTTTGGGTCCAGGGAATCCAATGTTGCCAGGCTCTCCTCTTGCTCCAGCTGGGCCAATGGGTCCAGGTCTGCCATCAATACCAGGGAGACCCTGAAACCAGAGTTTATTTCATGTTCACTCAGCATCTATGGGATCTCACAACCTCAAGCTTGCGATTCTGCCATGGGGATAAAACAGAATCATCTTCTGAATGCATAGAACTTCTTCTAGAAGATGTCAGTAAGTTACGAATCCATTTTCCTTTTCTGAATAGGATGTCAGTACACACGCACCCAAGTCAATTTCATCTGTACACAATTCCTCCCTTCTCTCTTTTCCAAACCTTATCACCCTCTTCAATTTTCCCTGCCCTGTTTTTCTTTTTCCTTTTGCTTCTGTGCTCATTTGGCCTCTGTAATTACAATCTATTACTTTGCATTCCCAGATTTATGTGTGGCTGATACTTATTTTCAGTATAAACGTCTTCATGTGTAAATAAGCTACAGAATAGACTTGATAAGGGTGCAATAAGTGTCCTTGAAAATATAAGTGATACTTACCGCAGGACCTTCTTTACCAGCTGGGCCAATATTTCCAGGGGAACCTGGGAAACCCTGTAAAACAAATGAGGATGCCTTCCTATTGGCACTTTCACACATGTACTCAAGGTTCCAATGAATTGAAATGTCACAAAAGCACTTTTCTCCCAATTTTTGTTTGTTGCCTTAGGGCAAAAATTAGGGATATTAGCCCTAGCCAGGAGGTATGAGAAAGCTCTGAAAACTTTCTTCATTCTATTTTTAATGCCTTTCCTTTTATTGAATTTTACTGCAACTGACCCATTTAAAGATATCTCAAGAAACTGTTGAGCAATACTGTATGGGCAAAACATATATGTTTTTCTATCTTGTAACAGAAAAACAAATACTTTTAGTAAGCAGTTTTCGAAGTGGATTTTTTTTTATTGCTATGTTTGGCGTCTTTATTACTTATTTATGGTACAATTACAGTTGATACCCATCCATAAGAGATAATGGAGGCAAAAAATTACTCTATTGCTATGGATTAGAGTGTCTACAGCTCTAAAGGTCATTTCTCCATGGCCAGTGTGATGCTGAATACATTATAGCACTTTGTGATTGCTAGAAAAATGACTCACTTATGAATCTAATAAACTGATAATGTATAGTCCTAATACATTTTGTGAACACCTTATATAAAACTCACAAATTGAGATAAAAGATTCATGCTGATAGGAGAACCAACCTAATTTGGATATATTAAAATAAATATTTTCTTCCAAAAACCTCACAGCCATTGTATCAAGTAATAAATAGGACATTTATGGACTAACTAAATTCATCAAAATATCTACTGGGCTTTGATAAAGTTAAATTAAAAAGAGAATTGTCAGCAAGTTTACTAACAAATTAACTTTTGATTTTTTTTTTATTGTTGTCTTCAAATATTAATCATCCCTTTAAAAAAGGAAACAGTGCCAGGTGTGACTTTCTCAGAATTAATCTGAAACTTACTCGGGGTCCCATGAGGCCAGGCTCTCCAGGGCGACCAGAATCTCCATTGGGACCTCGCACCCCAGCAGGGCCAGTTGCACCACGGCTACCAGCAGGGCCCTATTTAAAAGAAGAGGGAGGGGAGCCTGTTAAAGCCAATGTCATACCCACCACCAGAGGCATCAAGTTCCTTTCCAGGATATGAATAATGGACATCTTACCATGACACCAGCTCTGCCGTCAGCTCCAGGTAGACCACGGGAGCCTGGATTTCCCTGGAACAAAGTACACAAAACACAGAAGAAAATCAGAGAAAATTCTTCCATCAGGTAGAGTAGAGTTTATTAAAACATGGCACACATGCAAGAAATCTTGATGCCCTTCAGCGGGGGATACGATAACAAACCAAGCCAAAAAACTTTCTCCAAACCCCAAAGGAATGTGTGGGAGAAGCATTCTGCAAAAGTAGGTCAACCCTGTTTCCAGACCAATTTTATAACATATCAAATTGAGAGTCAGTGATTTAAGACAGCAGATGGAAAGCAGATGCCTCCTTCATCTAGAAAATGCACTTGGTAATTCTAACCAATTCCCAATGAAGGCGTGCCTCTGGCATGTCTGGGTGTCAAGAGCGTTTGGAACCTACCCTCAGCCCAGGAGGTCCTGGGGGGCCAGCGGGTCCGATTTCTCCAGTGGAGCCTCTCTTTCCTTCTTCACCACTGGGGCCAGGAGGACCTGGCTGCCCAACAGCGCCCTATTTAATTAAAAAAAAAGGAAACGCAGGAAAATAAAAGTTGTCTTTACATCCAGCTAGAGAAAAGCAATAACTTAAAAAAAGTAGAAGTATTACTTTTTGGATTGAAACAGTAGTAATTCCATAAAACTGTGACTACAGAACTACTCACAGGCTCTCCCTTGTTGCCGCTCTCTCCTTTCGAACCAGCTGGGCCGGGCTCACCCTAGGGTCCAATACAAAACAGTGGTCAAATGACAGACATCTGTCACAATCCTCTCTGGGAGACAAACATCGGGGACTGTTCATGAGTCAAGGTAACGCGAGCTTTAGTTCTCTGTGAAATACGCTCAGTTCACATGTCAACGAGTACAGGGGAACAGTCTTGACTCGAAAGGATGAGACTGGTACAACAGACATGTGCCTCCCTGACCTCTGGGTGATGTTCCAGGAGAACAGGAAGGGTGGGTGTGTCTGTGTGTGTGTGTGTGTGTGTGTGTATGATAGAGAGAGAGGGGACACACAGTGTGTGTGTATGTGTGTGTGTGTGAGACAGAGGGGAAGACTGTATACATACAGGTGCCTGAACTTATAGTAAAAATACAAATCAAAAATGCTGGAGAGAAAGAGAATGATTAGATGGCAAGGGTAAGTCTAGACGGGGATGAAATGATGGTAGGGACGGCATTTGAAAATGAGGGGAGCATCAGCCACGACCACTTACAACAAGTCCTCTGGCGCCAGTAGCACCGGCAGCGCCAACAGGGCCAGGAATACCCCGGGGTCCAGGGAGGCCGGGAGCCCCAGCAACACCGGGAAGGCCCTGGAGAAGAAAGGCAGCAAGGTCCATCACGAGACAATGAGAGACAGCGCCCATTAAACACATTTAAAGCCACAGCGGCATAGTTTAGCCATATACTCACAGCAGCACCCTTAGCACCAGGAAGCCCATTGGCTCCGGGGTTGCCCTGTAAGGAAAAGGAAGGGAGAAGGATACGGTTCATAGGAGTATTTCTGTTCTTCTATGATCCTGCCTTCACTCCTTTCACTTCCTTCCTCCTGCTCAGCTAGATTAACGACAATGGCTACTTACAGGAGGTCCAACAGGGCCAGAAAGGCCTGGGAGACCCACTTCACCACGGGGACCTGCGGGACCAGCAGGGCCAGGGTTACCAACAGGTCCAAGTTCACCCTAAAAGCAGGAATAGACACCGAGGCATTAGTCAGCAGAAAATGAGACAGCATATCTCTGGTTTTAGGTCACCAAGTTTTATGAAATTTCTTCAGAATTGCAATAATTTCCCTCATGAGGTCTGGTACCACAGATAATTCCAAGAACTGAGGAGCCCGGCAGGCTATAGTCCATGGGGTCGTGAAGAGCTGGACACAACTGAGTGACTGAGGACGCGCCACAGTTGTGGGTTTGCATTTCTATTTTTCTGGTCCGGTTTGACCATCTCGGCTACCACTGCTATCTACATCTACGTCTGTCTCTCTTGGGAGAGACTCTGGATCTCAACTAGTCAGTTCCAGCTCGTCTGAGAGAGTACTCCAGAGGAGCCCCATGGAGTCAGTTTCCATGCTACCATCTTGATCTATGCCCACCGTGCTTAGGGTGCAGAGAGATAATCTATTTCAGGTTTAGAGAGAGAAAACCAGCTGTTCTGTACCCAGTTGGAAGGAAGGACCAATTAAGCTGCTGTTCTGTAACTGGCTACTTGCAAACATAGTCCCTTTCTTTCACATCACAATAAAAAGTGTTCAAGTAATGACAGTGGTCACCGGCGTTCTTACCTTGGGGCCAGGAGCACCTGGGAAGCCTGGAGGGCCGGCAGACCCAATGGGACCCTGAAATCACAGGAGAAGGTAGTGAGAAGTTTCCTCCCAGTAAATTCACAAAACAGTAACAGAAGACTGAAGCGGCTTAGAGTGGTGTGGTCACAGTTAATGTTGGCCAAGAGAAAACTGACAGCTAGTTTGTCGTCAATGGTATATTATCAGAGGGAAGACATTCCAGGAATCCCAAGTGAGGTAGATTTTATTTTACATATCAATTACAAGCCTCGAGGATAGTAGTTCTTATAAACAGACCCTTCAGAGAACATTTGGCAAGGTGTCTAAAATGGCATTATTTCACAAGGAATTAATAAAGAAGAGAGCTCCATCCCACACTCCCAATCCTTCCAAATTCTTCAGTGTCACAACTTACAGCAGGGCCCACAGGACCCACACTTCCATCACTTCCACGGGCACCCTATGAAGAAAAGAGGAAAAAAAGTCAAGTGCAAAGTTAAATGGCATATATTAGAAGCTTTTAAAAAAGAATAAAAAAGAACCAAACTGGAAGCACTCACAGCTGGGCCAGGGGCACCAACACGTCCTCTCTCACCAGGAAGACCGCGGGCTCCCTAGAAGCAGAAATATTTCCAATGAAATCCAGAATTGCTAATTCAAGGAAAAATCACAGGCATCATTTGCTTTTTTCCAATTTCTAACATATGCAAGAATTCACTGGAAATAAATAGGTCTTGTTCTAATTCCAACTAAAAGGTAACGGATTTCAATTAACTAGGCAGAAGGCTATTAGAAAAATATCAAAGACTACAATGCCAAGGGAAATGGTAATTAGCAAAAACATTAAAGAAGTTCCACCTTGCAAAGAGTGTACACACTTTTTACTTACGGTAAAGTAATCAATACTTACCGTTTGACCTGGAGTTCCATTTTCACCAGGGGCACCAGGTTCACCCTACATGGAAAAGGAGGATTGAGTTTTTATTCATTATATATATATATATATATATATATATTACTTTTTTCTGATTGGGTAATTTTTACACTGTCATTTCAGTTTCAACCATTCATGTATTCATGTAATATTTCTTACATAGATTGTTTCTCAATTATGCTGACCACGTAAATTTTAAAAATGTATACAATATGGGTTTTTATTTAGATAATATAATATACCACAGTATTAGGGAGATGTGGTCACATGTTATTTACCCTTTCCCCAGTTTTCCCTTTAGATTTTGGATATCATTTAGACGAGGCTTATGTATTAGGAACGATAACATAAAAAGAGACAATAGGATAAATTGCTTGCAACATATTTACCCTCTTTAAAGTTATTTTGAACATAGTACTTTTACTTTTATAAAATATGCAGGAAAATTCGAAGTTTCCTAATATTTTATAGAGCTGTATTATTTCCAAGCTACCTTCTTGAGTAAAAACCGTGGTGATGGTGGTGGTAGTGGTAATTTAATACTATGGCACGTGAAAAGGAACTTTCCTTCAAGATAATCTAATTTAGATATAGCAGAAACCTGGTCTGTGAGACCACTTAAGATGCTTCATTTCTAGGATTTTTATCTGAAGTGTATTCTTTGTGAGCGAGCCCTAGAGTGGGAGTCAGGAATTCTAGCCTGTGCCCTCCTACTGGATGTGTGGCTTTGGGCAAGTCACTCACTCTCTTTAGGCCTCAGTTTCCCGCATCTGCAAAAGGAGAGAGCCTCCAAGGATCCTTGCAGCCCTAGCATTTGATGGTGCTGTGATTAGTAGTCTGAGCTATTATCTTAGGCTCCAGGGAGGGGAAGTTTGACCTTATCCATTTGTGTGGCAGCTGCAAAGTTAGAACATAGTCTCCATATTCATGTTCATTTCTGGTCCCACTAGTATTCGTTACTCATTAATTTGTAATTACGTTGGTATTCACTTTAATATCACATTATCTCCTTAATAGAAGAGAGAACATTTTATAGTTGAAAACGCTGTCAGAGAAGAGCCGGGCCAAGAGATAACACACTTCTGAGACTTTAATTACCTAATTAAAATTTTTTTGAGTGTGCACAGATAAATCACAGGAAAGAGGTTGAAAAGTGTATTGTGACATGAATGTACCTATCTAATTAGTGCATGGCAAAGGGGAATTTACAGTTTAAAATAACATAGTGTTCTAATATCTGATTATATGTTTATTTACTTTTATTTTGGCTGCAGAGAACCACTGAAATTACAGGAGGAAAGGAAATGGAGGAAGAAACTATTGACATTATTTTTATCTTAATCATTTAATAGGTATTAAATTTAATGAATATCATCAATAATTGGCCTTTTGTTATAGAATCCCATAGTCCTGACCATTGAGGGATTTAAAGTATTGAGGAGGAAATCAGATATTCTTAAGAATATAAGTAGCCTTTAGTAAAACATATTTTTTGATGGTGATAGGAAATTACAATCGTTTTAAAAACAGGACTTCTGATTTAGTATTTACCTTCACACCTGGAGCACCAGGCTGTCCCTTCAATCCATCCAGACCGTTGTGACCCTGAAAGGCAAACCCTCATTATTAAAATGCTATTCCATTACAGTGATCAGTCAACTCAAACATCTTTTATCTTCGCAGTTACTGTTTCTCTAAGAACCTTGTGACTGCTTCGGGAGAATATGACGTCCCAGTGCCCCAGCCCCTGACAAACTCCCTCTGTTGCCCTAGGTAAGTCACTAAACCTCCCTCACTTGAAAGAGAAACATAAAGAACTAGATGCTCTCTCACGTACTTTCCATCATTAATAATTGTATGATCTTCAGACGGCTTTAAATACCTCTTAAGTTGCACCCATTTTATACAGTTTTCTCTGTAGGATCCTCATTTCTTGGAAGCTATGAACAGACTTAAAAAAAAAAAAGCTACATTCCACTTTACTTTCTGGCCACCTTACTCTTTAACTCTCTCTCCACTTGGGCAAATTCCAGGAATTTGGAACCAATATGTGTTATCCAGAAGTTTAAAGGTACCTGAGGGGTTTACTAAAAGTAATCAACATTTTCTCTTTTGTGGGTAAAGAAGGTGCTCACCCTAATGCCCTTGAAGCCAGGGAGTCCAGGAGTTCCAGGAAAGCCACGAGCACCCTAAAAAGAAACACAGATGACAGATGACATTTTTATCCTAAACAAAAAGATCCTGATTTCTTCCCTCCAAAGTGTTTCTTCTCATCAAAGTCCAAGCTTGGAATCAAAGACTAGCATATATGTAAGCACAGAGAGGTGATTAAGATGCTATAATTTGAGTAACCAATCCTATGATACTCTTAGAACCCACAATTTAGTTGTTTACAGTAGGCTTACTATCATTAATGTTACATTATTAGCATTAATAAAAACTATGCATTCTTAACTAGGCTCCTTTATTTGTTGGATGCCCCCAGTGAGTGTCAGAAGTATGGCGTCTACATTGCCACTTAGTCTGATTCTAGTTTTTGCAATTATTTTATACATGAGATACCTCTGATGTTTGGACTAAATGCTGTTATTAAAAAAAAAAAATCTTACCTGTGGTCCAACAACTCCTCTCTCACCAGGTCGTCCAGGTTTTCCAGGGTGACCCTAAAACATCAAAGCATCATAGGGTAAACCTTTTCTTAGTAAACTATCCGATCAAAGTGGGGACATCTTGGTTTTTACAGTAGGGGGAAAAAATGCATTATATAAAAATATGGATCCAGATACATATCTAATTAACAATGATATTTCCTTAAATACAAGAAAATTAATCATTATTTCACTAAAACATTATTTTCCATATGGGGAGAATTACATCAGGCATATTCAGCTTTTGGCAGAATACTTCATTTGAATCTAGAAATTCTATTTGAGGCAGGAGTATTTAAATGGTGCACTTGGAAATGCTTAAGAGTAAATACTTACATCCTCACCAGCCTTGCCAGGAGGGCCAGGTGGGCCACGAGCACCAGCAGGACCCTAGGAAAACAGAAGACCCCTCATTTTGTTAATGCTGTATTAATAAACCTTTTGAAAAAAAATACTTATCACACAGGGGGAAAAGTACTCACAGTCTGACCAGGTTCACCAGGCTCACCAGGAGGTCCCTGGAAACCTTGTGGGCCCTACAAGAAACACAGTAAGTAACAGTCCAAGCCTTTATTTAATTCTCTGTCGTCTTTACATAAGAGAGAGTACAGGCTCCTGGTACTTACAGGGGCTCCAGAGGCTCCAGGAGGGCCGCGAGGTCCCATCAGCCCCTGTGAAGAGGACAGACACAGTTAGCACTGGCAGGTCATCCTGGCCTTGGAGTGGGGTAGACAGGACTACCTCGGCAGTGCCACAGTCCATGATGCACTAATGAACAGAATTGTCCTGGCTTCATCTCATAAGGTTTTGTCCCTCCCAAGGAAGCATTTACTGACCCAAGTTTCTTCCACTGTTTCTCTGCCTTTGCTTTCACCTTTTCTCCCAACCCAGAACATAACTTGGTTAGATGGCGTGGCCATCGGTTCCTTAAATTCGTGTGCAATTGGGCAGATTGAGATTCTTCTAATGAAATGAAGTGACTCAGTCTTTGCATGGTACAGAATATACAACTACTGTGCATTCAGCCAGGGAAGCATTTCCATCTGGATTTCCTTGATCATATGTCATCTCCTCATATCATACCTAACGAAGAAACTGGTGTTTCTCTTTGCCACAAGGGGCATAAATTGCAAAAGATCGAAAGTCTTTCTTAATGATTAGAGGGAGGTTATAATCTTTTGTTTCATAGTCTTATGTTATAATCTTATGGCTCCATTAAAGGCTATTAGTGGCTGCTGAAAATGTCAAACCAAAGTGGATGTAGTAAGGGGTGAAGGAAAAATAAAATACTATTGAAAGTCCTATTATTGAAAATATGGCCCAAATGGCAGCAGACTGTTCTCCCCTTGATTCTTCATTCTGTAGCACACAGAGTCAGACCAAGTGTTGCTGGTTTGAGAGCTGCATACACCTGTGAGCCCCCTTTGCAAGGCCCATGCAATTTCTTCTGAAGGGGCCATGCCTCTAACGCTGAAAATACTGCACAAACAAGAGTCAGGTAATTTGTCTATGGGGACTCTGCAGTCAAGTCTGCCCCATATTAATGCCCAGAGTGAAACAATACAGATTTTATTAAAAGCACATCATTTTAATTATAAGAATTATGGTTTTTTTGGTTTTAGAAATTGCTTCCACGTTAAAAGAAAAACTGTCACTATTCAATCAAAATAATATTTTCAGGGGTACATTAAAAAATAATTTTCCTTGACACCATGAATTTTTAATTATATTTATTCATTTTTTTTCCATGTATTTGCAACAGTTTCACTTACATAAAAGATGGTTTATTTTGTGGAGGCTGTTGGGTAGAGGATGATTACTCATTAATTCAGAGAAGAACCCTTTGGGGTTTTATAGTTATTGATTTTCCAACATGGAAATTTATTTTAATGCTTTATTGCTGCCTATCTTGCCTGTGTGTGAAACAAATATCTGTTGATTATATATGTCTGTGAATGCCTGTCAATGTGCAAGCTTAAATTATATTTCACTGATATTTAAAAGTAAAACATAATGCTTTCTGCCCACCAGAAAGATGTTCCGAAGTCAGGGAAACTTGAAATCCATATTAACTTTCCAGACTTATGTAGGTTTTTTTTTTTTTTAATTAATGAGTTACTTTTTTTTTTTTTAGCTTCTTCTTGAGATATGGGTACTGCTTTTAATGTCCAGCATTAGCTGAAATGGCTAGTTTCAAATATCCAATATAAACAAAGCCAAGAGAAAATCTCTACTTCCTCATTTCAGCTATGAATGCTTTAAATTACCAGCAAAATCAGGAAATTGGAAATCATCAATTAAAGGCATATTACTTCTCAAGTGAGAGTTTTAATTTACAGAAAATATTGTCTTGCCCTTACAGTGTATTAGCTTATTGCGGACCATTAGCTACAGCAGAACATCTTTTGAAGACAGAGCACTGCATACGTTGTCCAGGTAAAATTTATATTTTAAGGACTATCTTAACTTTGGGCAGATAAATACTTTTGTTTGCAAATAATTAACTAAAAAATCACTGAATTGTGTGTGGATATGTACTAAACTGCAGCGTTTAATCAACTTAATGTTTTTACTTGTAGCAATTTTCCCCTCTATTTTATACACACGAGTATATATTTTGCATTTTCTTAGTTTTTTTCCCTAACAAAACTCACTAATGCTTGTGAGAAGGTTTACTTGTAAAAGATAGACTTTTATCACCACAGTCATATTCTCTCCTATACTGATTTATAATTAATCAGACTTTAAAAAGAATTTTTTATCAAAAATGGATAAAAAGAAACATTTCCTAAGTTATTAATTCCTTGAGAGATGGTGAAAATCTGTCATATTCACTGTTTGTATCCCAAAGGCATAATAGAGTTTGGGTCTCATCGAAGATAGCTGGTAAATACTTGTTGAATGAAGTAATGTTTTATTCAAGTACTAGATACATAAGCCATGATGTTGAATATCAGACATCTTGCCTGACATTCTGTCATTAACCACATGTACATGTCCTTGGGAAAGACCTTAAACTCTCTAAATAGAAAATGAGCTTCTTCGGTGACTCAGATGGTAAAGAATCTACTTGCAATGCGGGAGACCCGGGTTCTACCTCTTGATTGGAAAGATCCCCTGGAGAAGGGAATGGCAACCCACTCCAGTAATCATGTCTGGAGAATTCCACGGACAGAGGAGCCTGATGGGCCCCAGTCCGTTCGGTCACAAAGAGTCAGACACGCCTGAGTAACTAATACACACACACACAGAAAATGAATGGGCTAGACTAGAACTTGCTGATCTAGACTAGAACTTGCTGATCCTTTCCAGCAAGTTCATAGAACTTAATAGTTCTGGGTCTCTACTGGTTGCTTAAAATTCTATGCAATATTAAAGGGCATAAAAAAGTTAATTAGAGCGATCACTCTTCTAAATTAAATTGGTTTGCTTAAATTATGGTTACTATGTCCAGAGATTATTTCTTGGAAATAAATATCTGATCTATCATAAGGAGGCATGTTTGTAGAGAAAATGGAACCCCCTTACCTGAGCTTAGATTTTTATAGATTTGAATACAAAAATAGCTACTGCTTTTATCTGATCTGAGTACTATTAACCTAGGTAGCTAAATAAATGGCTATGTGAACTTTAAAAATAAAGTAAATTCCCTATTTAGTACTTTTTTGGCTAAGATAAAAATTGGAGATAAACATACCATTGGTCCAGGGCCACCTCCTTTTGCATCAAACTGAGCAGCAAAGTTCTAGATGGGAGAAAAAGAGAAAAAATATGTATATAAATAACTATTGGCCATATAGTTCATTTTTCTCATTCTATTTTTAAAGATTTTTCTGTTGATGTTTAAAAGGGAGCAGTATTTTTTACAGCATTCTCAATTTAGACTTCCCTACTGAGCTAAATTCCTAAAAAAATTCAAGAATTTAAAATTTAGGGCCACCCCTAGTTTGAAATAGGGAGCTTCCCTACTTATTTTGAAACTTTTCCTGCCCTGTTAACCCTCTCACTTCAGTCCCCACCCTCTACCTGTACATTGAGGAAGAGAGCTTTCTGAACTTTAAAAGTCAGTGGGAGCCCCTGATAAATTAAGCAGAAACCAAGAGAACAACTTTGCATTCCCACCTGTTGCCCTGTTCCTCTGGAACTACACTAAACGACTAAGGGATCTTTTTCTTGCTGTAGTTTCAAAAAGAGTATAAAGAGTATTCAAGTTTAGAGGAAAATTAAATTAAAATGCCCCTTGGAAGATTAAACTTTTAAAAAATAGTTCACAGTAATAGCTTTACTGTTAAAGATCTCTCTTATAGTGGTAGATCTATTAAAGAAGGTGCTTTTTAATGCACTCAGTAGATAAGCAATCATAATAAGATCTTTGGGGGAGAAAGGTCTTATTTTACTGGCATATAGTTGGGTATTAGAATCAGGCTTCTGATTCATAGTGCTAACCAATTAAGCAAATATGTTTTCCTTCCTGCAGTGAGGCCATTTGGCGCTCATACCATTGTTAAAGCATAAAGCTAAAAGAAGATATTAATGAAAAAGGGAAATGTACTTTTCTCAAATTAGTTTCAAGCAAATTAAACCCAAAATGGCTTTGAATGTTGGTTCTGCAGACTTCAAGCCAAGGAGAATAAAAAGAGTAGGATGTTTGTAAAATTGCTTAAGATCAGGGATTTCATTTATAATTCAATCTAATCAAACTTTTTAATAATGCAACGCCTCTTATTTGTGCCCCATTGATAAAAGATATTAAATTCCCAAATTAAATAATGGTCGCAAGGGCTGCAGCTACCTTCAGTGAACACAAATACCTGGCCTGTAATTGACAAGGGTGCACAAAGAGATCTGCCAAAGCAGAATCTTGAATGAAGACACCAAAGGAATGAAATAAAATACTATACTAATATCCAAATAGCAGACTCTTCCTCAAAACCACTAAAAATAAATTCCCCAATGAGTCTTCTTCCAATACAGGTATAAGAAACTGAAGTTAACGATACTTAAAGACACCTTACCCCGCCAAGACCAGGGGGGCCAGGTGGGCCAGGGGGACCAGGAGGGCCTGGGATGCCGTCATCACCATCTCTGCCTGGTGGGCCTGGTGGACCCTGTGATGGAAAAAGGGAATTACATTAGGGCTAGACAAACTCCATGGAGACCTGTACTTCAAAAAGGAGCCCTCAGAATCCATGTGACAAGATCGGAAGTTGGTCAGAAGGTACACGTGGTGTGGACGTTTAAACTGCCACATCCATCACTACTGATATGGGTCTGTTTTAGAAGGAGGTTTAGTAGCTGGTGTCCAAAGAAGACACAAGACAGGGTAGTTCCTCTTGGAAGAGGACTATGTCAGCCATTTGATACTGAAGCATAAAGGAGCTCCAGTATTCAAATAGAGCTAAAACTTATAGCTATAAATTCATATGGTTAGCAGTGCACAGTGATATACTATGTATGTGTGAAGTCGCTCAGTCGTATCCGACTCTTTGTGAGCCCATGGACTGTAGCCCGCCAGGTTCCTCTGTCCATAGGATTCTCCAGGCAAGAGAATACTGGACTGGGTTGCCATTTCCTTCTCCAGATATACTATGTATATTGACTGTCAATTTCTAATTGATGAATTTACTTAATTATTTTAGTATGTTATGTGTGAAAAGTAGATGAAATGACAATTAATAGTCATCACAGTGTAGAAAATCCTGCAGTTTTCCTACCATTAATACTATTTATGTTAAAGTAATCTACTGACATAATCCTACCTGTAATAAATTGCTTGAGTGGAATACATTTAAGTCTGCACTTCTCAATGGATACAAGGTATGGGTATTTATATATTGATATCACATAAATATAGCAAGGAGATCTAAGAATATCATGAAAAAAATGCAAGCCTAACTTATACATTTATTAATTTAAACAGAAACATGTTGTTGACTGCTGGTTCACTATTACATTCAGCCGACATTAGAGATCTTACTTGAAAAGTAAACAAAGCATGTTGAAAAAGGGAAGGGTCATGTTGTAGTGGGCAGGCACATCTCCCTATGTATGTGTTGGACATGTCACCTTAAAGCAAAGAAAGACCATGCAAAGAATATGGCTGTCTAGAATAGGTTTGCTTTCTTAAAGGATAATCTTGACCTAAAAATAATATTGATTATATAGAATCATGCTCATTGACTTTCTGTAAGGCATTATCTGCTTAAAAGGTAGGCAATTATCTGGATACGTAACATTTTTATAAATGGTCAGACTCCCATAGTTTCTAATATGTAGTTATTAAAATATGGGCCAAAGCTCTTTAATAGTTCAAAAATTACACACCCTTTCTCCGCGTGGTCCTCTATCTCCACTTGGGCCCTATAAGGAAGATACAAACAGCACAATAATAAATGTCTAAGCAATTTCTAGTGAATGAGCAAAGCATTCTTGATAATGATTAGTCAGGAGGCTGATCTAACCATAGTTATAAAAATAGCACAATACAATAGATAAAAGTATTTTGTTTTTATTATAATTACATATAATTTTGTTTTACACTGGGAGATTGAAGGCTATAGTCTCCAGCATTAGGGCCAATATTGTAACCACTCTTTTTAGAAAGCTAATTTCTGTGGATAAAATTATCATTTTGTAACATCAATAATAGCATATTTATACAGTTAAAGCTCTTTAAAATAAACTTTTGTCTACTACCTATAATTAATATAATAGTTCATCTCTAGAACAAAAATAAATCTTTTCTTTTTCTTTAGTATGTAAGTCACCAGTTGTATAATATAAATATAATTAGAGATGACTCTGGAAGATAATAAGGCTTTATCTTACATATCAAAGCTACTTCATTTTATGGTTTAGCTAATGCATATTCATATGCACAAAATCTTGACAAGGTATTTTCCTTCTGTAGTGTACCATAAGTTTAGTTAAACTCTAAGTTATCTCTGATCATTTCAGATACAGAGAAGTATTAGATTCTTACCTTTCTTGCAGTTGCCTAGAAGAGAATTAGTAAAAGATTATTATGAGGAAAACTGTATAAACTTTAAAATGGCTCCCATTTCCATGAAGTATACAAATATACTTACAAATTATACATACTGCACATTACTATTATCTTAATATTTCAAAGTACAATCTACATTTTACCAATAAAAAATATGAACAGATCTCAGATATATACTTATCCATAATTATACCTCAAATTCAGTTCATGAGCTAAGAATTTGCTCATAATAATCTCGCAGATGACTCCAGGGAGTGACAAAATTCTCTAGCTTGATGAAGTCTAGCTCCGGGGAACCTGGTACTAACACCCAACCTTCTACTGAATTATTTATTCTTCTTTTCTTATGGGTGTAGGTTTTAGGGTGGCCTTATTCAGTAGCCCCGCCCATTTTGGAAACTGGGGTGGGTACTTTCTAAGGCAACCAGAAAGGCTGGACTACCGTAACTCTTCATATTTTTGGAAATTCAGGTTGGTCAATACCAATATAGCTTCCTTTTCCTTCCCCAGAGACGACTACTGTGGCCAAGGTAATCAAAGTCTAAAATTAAAAATTCTAAAAATAATTTTACTTACCTCTTGTAAGGCTATAGAGAAAAGGGAAAAAAAGAAATAATTATTAGTATTATTTCACTGATCACCAGCAGTGATTAACAAATGGGTATACTTGTCTATAAAACTGACTTACTTAAGTAAAGGACCAGTTGTATTTTTTATTAAGAATATTCAATGACTTGGAAATTATGCAGGTCAAAATTATGGCAAGGATCAACAGGACTATTTGTTTTAAATATTAATATGTAAATATATTTTGAATTAAATTGTTAATTATTTACTATTTTATAAATGCTGTGAAACATTAATGTGTCTAAAGGATACTTGTAATATTTAGTAATTATGATGGTAAATTGCACAGTGACTCACTGAATGTGAGCAAAACCAGTAGATTGATGAGGAATAATTTGTAGTTTAGATAATTTTTGATACTTAAAAATTTAAAAGGGGGGAAATTTAGGAAACTACATTACCTAAAGCAGATTTTGTTTTTTTATATAACATTAACATTACAGTGTTTGTACCATTCTTAATGTCCTTTTTCAAAAGGACTAATTTGTGAATTAGTCACCATGAAAATGGATTCATCTGGACATCTGAAGTTTTGCTTTAAATAGGTTCACTTAAATTAGGTGAGGTCATTTTACCAACATATATCACTTTTGGCCCTGAGAAAGAATTGCTCTGTATAAATGGAAAAACTGCATTAAAGATCTAGAAAAATAATGGGAAAAATACACCAAAGTAGTATCCTCCCCCTTTGCCATAATTGCTCTAGGTCCTTAAAGACTGAATTCTGCTCCTACAGTATAAAAATTACAGGCTAACACAGGATATAAATGTGGCCAAGTTGGCAACAAAAGGAATCACCCCCAAAATCGCTTTAATTAGGTGGCCAAGAAGTGTGTCATTTGGAGTGAGGACATCTGTTGTAGCAGTCACAACTGAGGAGGGTGGACCACATCCAGCCCTGATATTTAAGGGCAATTTATGAGAATTACTTTTAAATTAGGAAAATGATATGTTTACTTCATTGTGTTCATCAGTAGGAAGAATAATTATGCCTGGGCTGGATTAACGGAAGTCCTCATGGTTTTGGAAATTTGCCTTCTAATTATTCAGACTGAGCCATTTTGAAGAATGTGTGTTGGGTAACTTCTATTCAGACTGGGGTTGGATATTGATCAGAAGTTGAATTGTCCTTTGTATCTTCAAACTTCCCTAGGTCTATTTTCATCTTTGGGAGAAGACCCTTTTCCCCCACCACCCTTAGATCTCATAAAAATGAATCTGGTAATGTGAATTTGTTCAATGCAATTATTCCTTAGCATTCACAGTGTGTATACTAAGAGTGGATGAAGGGAGAAAACACACACAAATGCTTCAGTAATGATGCAACAGTAGACACCGTGGCATATGGGTGGAGCCAAGTTTTAGAGTGTTGGGTGTGGCCAGATACCCAGTCGGGTCATAAAACCTACAGCTGGAAAGCAGCCTTGGAGTCCATCCAATTTCTATCCTGTGTTTTAGAAAAGGCTCAGTTTGACTCGCCCACAGTCACATGATAAATTATTGGCAGAGTCATGGGAAAAACCTGGGTCTCTTGAGACCCAGATCAGTGTTGATAATTTCCCAGCTTGCTAAGTTCAGAATGCCTATCACGGGGAACATGTTAAAGAGATAACGCTCAGGCTCAACAAAAGGCAGGGCAGATTTTAGCTAAATCATGTTACCATTTCCATGATCAGGTAATGAAATGAAAAGCTAATTACATTTCAGGAAGTATCCATTTTCCTTGCCGGGAAACACTGACTAGCTTTTGGGACTGGGTTCAACGAGAAATGCAGACATTCTCTGTATAACCCTGTGGAGTCTTTAAATGGGGATTGCACGAGCCTTAAGCCCTGGTCCCCTGTGCTCTCCTTGTCCTCCCTCCAGAGGGCGCCTCATGGTCACCATCATCCAGACCAGTCTTAAAACACCCAGAGAAGTCTTTAGGGCGTGAGGGTTTTTTTTTTTTGTTTTTTTTTTTAATAACTTAATTAAAAGGTTTTCTAAGCCAGGCCTCAGGTTTCGCAGAGGTGGGCATCAGGGCAGTTATGGGGCCTTTTAGGTGGAGGCCTTTGGCTTCCTTGGTCATGTCAGATAACATCTCATCCTTAAAGAAAAAGATTCTCTGCTCCCTTTGAGCTTCACTAGCTGGAGGATCCAGATGAAGTTCACAGCTTCAGTCCGAGTTAAGAGAAAAGTTCCCTAACTTTTGGCGAGAGTTGAGAGCCTCTTTGGATTTTCATTTCTACAGTATTTTCCACGTTTCTCCTATATGCCAGCGTTTCTCCACATGCCAGAGAGCCTGCCCTCCTAACTGTCCCTGAAACTTGGCGAGGTTTTCCATTTCAGACCAGGTTTTCCTGCCCACCCCTCTAACCTCTTCCCCAGACTGCCCGAAACAAGCTGAAGGCACTTACATTGGCATGTTGCTAGGCACGAAGTTACTGCAAGCAGCAACAAAGTCCGCGTATCCACAAAGCTGAGCATGTCTACCACTCAGACATGCAGACTCCTTGTGTCGCAGAGCCCCTGGGTCACCGGCGGAGGTATCACCTGGCGGGCGCAGGCATGCAGTCGTGGCCAGTACCTCCAACTTAGCCGAAACCTCCTGCCGCCTTGGTGCTAAAATAATAAAGCCCGGATCTGCCCTATTTATACGGCCCAAGTTTCTCCGGCCCGAGGGTGCCTCCAAAAGCGCTTCCACCAATGGGAGGGCTGGGGCTGGGGGCCCGGGCAGCCACAGCTGGGAGGAGACTGCGGGGGCGCCGAGGAGGGAGTGCAGCGGGGGGAGGGACGTGGCCACGGGGCTGGCTTCTTAAATTGGTTCCATTCTTTTTGAGGACGTGGACACTTTTGAGGCTTTCAAGGGGAAACTCTGACTCGCTGTCTGCATACCTCCGCCCTCCCCATCCCCCCTCGCCCCGGCCTTCCTCCCCGCCCCCCCCACCTCCCCGCCCTTTCCAAGTTTGGAAACACTTATGGACACGTCGGAGGGCTCTGCTGACACCGACGTGGGCAGAGTTTGCAGCTCTGGGGGCAGCCCGGCAGCTGGAGAAGGGACGGGAGCCCAGAGATCAAAGCGGGAGCTGTCCAGCCCTGCCTACCTTGTGCCCTGTGGGCCACCGGCAGGGTGGAGGGCCCTGGGGGCAGAGGACCCGGAACGGGTCCGACAGCGTGGCGCACCCGGAGGCCGCCCTCCTTCCGACCTCTCCACCCTGCCCCTCACCCCCGCCCCGCTTTTCTCCATCTCTGGGGCGTGTGTGCGCCCACTTTTTCAGAAGTAACGCTCCCTTTCTCTTCTGGCTCCGGGGAAGGATGAAAGGGGGTTCCGTTTGTTGGAGGGTGGACCTGGAGTCCCGAGGAGCCCCACTGTTGAAAGGGAGAGATGCGCGCTAGTGGCAGCGGGCCTCCCGCACCGGGGAGGATGGGCTTTGCCAGCAGACCAGATCGACCAAGTCATCGGAGAAATCTTAGACCTCCTGGCCTCTCTCTGCTGAGGCTGATCCTAAACCGAGGCTTTGGGGATTATCTGACCCTGCGAAGTGATTGTAACTGACCGACCTGGACTCCTCTCTCACTCGCAGTCTCTTCCTGAGGTTGCATGGAAAGTCGACCCTCTCTCCCTTTCAGGTTTCTAGTCTCCCCCTCCTCTTCTCCACAGACTCCTTGTCTGGATTTACCAGCTCCATCCCAAGCCCAAACTCAGAGTCCCCCAAACCCACCCATCCCTCTTCCCCTCTCTGCCCATTCACTGACCCCACTCTGAACAGGAAACGCCCAAGCACCTCCCAGCTCCTCTCCACACCTTGGAGAAAAACCCTAGGCCACCTAGAGGGACTTCTAATTCGAGTTTGGGATATAGGCTGTCTGCTCTGGTAACACCTCAAGCAAAGCTCCCACCAGCGTGGATGTTAGACCTCTCCCCCACACCCAACCCCCTTCACCCACCAGGGAGAGGAGGAGCTGGGACCTTGACCCTGAAGGACTGGAAGTGAGACACCGGAACTCTTGAGAATCCAGAATACTGAGTGCAGTCAACGTCAGCAGACGGCCCTTTCCCCAACCCTTCTGAGATTCATTTCAGGCCGAGGAAAGGCCATTGGTCTGGGGCTGCGTCCCTGCTTGCTCAGCACCCCCAATGAGACAACCATTCTCTCCCAGAAGGTAGCACAAAAGGGGCATCTTTAGGTCAATTCTGTCTCCACCAAACAGAAATGAGTAGGCTGTAGTTCCTTTCTAACCTTTTTTCCTTTCTTTCCCCCATTCTTCTCTCCTTGCTCCACCTCTCTCCTATAAGGAAGAATTTCTGCCTAAGTTAACTCTATCAGCATCTGCTATAAAATAAACTTTTCTTAAACTAGTTGCTTCCTCTAAACTCACAAAGTTAGTGGAAATAAAAGAGAAAAATCCCAAAACTAAAAAAAAAAAAAAAAAACCAAAAACCTCTTATTAAGAGCACTGATGTGGGAGATAACTTTAGAAGACATTTTGAAACTGCAGTAACTGTTTGGGAAATGTGATTATAATTTACCTTTTAGCATAACAAAATTCTCAGCAAGTTTTGGAGAATTCGAGAAATTCGAGCACACATTTATAAACTAAAGGAAAAATCTCTCTGCAGAGTAAACTGATAACTGGAAAAGCATTCTTGGAACCTGATGCAAATAGCTAACGCTGCCCGGCTCCCTCCCTGTTGATGTGGCAGAGTTTGAAGCTGGCAGTCGTCAGCCATTTGGTGGGAGGCCGCGGATCCAGAGGAAACAATGAGAATGGAGAAAACTGAAAGGGAATTTTTCAAGAGGGAGACATTTTTGTTCCAGCAGTTTTTTACACATTATTTTGACCTTCTCTTTTTCGCCACTTAGTGAGGAAGATAGCTGATTAAATGTTTGTGTTATTGGAGGAGTTCTTTAATGCTTATAAATGTAAGCATTTGTAGTCTAAACGGATTTGTAATCTAAATAGATGTCTGTTCACTATTTTGTGCTTCCAAATAAAGGAGAATCTTTGTGAATGAATGGGAGTTGGGGGCGGGGGGAGTGGAGTGGGAAGAAAACTGACCCAAAGCCTAAACTGAGTGTCTTGGGGATGGCTGTGATGATGTGGGTGAGTGAAGGGAAGCCTAGGTGACGGGGCGGCGGGGATTGGAGGCCCAGTAGGAGGAAACAAAAGAGTAAGAGAGCAAGGCAGGGTCGAGGCAGAGAGCGGAGGAGGGGAGAGGAAGAAGAAAGGAGCTAGATAGCAAAGACCTCTGGATTTTGCTGTTAGGCAGTTAACACCTGGGTTCCTATTTCTAAATTGTTCTCCATTGAAAATAAGATGATCACTTCAGCTCCCTACAACTCTCAGTTTACAAACCAGGCCACACCATAAAGTTTGGCAAGAGGAGGGTCAAGAGACCCACTGATTTAAAAAATCCAGAGCAGACCTAGAAGGGTAGGATGTGGAGAATGGAGGGAGGTGGCAGATACATAATCATGGCTGATCCTGTTGTATGGCAGAAACCAACACAACATTGTACAGCAATTTTCTTACAATTAAAAAATAATTTTAAAAACATGCAAAAAAAATGTAAAACAGCCTGATAAGACCATGCTGTCTTATGCTTTTATTCCTTTTTTTTCTTTGATCAAGCTTCAAACTGACACTGCCTTTCAAACATTTCTGAGGATCCACTCTGTGGAAAGCACCAATACACTATCTTATTCTATTTCTAGGGAGGACGGTCTTTTGCTAAGAAGGTGTTAGCTGATCATTAAGGTGGTAGCTGAAGAGGTTTGAGGGCTGGCTTCTCTCTGTGACATTTGTTTGGAAGACATGGAGGATGCAAGAAGCTCAAGCCTTAAATATGAATAAGAAGAGATGAGGGAGAGACCCAGTCACAGAGGGATTAGCAAATTTGGCAGTTCTGAGGAATGGAAGCCTTTCAGCACAGTGGGTTTGTGAAGGGAGAGAGAGCAGAGGAAGGAGCTGGAAATCAGACTGGTGGATTCAGCAGGAACTAGATCAGAAAACACCCTTTCAGCTATGTTCTGGAGTTTGTGTTTTCTCGACTATGCTACGGAGACTGTTTGGATGATTTTAAGCAGAAAACCTGTGTAATTAGAGAGTGCTTTTAAGAAGGATGATTGTGGCTGCAGTGTAGGGAAATGAGTAGAAAGAGAACTCAGTGGAGACAAAGAAACCAGTTAGGAGGCTGCAGGTGTAGTTCAGAAGGATAACCATGGTGGCCTGGGGTCAGGCTGGTAGAGTTGGAGAGGAGTTGGCAGACTCTAAACATTTGGGAGTAGAAGAAAAAGACTCATGTCTGGTTGAGGGTAGTGAGGGAGAAGGACTTGGGGAGGATCAGGAGATTTCTTGCCTGAGCAACTGACTGCCTCGGAGGTACCACCCACTGAGCAGGGAAACATTTGAGGGGGAAGACTTGGAGAGAAGGAGGGGGAAGATAAAGAGGTCAAGTCTGGCTGTGTTCAGTTTTAGGTGGTTATATCCTATCCACAATGGTGGACAGGTCTCACAGTTGGTTTAGGCCTGAAATCCAAAACTTTGTACATGGCCTAGACTGATGAATAAGGGAGTCAGCAGATTACTGATGTTATAGGAGTGGATGAAATCCCCCAGGTTGTACATGCAAATGGAAGCTGACATCAATAAAACCTAGGACAAAAGCTTGAAGAGCTCCAGCAGGTAAGCAGCCAACAGTAGAAGAGGAAAATCTATTCTGGTGACTGAGAAGGAACATCCACATAGGATGGAAGAAAACCTTAGTGTCTCCATCACAGAAGGAAAGGAAATAAGTTGTTTGGGGGAGGAGAGCAAGAAAGGTCAAGTAAGGCTAGAAAGACAACAAATTAACAAATTGGAGATCACTGGTGTCCTTGGTGAGGGTGGTTCCAATGGAATGAAATCCTACTGAGAGAATGTGGAAGAATGAGGAAATAAACACATCTACAGTAGAATTTATGTTACATCAGGAGTATAAAAGAGTTGGGAGAGAGCTAGGGTTATAGGTTAAAGGTGATGTTAGGATTAATGTGGAAGAGAATTTTTTGTGTTAGAATGATACTATCAAAGCAGATGTTAAATCTTGAGACAAACCTCATTTTACTTTTTTAAAAGTTTTTTTTTTTTTTTTGGTGTGCACCATTTTTAAAATGTATGTTAAATTTGTTGCCATATTGCTTCTGTTTTAAGGTTTGGTGTTTTGGTCTAGAGGCACATAGGATCTTAGCTCCCTGACCAGGGATTGAACCCACCCCCGCATTGGAGGGTGAAGTCTTGATGACTGGACCACTAGGGAAGTCCCCAGACCCCATTCAAAGCCTTCCATTGAAATGTTCTTCTCCTTCCTTAGGTTTCTGACTTTGTATTCCTCCTTATCTGCTTCATTCGAAGAGTTGACTCATTGGAAAAGACTCTGATGCTGGGAGGGATTGGGGGCAGGAGGAGAAGGGGACGACTGAGGATAAGGTGGCTGGATGGCACCACCGACTCGATGGACGTGAGTCTGAGTGAACTCCGGGAGTTGGTGATGGACAGGGAGGCCTGGCGTGCTGCGATTCATGGGGTCGCAAAGAGTTGGACACGACGGAGCGACTGAATTGAACTGAACTGATTGAAGCAAAGAACACCTAAGAGCTTGTGGGATTATTTTTTTTTTAAACTTGGTAGTGAATAATCAGTTTTTTTTTTTTTTCAGGAGATCCCTCTAAAATGTGTAGAGAGAGTCAATTTATATCACGGTTTTCTAAGGCCACTTTAATCTGAGGGACTCATTTGGGATTCAGTGCCCTATTTTTCATGTTTGCTGCTGCTACTGCTAAGTCGCTTCAGTAGTGCCCAACTCTGTGCGACCCCATAGACATATCCGCATAGGGTGGAAGAAAACACATCCACATAGGATGGAAGAAAACCTTAGTGTCTCCATCACAGAAGGAAAGGAAATAGGTTGTTTGGGGGAGGAGAGCAAGAAAGATCAAGTAAGGCTAGAAAGACAACAAATTAACAAATTAGAGGTCACTGGTGTCCTTGGTGAGAGTGGTTCCAATGGAATGAAATCCTACTGAGAGAATGTGGAAGAATGAGGAAATAAACACATCTACAGCAGAATTTATGTTACATTAGAAGTATAAAAGAGTTGGGAGCCCACTGGGCTCCCCTGTCCAAGGCATTCTCCAGGCAAGAGTACTGGAGTGGAGGTGCCGTTGTCTTCTCCAATTTTTCACGTTTAGAAATGTGAAATAATCACTTCTTTACTTAAGCACAACTCATATTCTGGAATGCACAGATTGTGTGGCTGTAGGTGTTTTTTGTGGCATCTTATTATTGACTATTCCAAGCCCGGTAATTCAGAGGGATATATTAGGCTACATAAATTTCAGCTTTTAAGCACATCTTTTTCTTTGAGGTGGTTTCTTATAAGCTATCAAGGAGAAATTAGGTGTTACATTTCTTCAGCTAGTTCCAAATCCATCCCTAATTTGAAGAGCACCATAATGCTGGTGCATTCCAAAAGGCCACTCTGGCTTTTTGGGACTTTGGTTGTCTTGGTTTCTAGACTCAGATTTTTCAGTTCTTTTCTAGTGGCTGAAAGAAATAAGGAGACTTTAACTTCAGTTGCAGTGGAAGATTCTGGGTGTTGTTAATTGATTGATTCACCCATTAAGTTGAATTGAGACATATTACATACAGAAAAAGAATGATAAAGACTTAATTATATATGATACCACATTTAGAATTTATGTAATTTATATTTCATTTAAAAATGGCAAATTAAGTTATTGGTATTACTGACAGACTCTTTATAGAGTCTCAACTTGATTTTGCCCTTTGGAATTCTATACTTGCATAGATAATCTTCTAGTTAACGTGACATTATAACCACCTATTATACAGTGTGTTAAATACTGTGCTAGTAATTTTATATAAATTATCTCAAACCTCCAAAAGTCATTATCTAAATCTCGGTGGGGTATGTTTTATTTTTCCCAAGTTTACAAGTAAAAAGAAATGAGATTTAGGTGAAAAGACTTGTCTAAGCCTTCCCAGATATGCTAGAATGGGTCACATCCATTCTTGGGTTTGGATCCATTGCCTGTTGTATGTTTTCAAATGCCTTGAAATATACATTTGAAAAATGCAAGTGAGTTGGAGAATATGGAACTAAGTGTAAATTCTAGTTGTTTTCTTCACTGATGGTTTGCCACTTAATCCACACACTTAAAATTTTATTTTTATTAATAGGTAAGAGTGGTAATCAACACATGAAATTTATTTGAATAATATATGAATATTTTATGTTTCTATTTTGGCCACCTCACCTAATAGTAACACCTAATTACTCCTTGATAGCTTATAAAATTTTTATTTAAGTCAGACTTATGAAGGACAAAGTTATTGAAGAGTAGGAAAAAGCTAATTTTTTAAAATAATAAAGCCACCCAATTTTACAGTTGGAAGACAACTTAGATATCATCCAAATCATAATCATAATTATACTGTGTGGAATCAAGACTTTTCTTTTTTAAAAATTAATATTTACTTTAATTGGAGGCAAAGTACTTTACAATATTGTGGTTGTTTTTGCCCTACATCGACATGAATCAGCCATTGGTGTACATGTCTCCCTATCCTGAAGCCCCCTCCCACCTTCCTCCCCATCCCATCCCTGGGGCTGTCCCAGAGCACTGGCTTTGAGTGCCTTGCTTCATGCGTCAGAATTGCACTGGGTGTCTATTTTACATATGGTAATATACATGTTTCAGTGCTGTTCTCTCAAATTAAGGGATTTGTTTTTCTACCATATTTCTAATGTCTAGCACATGTCAGTGACACAGTGGGTGTTCCATAAGTTTTAGTTGCATGAATTAACACATTTTGTAAATGAGAAAACATGCCTAGAGAGGTTATGTGGCTGGCTAGCCTGTGGTAGACCTGTAACCAGGAGTCTTCTGATTCACCATCTCCTGCTCTTTTCTTCAGATTAAAATCACATTTAGCGTTTGTCTGGACTACTTTGCAATATTTAGCCATTACAATAATCTGAACGTTACTTATTATTTTACAGAGTATAAATTGAGGCTCAACAAAGAAAAAAATATTCTCCAGACTAGTGGTTCTCAAAGTGAGGTCCCTGGATCAATAATACTAGCATCACCTTAGAACTTGTTAGAAAAATTGCATGCCTCATCTCAGAGCTACCAAATCAGACATTTGGGATGTGGGTTAGCAGCAATCTGTGTTTTAATAGCCCTCCGGGTGATTTAGTATTGAGGAATGTGACTATTATGGTTAAACTTGAATTGTTGTTGTTCACTCGCTAACTCATGTCCCACTCTTCCGTGAACCTATGGACTGTAGCCCGCCAGGCTCCTCTGTCCATAGAATTTCCCAGGCAAGAATACTGGAGTGGGTTGCCATTTCCTTTTCCAGGGGATCTTTCCGACCCAGGGATCGAACCTGTATCTCCTGCATTGGCAGGTGGATTTTTTACCACTGAGCCGCTAGGGAAGCCCCTAAACGTGAATTAGATAGTTCTGGCATTGTAGAGAACAGATGTGAGTATGGCAGGAGAGTAAAGTAGGAAAGTCCAGTTAGGAAAGTGGAAGTTGCTCAGTCGTGTCTGACTTTTTGCGACCCCATGATTTCTCCAGGCCAGAATACTGAAGTGGGTAGCCTTTCCCTTCTCCAGGGGATCTTCCCAACCCAGAATCAAACTGGGGTCTCCTGCATTGTAGGCAGATTCCAAAGAGCTTCCACCACATCCTTTTTTAAAAAATAATTAATTTATTTTAATTGGAGGCTAATTACTTTACGACTTCCTTGGTGGCTCAGATGGTAAAGCGTCTGCCTACAATGCGGGAGACCTAGGTTCAATCCCTAGGTTGGGAAGATCTCCTGCAGAAGGAAATGACAACCTACTCCAGTATTCTTGCCTGGAAAAATCCCATGGATGGAGGAGCCTGGTGGGCTCCAGGCCATGGGATCGCAAAGAGCTGGACACGACTGAGCGGCTGCACTCACTTAATTACTTTACAATATTGTGGTGGGTTTTGCCATACATGCACATGAATCAGCCGTGGGTGTACATGTGTCCCCATCCTGAACCCCCCTCCCACCTCCCTCCCCATCACATCCCACAGGGTCATCCCAGTGCACCGGCCCTGAGCGCCCTGTCTCAGGCATCAAACCTGGACTGGTGATCTATTTCACATATGATAATATACATGTTTCAGTGCTGTTCTCTCAAATCATCCCACCCTCGCCTTCTCCCACAGAGTCCAAAAGTCTGTTCTTTACAATTGTGTCTCTTTTGCTGTCTCGCATATAGGGTCATTGTACCATCTTTCTAAATTCCATACATATGCATTATTATACTGTATTCCACCACATCCCTTTTTGCTCTCTAATATATCTGTTGATAGTGCATCTTTTCTTGATTCTCCTTGGTTCTAGAGGATGGGTATCTGAAAGGCTATTCAGTTCAGTTCAGTTCAGTAGCTCAGTCGTGGCCGACTCTCTGCAACACCATGAATCGCAGCACGCCAGGCCTCCCTGTCCATCACCAACTCCTGGAGTTCACTCAGACTCACATCCATCCAGTCCATGATGCCATCCAGCCATCTCATCCTCTGTCGTCCCCTTCTCCTCCTGCCCCCAATCCCTCCCAGCATCAGAGTCTTTTCCAGTGAGTCAATTCTTCGCATGAGGTGGCCAAAGTACTGGAGTTTCAGCTTTAGCATCATTCCTTCCAAAGAAATCCCAGGGCTGATCTCCTTCAGAATGGACTGGTTGGATCTCTTTGCAGTCCAAGGGACTCTCAAGAGTCTTCTCCAACACCCCAGTTCAAAAGCATCAATTCTTCGGTGCTCAGATTTCTTCACAGTCCATCTCTCACATCCATACATGACCACTGGAAAAACCATAGCCTTGACTAGATGGACCTTTGTTGGCAAAGTAATGTCTCTGCTTTTTAATATGCTGTCTAGGTTGGTCAAAGGCTATTAATTGTTCTTTATTCACAATACTGTTAACATCAAAGGAATACTGTGTTTAGCCTTTTTTTCTCCTGCTCCAAACTTTATTTAAGGCTCTTTGGGTAACATAACATTTACAGTGGAGAAATTTGTGCTAAAGGATATATTACCTTAACTCAAGAAACCTGAGTGTGATTGGCCTAATGGTTAGAACATGAAGTTCTCATTTGTAACATCAGTTCAACTCTGGACCAATTAACTTCTCCTGTTATAGTACCTTGGAATTCACCACTCTGTGAACCTTGGGTGTAATTACTTGGGTAATTAAATAGCTCAGGTGAGACAGGAAAGATTCATGGTTTGTTGCAGATCCATTACTCATTCTAGAAATATCCCCCCCTCCGACAAAGCCCAGGTGATGTTTTGAAATGTTTTCTTTCTATACTGACATCACAGACATATGCTTCTATTCCCTCTTTTCCATGTCATGCTTTGATACTTGAGTTAAAATCGCACTCCACAGCCTTGAAAAGTGGACTTTCCTTCTGAGCACCCGAGAGAGTATCTAAGAGGATAGATCTTCCTATTCAGAATTTCAGAGCGTGCAATATATTGGGCTAAAACAATGCCGGAAGTCACTATTTTTGCCTGTGAGTCCCTGCTGGGTTTTCTGACAGGTTCCTTATTTTATATCTGTAGCCATTTAGGCACAACTGCAAAGCCAGTCCTGTCCAGACTCTGGAAACAGGCCCTGTCCCTGCACATGATGAATTGAAGAAGCTCCATTTCTGGCATTTTCTAACTACCATTCATTGGATTGGACTCTGTGGCACTCTTCTTTTGGCTGAGCTTCATGCATCTGAAACCCAGTCTCCATGGTAGGCCCATTCTGAGAACTCCTCTTTTTATTTTGTCTTCTTGCCCCTGATTTCCTCTGTAACTGGCTTTATTCACTCCATTTACTCATTCGTGCATTCAATCACTCAAGAAACCTGTTGTCTACGCTTGGGAAGGCCATGTTCACACTGCTGTATTCAAAATGGATAGTCAGTAAGGATCTATTGTATAGCACATGGAACCCTACTCAATGTTACGTGCCAGCCTGGATGGGAGTGGGGTTTGGGGTAGAATGTGTATGAATATATATACACATATACCTATGGATGTATACCTTCACTGTTCACCTGAGACTACCACACATTGTTAATCAGCTATACCCCAATACAAAATAAGAAGTTTAAAGTTTGAAATAAGAAAAAAAATAACAAGTCTCTAAAAAAAAAAACCAAACATCTAGGCAAGATGCAATGTTGGAAACTGGGCCTGGGCTAGGATCTTGGCAACTGGCCTTTTCCGATACCCTGGAGACAGGAGTCTTGCCCCTGAACTTCAGAGCCGTCTCCACGTTCACGTCTGTTACTGTGGCAAACCTGCTTGCCTGGCTCTGCTTCCTCGGGGCTCTCTACTTCAGCGCCTGTTGCAACACCTGCGTTCCTTCCCCTCACCGTTGGCTTGCCTGGCTGGGCCCGGCACATCCTAGTTATCTCTGTGGTTTCCCGCCTCCCAGCTTCAGCTATTGCTTGCAGCTGAGTCCACCGCTGTCACGCCTGCTCCCAATCTCCGCTTTTCTCTTAGAATCTCCATCTGAGAGAAGAGGGTGGGTTTTACCAACCACATCTTGTTTTGGATCACATCTTCAATAATCAGTGATAGAGTTTCAGTTATGTGCCTGGTGCAGATACAGGGAAAAAGGGATAAGCTGTAGATGCCAGTCTCAGGAAACATCACAAATAGAGTGGATCCTCCCCAGTTGTGAGGGGGAGGAGATATTTCCGTTGAGGTATTTAAGATTTTAGGGGGACAGTAAGGTTAAAGGCAAGCCATTATAAACCTTTGTATCATCTCTAAAACATCAAGACAGCATGCTAAATGAAGAGAGTATCAGTGACATTTTTCATGTCTTAAATTACTAGTAAGGGTTATGATACTGTTGCTTTCCGTTTACCATCTCTTGCTCAACAGAAATTTCTCAGAGTCTTTCTCCTCTGCCATTTCAATGGAATGCCCATAAATTTGCTTTGCTGAAGATAACATGCATATGAAAGGATATTCCCCACCCCTGCTGCTCCTGCTGCTAAGTCACTTCAGTCGTGTCCGACTCTGTGCGACCCCATAGACGGCCGCCCACCAGGCTCCCCCGTCCCTGGGATTTTCCAGGCAATTGCCATGTCCTTCTCCAATGCATGAAAGTGAAAAGTGAAAGTGAAGTGGCTCAGTTGTGTCCGACTCTTAGTGACCCGATGGACTGCAGCCTACCAGGCTCCTCCGTCCATAGGATTTTCCAGGCAAGAGTACTGGAGTGGGGTGCCATTGCCTTCTCTGATCCCCAACAAAAGTAACTCATAATTCTTATATACTGGAACTAACATTCTTGTGGTTGGGGAAAAGTATACAAAACTCAATCCATATCAACTGAAATCCCTTGTTTACTAAAGTTTGAATAGGGGCGGTCTGCTCACAGGGAGGAATTACTTTATAACTGGAGAAAGTACGGCATTATCTCATGAAAACAGAGATCTTTTACTGCATTTATTACTTCACTGCATTTATTCAGTGAACAACGTATTAGCAAGGTCTAAGGGGGGTGATAAGGAGGATCAAAGAGCATGAAGTAACTGATTCTACTTGGGAAGTTTGAGCAGGGAAAGGGAATGTGGGCACTGACTCTTAGAGAAATTGATCAGGCAGAAAAGGAAGGAAAACCCTTTCCTGGGAGATGGTATAACATGTGTAGAGGTGAGTGACATTTATCATAATTTGTACTTAAAAGTAATTAATGTCATAACAATTAACAAGGTGTGGAGTGTGCTATTGGTACCTAGTGGATAGAGGCCAAGGATACTGTTAAATCTCCTACAGTACATAGGACAGATTCCATAACATGTAAGTGTCCATCGTAAATCATCATGGTCTCTTCTCCATAAGGGGAGTCCCATGAGAGCTGGGACCTAGCCTGTCTTATTCACCCCTGTGACTACAGGGCCTCGCATGATTTGAGGCAGAGTTGGTAATCCTTTAAATTTATTGAGTGAATGGTGGCAGGAAAGAGAAGAGAGAACGTCTGGGGAGGGAAAATACATATTCAGAGTTCAACGCTTGGATAGAGTTAAAGAGTATTGGAAAAATAAGGTTGTAGATAAGATAAAGAGAAATTAGGAAGGGCATCTTGTGCTGTCTGAAGGAGTCTTTTTTAGTGTATAGGCCACAGAGAACTGCTCCATGGAGGGTTTTCAGCAGAAGACTTATACCATCTGATTTATGTTTTATTAGGAGGACCCAGCAGTGAGGAAAGAGCCTGGAGGCTGGACAGTCACTTAGAAAAGCATTGTAATGGGTCAGGGATGATGGGGGCCTACCCGCAGGCTCAAACAGCGAAGGCAGATACAAGAGGGCAGATCGAAGAGAGATTTAAGATTGAGAATCCTTAGGACTTGGTGACGAATTAAATATAGAAAATGCGGGAGGAGTTTCTGCCTTGGGCTGTGAAGTAGATGTTGGTATCATTTCCTGAGATGAGGAAGATCGGAGGAGAAGCCAGATTTGTGGTATATGTGTATGTGAGCCTGTCTCTGTGTATCTATTAAAATATTAGCTTATATTGGTGTACTCAACAGACTTTTGATTAACCAATTTCCCAGGCACTAAGGAAGTCATGGTAAAAAATTCCAGTTTTTAAGAAATGAACTTGTTCATAGCGGTGCTATTCACAATAGTTAAAAGGTTGTTGTTCAGTCACTTGGTCATTTCTGACTGTGACCCCATGGACTGCAGCACTACAGGCTTCCCTGTCCTTCACCATCTCCTGGAGTTTGCTCAAACTCACGCCCACTGAGTCGATGAGGCCACCCAACCATCTCATCCTCTGTCACCCCTTCTCTTCCTGCTCTCAATCTTCCCCAGCATCGGGGCCTTTTCTAGGATTATCCCTAACCCAAATGATCACATGGATCAAACTCAATGAAACTATGAGCCGTGCCATGTAGGGCCATCCAAGACAGACGAGTCAAAGTGGAGAGTTCCGACAAAACGTGGTCCACCAGAGAAGGGAATGCAAGCCACTTCGGCATTCTTCAACAAAGATGCGCCTCAAAAATATGCTAAGTGAAAGAAGCCAGATACCAAAATTTGTATAACGTCTGGTTACATTTATTTGAGATATCCAGAATAGGTAAATCCACAGGGGCAGGAAATGTACTAGTGGTGGCAATGGAGAATGATTTCTTAGCAGGTATGGAGCCATGAAATTAAAAGACACTCACTCCTTGGAAGAAAAGTTATGACCAACCTAGATAGCATATTCAAAAGCAGAGACATTACTTTGCCGACTAAGGTCCGTCTAGTCAAGGCTATGGGTTTTTCCTGTGGTCATGTGTGGATGTGAGAGTTGGACTGTGAAGAAGGCTGAGCGCCGAAGAATTGATGCTTTTGAACTGTGGTGTTGGAGAAGACTCTTGAGAGTCCCTTGGACTGCAAGGAGATCCAACCAGTCCATTCTGAGGGAGATCAGCCCTGGGATTTCTTTGGAAGGAATGATGCTAAGGCTGAAACTCCAGTACTTTGGCCACCTCATGCGAAGAGTTGCCTCATTGGAAAAGACTCTGATGCTGGGAGGGATTGGGGGCAGGAGGAGAAGGGGACGACAGAGGATGAGATGGCTGGATGGCATCACTGACTTGATGGACGTGAGTCTGAGTGAACTCCAGGAGTTGGTGACGGACAGGGAGGCCTGGCGTGCTGCGATTCATAGGGTCGCAAAGAGTCGGATACGACTGAGCAACTGAACTGAACTGAACTGAACTGATCTGAACTGATGGGGTCTCCTTTGATGATGATGAAAATGTTCCAGAACTATATAGTATATAGTTATAGTTGCATAACACTGTGGATATACTAACTAAATTTTACACTTTAAGATGGTTGCTTTTATGTTACGTGAATTTTACCTCGATAATTTTTTTTTTAAAGGAAGCTCACAATCTCATGAGAGAGAGAGACTAGTGAAAAAAAAAAAGGCAAATAAATGTGAGCTATCTATAATTGTCTCAAATGATACAAAATGTTCTTCAAGCTGACAAAACTGTCCAGAAAAAGCCTCAGTGGCTATGAAAGCCCATGGCAGGAGCAGGGAGCAAGGAGGGATTGAAGAGACCATTTGTTCTATTTTTATAGTGCTGATTGGTGCACTTCGTGTAAGGCGTAATGGAGTTATTCCAGAGACATAAAGTGGTTCCATCAGTGTCGCCTGGCCAGTCAGTGGCAAAGGTCTGAAACAGTACAGTTCATCAGTTCTTAGAACTTTAATCTCTTTCTATAGACTTCATCTCCAAAATATTTGTAGAAAATAAAGCTGGAAAATGACAGTGGTAAGTTGGATTACAAATAAACAAATAATTGTTCAAGAGAGTTTAGCGGAGACTCATGGCACAAAAAAATCAAATGGCCTTTAAAACATTTTAGACCAGTTTTCCAAAGAACATTAAGGAACCTCCACTACTTAAGTTGTTTTTAAAAATAAAGAGTGGGCTCAGAGATGTACTGTGGTGAACAATAAAGAGTTGGCAGAGTGATCTCACAATCAATTGAAGGTATTTTCCTAATGCAAAATTGCTATATTTCACTCTTATTTCCTGCACACCTTTTAAAAAATAGTATGTTGTTTCATATATGTTTACAATAACTTCCAAGCATGGTAATGGAGAACTAGAATCACTTAATAGGATAGATAGCTCCATGGGACGGGTGGGGGTTGGAGGAGTAGTGTGTTTAAGATTCAAAGGGCGTAATTATTAAAACTGAAAAAAATCCAAAACTCAACATAAATATGCTATTAGAAACATGAAAGGAGATAGACAATGGAAAAGTGAAAGAGGTAAAAGTAATTATCACTGGGAGCAAGAGTTGGAGGGAATTATTTCTTAAATGAACAACTTTTATAGAAACACTTCATTTAAAAATTAGGTATACATCTTTTTTAAAAAATAAACTTTTTATTTTGTTTTGAAGTATAGCCAATTAACAATCTCATGATAGTTTTGGGTGAACAGTGAAGGGGCTCAATCATACGTATACACAAATCCGTTTCCCCTAAACTCCCCTGTCATCCAGCCAGCCGTCTCATGTTGAGCAGAGCTCCCTGGGCTATACAGTAGGTCCTTGTTGGTTACCTATTTTAAATATAGCAGTGTGTACATGTCCATCCCAAACTCCCTAACTATCCCTTCCCGCTATCCTTCTTCCCGCAACCAAAGTTTGTTCTCTAAGAGTCTCTTTCTGTTTTGTAAGTTCATAGGAATTATGTATACATCTTGATTGAAAATAAAAATTGCTATTAGAAAAGGATCACTCCATCTGTCAGCATTGGAAGAAATATTGACCTACTTCCTTCTCAAGGGAATCATTGGTCCATTCGTTCAGCAAACATGTATTGAATCATAGGCACTGAGGAGAGAAGGCTGCTTAAGATGATCATTGCCTTCCAGTTGCTCATAATGTAGTGGGGACGTGAGAGAGAGAAGCAAAACAAAGTGATAGAGGTCTTTTTGTGGGAAAACCAAAATAAGGTGTCTAACTTTGCCTGAGAATATTAAGGTGAACCCCCCGAAAGGAGATGATGAGTCTTGATGGGTTAAGGTTTGTTAGGTTGACACTGCATGAAATAAACAGGAATATACAATTCCCTTTCAGGAATGTTGTGTTTCAAAGAGCTGAGTATAATTTCCCATGGCCGGCATATGTGGGCTGATTATGTAAAGGTTCAGAAGAGAGGGGGAGCAATAGGCAGTATCCACGTCATGGAGGCAATGCCAGAGGCAATGCCAAAGATGCTCAGACTACCGCACAGGTGCACTCATCTCACACGCTAGCAAAGTCATGCTCAAAATTCTCCAAGCCAGGCTTCAACAGGATGCGAACTGTGAGCTTCCAGATGTTCAAGCTGGATTTAGAAAAGGCAGAGGAACCAGAGATCAAATTGCCAACGTCTGTTGGATCATGGAAAAAGCAAAAGAGTTCCAGGAAAACATCTATTTCTGCTTTCTTGACTATGCCAAAGCCTTTGACTGTGTGGATCACAATCAACTGTGGAAAATTCTGAAAGAGATGGGAATACCAGACCACCTGACCTGCTTCTTGAGAAATCTGTATGCAGGTCAGGAAGCAACAGTTAGAACTGGACATGGAACAACAGACTGGTTCCAAATTGGGAAAGGAGTACGTCAAGGCTGTATATTGTCACCCTGCTTATTTAACCTATATGCAGAGTACATCATGAGAAATGCTGGACTGGATGAAGCACAAGCTGGAATCAAGATTGCCAGGAGAAATGTCAATAACATCAGATAAGCAGATGACATCACACTTGTGGGGAAAAGCAAAGAACTAAAGAATCTCTTGATGAAAGTGAAAGAGGAGAGTGAAAAAATTGGCTTAAAACTCAACATTCAGAAAACTAAGATCATGGGATCCAGCCCCATCACTCCATGGTAAATAGATGGGGAAAAAATGGAAACAGTGACAGACTTTACTTTTTTGGGCTCCAAAATCACTGCAGATGGTGACTGCAGCCATGAAATTAAAAGGCACTTGCTCCTTGGAAGAAAAATTATGACCAACCTAGAGAGCATATTAAAAAGCAGAGACGTTACTTTGCCAACAAAGGTCCATCTAGTCAAAGCTTTGGTTTTTTCAATAGTCATGTATAGATGTGAGAGCTGGACTGTAAAGAAAGCTGAGTGCTGAAGAATTGATGCTTTTGAGCTGTGGTGTTAGAGAAGACTCTTGCGAGTCCTTTGGACAGCAAGGACATCCAACCATTCCATCCTAAAGGAAATCAGTCCTGAATATTCATTGGAAGGACTGATGAAGTTGAAACTCCAATACTTTTGCCACCTGATGTAAAGAACTGACTCATTTGAAAAGACCCTGATGCTGGGAAAGATTGAGGACAGGAGGAGAAGGGGACGACAGAGAATGAGGTGGTTGGATGGCATCACTGACTCAAAGGACATGAGTTTGAGTAAACTCCAGGAGTTGGTGATGGACAGGGAGGCCTGGCGTGCTGCAGTCCACGGGGTCACAAAGAGTCGGGCATAACTGAGCGACTGAACTGAACTGAACTGATGCCATAGAGGAGAAAAGGTATCTCTTATAAGAAGTGGAGAATCTTTGGATTCTCAGTAGGGCACTTTTGTGTCTGAGAACAATTGTTCTGACAATGGGAAGGATGAATTATAAGGAGTTGATACTGGAGGCAGGTAGTGAAAAAGCACCTATATGACTTGACACAGTGGTGGTCAGTCAGTTAGGAGAAAGAAGAAAGGAATCATATTTCAGGGACAGGTTCATAGATAGAACTTGTTGCGAGAATATCAGGATTAAGGGAAGAATTGTGAATAATTCGTAAATGTCCTTTGGAACACTGAGTGGATGGTGATGTTGTTAACAGAGATGGGGAAAGAACAGGAAAGGCAGAGCTATGGATCTGATAGATTTGCACGTGGTATCTTTGAGAATGGCAGGATGTCCATCTACAGCCGACTAGCAGGCAACAGCTGCTAGTTTCAGTGACATCACTATTGGTAGCCTTATTAATGCTGGCTTATTTCAGGTTCCCTCTGTAACTCCTTTCCTTCTCTTGGTTCACAAAGATGAGCCCCTTCTTCTACTTCTCTGAGAAGACCTTTTATCAAAGAAATAACCAAATATCACTCTAACCACTAAAGCTTGACTCTTGCTCCAGGAACTCAACATTAGCTTTATATATACAACTAGTTCTAGATATTTCCATTTGGATGTTTTGTCATTTTTTTCAATTCAGCATCAGTTCAGTTCAGTTCAGTCGCTCAGTCGTGTCTGACTCTTTGCGACCCCATGAATCGCAGCACGCCAGGCCTCCCTGTCCATCACCAACTCCCGGAGTTCACTCAGACTCACGTCCATCAAGTCAATGATGCCATCCAGCCATCTCATCCTCGGTCGTCCCCTTCTCCTCCCGCCCCCAATCCCTCCCAGCATCAAAGTCTTTTCCAATGAGTCAACTCTTCGCATGAGGTGGCCAAAGTACAATTCAGCATACTCACATCTAAAAGCTTTCCAAAATTCTTTTATTGCATCCAGAATCCGTATGATTTTTCCTGAATCTCTTTGTATACCAGTGTTCTCCTAGTCATATCTCAGGACCAATCCTGGTGCTTCCATAGTCTTCATTCACCGAATTCAGTCAATCACAAACTCCTATTTTTTTTGCTGTTGCTACTTGTTTCAATCTTTCCTATATTCTTATCCACAATGTTCTAGTTGATAAAAAGAAAAGAAAAATATGTATTAAGACCCTAAGTATGTCTGGTAATCAGAGGTAATCAGACATGCTGAGTGTAATACCACTGGACCAGGTGAATATGTAAAGCAACAAATACCATTTAATAGGATATGGAGTCACTGCTGAACGTGATGTATAGTGAAGGCTCTTATAATGAATTCAAACTATGAAACTCAAGGACGTATTTCCAAGAGAAGAAACACTCTCGCTGAGTCTTGAAAATGACCAAGAATGGCATGGTAGTAAAGCAGAGAAGCTGCAGCTGTAGTGGGCAGAGCGTGAACAAGAGAGCTGATGCTCAGGAAAGGTACGGCTTGTTGAAGCTACCAACTTACACAGCAGAAAGTGGCTGGAAATAGGCTCAAGAGGGATCAGATCAGTCATCCTAAATAAGGAATGCATCATTCTACACATCCAGATTGCTGTTCCAACTTTTGACTTACTTTCAATGACGCTAGCCTTTCCCTCATGTGACTAAGAAGAATTGATTGTATGTGGTATTTAGAATGAGCTTTCAAAGTACGGGCATGTATATGACCCATTTACCCATCATGACAACCCCTGGAGGTGGTAGCAAGCTGAATTTAGTACCTTTCTCAATATTAACAAAGCCAAGTTCAGGTCCTAGATCTTCTATATCAAAATGCCAAATGCTTGCCATCATCTATGCATTTTGTGTATTTCTGTCAAACAATCTTTTATCCAAAGCTATGATCATCATCCTACTGCTCAACAACCTTTATTAGTTCTCTATCACTGTACCTCAGCAGGAAAACCCTCTCTGCTTGACATTATTGAGACTTTCCATAATTTGGAAGCATCCTACATATTCAATCTGATTTTCTACTGCTCCAGAAAATCTATCTTTGTGCTTTGGTTATCTGCTGCTGCTGCTGCTACTACTAAGTCACTTCAGTCATGTCCGACCCCATAGATGGGAGCCCACCAGCCCACCAGGCTCCCCCATCCCTGAGATTCTCCAGGCAAGAACACTGGAGTGGGTTGCCATTTCCTTCTCCAGTGCATGAAATTGAAAAGTGAAAGTGAATTTGCTCAGTCGTGTCCGACTCCTAGCGACCCCGTGGACTGCAGCCCACCAGGCTCCTCCGTCCATGGGATTTTCCAGGCAGGAGTACTGGAGTGGGGTGCCATTGCCTTTTCCATTTGGTTATCTGCTCATGCCTAATAAACTAGCCCCAAACTTAGTGGCTTAAAATAATACATTCTTGATTTATGGACTGGGAATTCAAGTAGGGTTTAGTTGGGTGATTGTTGTGTTCTACTTTTTATTGAATGAGGTCACTCAGAGTTCAGCTGGCAGCTGGTCTGATCCAAAGGGTCCAAGATGGCTTTGTGCACATATCTGTTGCCTTATCGGAGATGACTGAAAGGCTGGGCTCAGCTGGGACTGTTGACAGAGATGCCTACATGGGGCATCTCTAGCACAGCAGTCAGTTTTCCTATTTGGCTCCCACAGAGAGGGTTCTCAAGGGACTGAAGCAGAAGCTGCGAGACTTCTGTCTTAGCCATGGAAGTGATAGTGTCACTTCTGCCTCATTCTGTGATCGTAAAGAGAGCCTCAGGGCCACCTGAGATTCGGGAGGATGGGCTTACACACAGGCATGATTACCTAGAAGTGTGGCTTATAATGGAGCAACCTTCGGAGACGAATAAAACACATGCAGCTTTAGTTGACACATTTAGTCAGCTTCTCTTTGATTGTGTACATGCCATGGTTCTTCCTGCCGCTGGCTTGACCCACGTTTATCTTCTCACCAGATTCCATTCCACCTCTCCTTTGGCTTACCTAGATCCTACTGATTTTTTTCATCTTGAGCATTTTGAATCTTTCTCTGAATACTCTTGTTCTCAAAAAGTCTTCTCTATATTTAAAGTGCAGCAGTATTTACGGTCTGGCAGTAGGACTTGAGAGGAGGAGACTGAGTTGGAGATATTTGAGAGGAAGAATAAACAGGGCTACATACCTGTTTGAATGTTGTAGGGTAGTCATGGGAATCAGTCAGAGATGTCGTAGATTCCAGCCTCCATAAGTGAGAGGATTGAGCTACTGTTTACAGAATCACAGAATGCCAGATGAGCAGCGGGTTTCAGAGAAAAGATTAATTACCTTTTGAACATGTTACACTGAAGGTGTAGTGGAAGAGCCAGATGAAGGAGTCTTGTAAACAATAAAGGGAGAGGAGTAGAGAAAGCGAGAGAGGTCAGAAGGAGAGAGAGAGAGAAGGGGGGGGAGAGAGAGGGAGATCTGGGAACTGCCTGGTGACGGGGGTCCTGGTTGAAGCTGTGGGGTTGAATAAACTTGTCAGAGAAAAAGTTGTGGAGATGGAAAACAAAACAGCCAAGGACAGATGTGAGGGGGATTTTTGGCCATAGAAAGAATAATAAGGATCCAGAGAAAGAACAAAATTAGGAGAGACCTGAGAGAATGCAAAGCTCCTTAATCCAAAGGAAGAAGGCAAAAATGGTCAAGTGTCAAGGCTAAGCATGTGTTTTAGAGGCAGAAAATAAAGAAGGCCAGTGAACTTGATGATGAAGTCACTGGCCACTGATCTAAGTATCATTAGGAGTGCCCGGTATAAGCGGGAGGTAGGGTTAGGAAGCAGGAGAGTGGCGAAGGCAGACCTGGCCACTTTTCCAAGAAGTTTAGCAATAAAGGAAAAATAGGGTATCCTCTATAACAGAATTACAATTAGCACTCTTAATGATGACTGTTCTCTGATGCTAGTCATTATGTAGGAATTGTGTGTGTGTGTGTGTGTGTACTCTATAGCAGTATTTTCCCAGCCAGGCTCTGTGTTAAAAATCACTGGAGGACCAATTAACTCTTTAAGACCCCAGACCAGATTTACTGAGAATTTTTATAGGCGGGTCCCAGGCATCTGCAGGTTAAAAAAAAAAATCTCACAGACACTGACTTGTGAGCTTGGGTATATCTCGGGACCTGGAGTTTACAAAAGGGTTGATGTCTTCATGGGGGTAGGGCTAAAAGAGAATGAAGTTTTTAAAATGAAAAATTGCAAGATGAAAACTACAGTAAGAATTCAAGACTGGAGAAAGTCCACATAGAAGACAAATATCTCTATATCGAAGACAAAGATTTTAGGAACAACAGAAGAAGTCTTATACTTCAGATAGACTTTTATTTTTTTGTCTCGGCAAGCAACGTGGACAGTTTTATGAAAGTCTATCATCAGAATTCCAGGCCATTTTTCTTTTCCGCTTTTTTTTTTTTTCAAACCGGGCTAAGGGAGGAGGGTAAAAAAGAATGTGGTTTGTGAGGCCAGTTGAAGCTGAGGAATTATTTCAAACCAGACTTTTTTTCTAACTATTTGAAGTCTGCAAGTCTGGATACTGGGGGCAGGGGAGTGAGGAAAACTTTGTCTGTGGAACCATTTGTCATTTCCTGGGAGGAGTCTGGCCCTTAACCCGTGAGGGAATCACATCTGAATGCACATACATCTGGAATTTGATCAAGAGTGCGTCCAACCCTAGCCATTTTCCTTGTGAGTTTCAGATTGGTGTATTCCTAACCCACACCTCAGGGGAAAAGAGTGGTTTTCCTTGAAAACGAAGCAAATCACAGTACCTACTGGGGATGCAAATGTGATCAAGGCCATGGAATGCCTTTCACACTTGCATGTGACAATCCAAAACACAAACAGTGTCACCTTTTATTAATCTTGCTTAGCTATAAATTTGATTATGTTGTTTGTATTTTTCCAGAGGAAAAATCTTTTATCAAAGCGGAGCATCTGGCTTTCGTTTTGAACCAGCAAGCCAGGAAAGGGTTACGGAAGCCTGTCTCTTCTTGATGTATAACAGCTGGTAAGAAAGCACAGTCTCCCTTGCGCTCAGCTCAGCCATATAAGTAACTCAGGCCACCCCCATCCCCCACTGCCTTGCTTCACTTAGTGAAATGCCTTGTGAGAGTAGAAATCCAGTGGTAAGCCAAGGAAGTAGCTTTGGTTCATTAGTTTAGGGAGGACTAAAGATGAGATTGTTGTCATTAAAAAGGTTTTAAATGCAATAACTGGTATGCCATCTCTGAGATGCCCAGTTGGAGTGTTATTCCTGAAAAGGAATAATTCAGGTTGAGGAATCATCTCGGCCTTCCTGAGAGCCTGAGCTAGAATTGGAAGCCCCAAACCAAAAATCACAATCAAGTCTGAAAACTGGCGTCTTCAGTTACATGAACGCTACTTGGCAGCTTTTTGCTGTACGCAGCTTACACTAGATAACAAACTTCCATTGTGCCTCTAATCAGTGTCTTACAGAACCGAGCTTGCTCGATACAAATAAATAGGGACACAAAGATGAAGTGTCCACAAAACGGCACACCCTTGGGTCAGCATAATAACCATTTAGGTTGTGGAGAAATCCGCATGATTCATGAGGTCCTTAACTAAACACATTAAGGAACTATATATTACATTTTCTCTGAGTTAGAATAAGTGCTTTAAATAGCAGTCAGGAAGGAGAGGGTGAAATGCTGGTTTCAGAATGGCCTCTCTTTCTCAGTGTCTCTCTGTCTCTCTGTTGCTCTCTCATGAAGATAAGGTGTCAGTGTGGAAGCCTCATCTTTTGAGTACAATGAAGCCCGAAGGAAATAAAAGCAGTTCATTTTTCATTTAAATCCAAAGATAGCCTGGGTGGATCCCACATACCAAAAAGCTCGTGTGAAAGCTACAGGACTGATTTAAAAGACAGGAGTTAGGGAGAGAGAAAGAGAAAAAAAGAGAGAGAGATCAAGGTAGAGACAGAGAGAGGGCCCATGTGTTTTACAAGCATGTGGATTCCGCTACAGAAATGGACGGCTGGTTTCTGGGGTGGCAGCCGAGGGCAGGTGCCCTCTGTGAGAGCATCTGTGGAGCCACGCTGGCCTCTTGCTGGAAGGAGGGGGCAGCGGGACCACAGCTGGGCTGGACTCCAGCCGGTCAGCTATGTGGCACTGCTGCTATTGTTGAACAAAATTCTTTCCTCATTACACATCTCGCTTCTCAGTTTAATAGAAAGTACAGTTCTTGGATTTTTTTTTTTTTTCTCCTCTCCTTGAACTTGAAGGAAATCAGAAAAGAGAAGCTTATTTTCTCATTGAACAATTGACTATTTGCTGATTCGGCAGCTGGAAGTGCCTATCAAGTTAACTAAGAACACAGAGAAAAGCAACAGAAGTTTGATCAATCTTATAGGGTGAATATTCAAGCCAAATCTGTCATTTATCACTGGAGAGATCTCTTAGGGCCAATTGACTCTTTTTAAGCGGACTCTAACTCTGTGGCTCTTTGCCTTAAATTACTTGTATGAATTTCATGATAAGTCTCATGTTGTTCCTAATCATTTGCATTAAGGGAACTTCTGAAGCTGGAAGATTAATCTTTTTTGACAAATTATTCAAATCTTGGCAAGAACAGAAATGAGTCAGGGGTAACATCCTCTTTCAGCCTCATTTCCTTTACCTGTAAACTGGGGATAATATTTTCCCAGCCTGCATACATAGAATGGTGGACAGAACTATTACCAATTACTCCGGAAAATCAAATGGAAAGGCTTTGATATTATAAATCAGTGATTCTCAACTGGAGTGGGAAAGCTGGAGGAGAAGTGGTAGTCACCCAAGTTTTTTAACTTGAAGAAGTCTGAAGCCAGATTTGAGGACACCAGTTCAGCATCTTTCCCCCTCAGTTTTAGGTTCTTAAGCTTCTCAGTTCAGTTCAGTTCAGTTCAGTCCAGCCTCTCAGTCGTGTCTGACTCTTTGCGACCCCATGAATTGCAGCACGCCAGGCCTCCCTGTCCATCACCAACTCCTGGAGTTCACTCAGACTCACATCCATCGAGTCAGTGATGCCATCCAGCCATCTCATCCTCTGTCGTCCCCTTCTCCTCCTGCCTCCAATCCCTCCCAGCATCAGAGTCTTTTCCAATGAGTCAACTCTTCACATGAAGTGGCCAAAGTACTGGAGTTTCAGCTTTAGCATCATTCCTTCCAAAGAAATCCCAGGGTTGATCTCCTTCAGAATGGACTGGTTGGATCTCCTTGCAGTCCAAGGGACTCTCAAGAGTCTTCTCCAACACCACAGTTCAAAAGCATCCCTGATTAATATGGCCTCAACTAAGACAGAATTTTGCATGATCAATTATCATTGAGTTGGCACTCTTGCATCTTCAACAGCTTGAATAATTCAGGCCAAAATAAAATAAGCAAAAACAAACCCTGTTTTTGCCAAAAGCCACCCCCCCCAAAAAAGAAAAAAAAAACAGATTAAGAAGAACAAGACTTATAACCCAAATTATCCAGAGCACTATGTCTATGATAGCCTATTCCAGTGGTTCCTACTGTGTGGATCCTAAGCTAGTAGAATCAAAATCATTTGGGAAATCTGTCAGAAATGGAAATTCTGGGCCCCTTCCCGAGACCTCCTGAAACAGAATCTCTAGGGGTGGGGCCCAGCAGTCTGTGTTTAACAAGTCTCCTTAACAAGGGTGATACTGGTCCACGCTCAGGTTTGAGAACCACTGCTCTAGTCTAATCCTGTTGACAATTTGGTCACATCACCTGTTTGAAAAATGACAATTGTTGCTGTCTCTGAGCCTCTACTTCTGTTTCCTTCTAATGCCTTCTTCCCATTGTCACTAATTATTATCCTAAAGTGCCATTTTAATTATCTCATTCCCTCTCTCAAAACATCTCAGGGGACCTTATTACCCAACATATATGTTTACGTGGAGGTTGTGGCTAAAAGGGGCACGCTAGTGAGCTCAATCATGTCTGCCTCTTTGTGACCCTTTGGACTGCAGCCCGCCAGGCTCCTCTGTCTGTGGGATTCTCTAGGTAAGAATACGGGAGTGGGTTGCTATTACTATCTCCTCATCCAAGGGATCTTCCTGCCCTAGAGACTGAACCCGTGTCTCCTGCATCACCTACCTTTCCAGCAGACTTTACTTGCCAAGCTGTCAGGGAAGCCCAGCTAAAATGGGTCCTCACTATCAAATCCAACCAACTAGTTTACAAAGGAGACTATTCTGGGGCAGACGAGTAGAGTGTGGAAGCCTGGACAAGTCAGGTGATCCATCCTGGACTTCGCATCAGCTTCTCATATTTGGTTAAAGTGTGTCTGGAGGCAGCTTTGAGGAGGGGGAGATATAGGAGGTGCCAGGAAAGAGAAACAGGCAAAACGAGGTGTGTGTTTAGAAGTGGCAAGAAATCTTGGATCCAAGCCTGATGCTTCTTGTTGTTTGGGATGGTCAGACCCCTTTGGAATTTTCTTGGAACTAGCTCATGGGGTATTTTCATTTGCTAGTGCTGCCAAAACAAAGTACCACAAACTGGGTGGCTCACACAGCATAAATCTATTGTTTCCTCTTTCTGGAGGCTGGACGTCTGAGTTCAAGGTGTCTGCAGGCTGGATTCCTCCTGAGGCCTGTGGGGGAAGGATCGTTCCACACTTTTCTACCTGGCTTATAGATGGCTATCTTCTCCCTTCAACTCACATCCTCTCTCTGTGTGTCTACCCAAATCTCCCCTTTTTATAAAAACGTGTCAGATTAGAGCCTACCTTAATCACTTCATGGGAAATAAATGGGGAAACAGTGGAAACAGTGTCAGACTTTAGTTTTTTGGGATCCAAAATCACTGCAGATGGTGACTGTAGCCATGAAATTAATGGTGCTTACTCCTTGGAAGAAAAGTTATGACCAACCTAGATAGCATGTTCAAAAGCAGAGACATTACTTTGCCAACAAAGGTCCGTCTAGTCAAAGCTATGGTTTTTCCAGTGGTCATGTATGGATGTGAGAGTTGGCCTGTGAAGAAGGCTGAGTGCCAAAGAATTGATGCTTTTGAACTGTGGTGTTGGAGAAGACTCTTGAGAGTCCCTTGGACTGCAAGGAGATCCAACCAGTCCATTCTGAAGGAGATCAACCCTGGGATTTCTTTGGAAGGAATGATGCTAAAGCTGAAGCTCCAGTACTTTGGCCACCTCATGCAAAGAGTTGACTCATTGGAAAAGACTCTGATGCTGGGAGGGATTGGGGGCAGGAGGAGAAGGGGACGACAGAGGATGAGATGGCTGGATGGCATCACTGACTCGATGGATGTGAGTCTGAGTGAACTCCAGGAGTTGGTGATGGACAGGGAGGCCTGGCGTGCTGCGATTCACGGGGTCACAAAGAGTTGGACATGACTGAGCGACTGAACGGAACTGAACTAACGACCTCCTTTAACTTGCTTATCTCTTTAAAAAGCCTATCTTAAAATAAGGCCATATTCTGAGGTTCTGGGGGTTTGGATCCAACATACATATTTGGGGGATTGCTAGCTTCTCCTCTGCGCTGGGGCTTCCCCGTTGGCTCAGGTGGTAAAGAATCCCCCTGCAGTGCGGGAGACCTGGGTTCGATCCCTGGGTCGGGGAGATGCCCCTGGAGAAGGAAACAGCAACCCACTCCAATATTCTTGCCTGGAGAATCCCATGGATAGAGGAGCCTGGCGGGCTACAATCCATGTGGTCGCAAAGAGTTGGATACAACAAAGAGACTAACACTTTCACTTTCTCTGCGCTGGGATAGTCAGTTCAATGATCCCAAAAGAAGTACCATGAAGTGGAGTGGTGAGTGAAGGGACAGGTGTCATTTAAAACAATTAAATAAATAAATAAATAACTTCCACCTGGAAAATAACTCTGGTGTTAACTAATTCTTGAAATGAAGGATGCTAATGCTGGAGTTTCGTTTAGAAAACTTCTGGTCTGACGTCGTCCTTCTGACAGAAGAGTATGCTGCTGGAAAGAGCTCTGCCCGCAGTCATAAGTCATACCAGGCTCTGGATTTCAACTCCTGTGCTTTTGAGTTGCTGTAAGCCTATGAGGTGAGGTGACTGGCCCAAGGTCATGGCAGAGCTGGGACCACCAGACTTTCCATCATGCCCTTAATGGCTAGAGCCTCCTGCTGAGGGGGTCAGTACTTCTGAGTGCTACCCACCACATAACACTGTGTGCTTAACTTTCCAAAGCTGACCTGCCACCCAAGACAATTGTATTACTGTGAACCACTTCTTCCCACGAAAATGTATATCCCCACATTTTTACTGTACAAAAATATTTGCTTGACTTCATAGTATTTCCCTTAACTTGTTGTTTGCTAGAACTCTTGTAATAATTGGTACAGCCGGAAAGAGAGAAAAGACTGACCTGAGGAATAGTTTCCATTTAGAAGTCCCCCATTTCCTACAAATTGTCAGAGAAAAAGAAAATGCATTCAGACAGCCTTTTGTCTTTCAAGATACACAGCTGCATAAAAAGAAAGAGTTGCTGATCAGTTACTGCCCTTAGAAAAAAGTAGGAAAAAGCCTCATTAATTTAGACTTAGTGGTGAGTTTGTGAATATATCAATACATAGAATAGTATTAATAATATCATCAGGAGAGAGATTAATTAGAAGGAAAAAGTTTTCAAGTGTACAAGCAGGTGAAGAAGTAATTCTGTCTTGTTAACCATTCTGTCCTTAGCCTCTAACGTAGTTCTTGGCAAATAATATGTGCTCAATAAGTTTGTGTGGAAAGAAAGAATGAATAAATGATTAAAATAATATACTCATGAACAGGCATTGGCAATACTTAGACTGGCGCCTGGATATGATAATCTAATTGCAAATCTTGCTTTGTTATTTATTAAATTTGAATCTCGATGAAACAAGTTCTCAGTCTAGTTTTAATTACCATAGATTCTTTAAAGTAATAAATCTGAATTTCATTAAAAGAATTATATTATCCAAGCTTCATTAATTCACATTCCTCTTTTCCTTTATTTAGTATGGCATAGTGAAGTCTAATTTCACTGAATGACCCAGAGGGAAGTAAGCGATACCCAAGAAAACTGATTAAAGGAAAACTCCATTGTTTGCCTGAATCTCTGTCTTTCTTTATGAAAGTCAACCTCACCTAAGAGAGAGAGAAGACACACAATATGTTTGTAGAGGATATGAATAAATGAACATAGATATCTTTGTGGGTGCCTGAGAAACTGTTAGAAAATATAGGATATAATCACTGCTTTAAAGATAAGACTCATAAGAAATCTCCTTTGATCCAGCAAACACCATCACCCTCACAGAAGAAGCAATGTTTAAATCCAGTCAATTAAGTAAATTCTACCAGAATAGTACAATGCATCTTACTCAACTTTGCATAACCCTGGAAGTGAAATAAACACCTAAAATGTCATCTTTTAAAATATTGTCCAAATTTTTCATTCTAGCTTTGTCTCTTTTATGTTTATGAATGTACTAGATGAGTGCCAGTAAGTCTCTATGCTTGATTTCCCTGCTTAAGGCCAAACTGAAATTGACATCCACTTAGTCATGTCAGATGGTTAACTCTGATTGGTGATGGCCTTACCTGGCTGGCACCTTTCTCTCCCCCTCGGTTAAGAGTCACAAGTGATAATGGCCAAGAGAGTAGGGAAAGATGGAGAATGGTTTCCTCTAGCTAATCTTGTCTGTTTTTACTTAGGTGTACTCTCTGGATTTCCAGTAGATAATCACTGTTTCACCTTATTCCTGGTACCAGGACTTATTTTCCTGTTTATCGGAGCTGAGTTTCTCTCTGACATGTTCAGCCTGCTAATGCTTTTAGTGCGATTTGTTTCTCTCTCTGAAACCATAATGGTATTGTCCTTGGGCCCATTCTGTCACATTCAGCAAATACTACTGCTATGCCTCAGTGACTCTGCATCCTTCATTATGAGCAAAGACCTTCTGTTGGGAGTAATAGAAAACCCCCTACATAATAGATTTCATGGAAATGATAACCAGCAGGGTTTTTCTTTAATTGCTGAGTGTGACCAGAATGTTGCATTTTTCTGCTACAAAATATTACTAAGAGCTATTCTTTATTAATAATACTTCTTTTACCAGACATTGAGCATGCACTTATAGTTATTCTTCACAACAGCCTGAAGATATAGGTATTTTAAAAGATCCCATAAATACAGATGGGAAAACCTAGGATTCTAGTCAGCCAGTAAATGGAAAAAGTAGAATCACAATGAGCTTTGCCTGGCTCTGAGGGCCAGAGATTTTCAATAAAAAGCTGCCTCTCGACAAGGGCTGTGGTTCCATACTGAAAACAAAGTTTCAAAACATTTAGATCACTCCAAAAATGTCTCTTTAAAACACCGTTTTCTGGAAAGTTAATGAAACCCTCTGTTTATTTGCGATTACCCTGAATTAAGTGAAAAATAGAGAAAAAAGTCAAAAAGAGGAATAGAGCCTTGGTGAAAGGGAAATCATTCCCTCTAACCATATGCCTCCGTGGCACTTATAAACTTGCAGTTCTTTTTGACTGCTGGCCAGAAACGAATAGGGTAACAGAAATGAAAGCAGAAACAGATGTGGGCAAGTCTAGGTGACCTGCCAAGTGGAAGATAATGTCCTATACAGATGCAGACACAAATCTGGGGGATAAAAATATTAAAGCCACAGTCCTCTGCATCCACCAGGCAAAAAACCATGAATAAAAAGTACACATCACCCCTGGGTGATTCTCCAGAGCTTAGCTCCAAGGTTTGGCATACAGAATTCGATTCCCATTCCGAATTGTCTTCAGCTTCCTTTGCTAAGCATTATGGGACCAAAGTCTTAACTGATTGCAAATGTTTCTGTGGTAAACTTTTCCATGGGAGTCACCAGCTAGATTCTGCAGGGTTGCTGGTCTTACCTTAAACCTTGGGAAAAAGAAGTGGGTGACAAGAAAATCTTCCTGAAAGGACATTGTTGTAAAAAGTTGTCAATAAGCTTGTTTTCTCTGTGTGTTAAAGGGCAGGGTGCTCAAAAGGAGCAGGTAAAATAAAGTCATAAAAAAAAGGTACTTGGACTCTAATTCCTTCTTAACCAGACGACTTCCAGTGGTTTAGGAGTGCAACCCAGAAGAAGTATGAGTGGTTTCCAGAAAAAACAGTGTGAATGGCCAAACCAAGCAATCTGCTTAAAGTGGGCACAGCGGAGCTGGAGGCCGTTCTGACTTCGAAAGCAAGACACAGAATTTTCATTCCTTCTCTCACTAGTGGACCTGAGCATTGAGTTTTAATAGGAGTCTCAAACCCTGAGTAGATTGCTGGAAAAGAATCGAACTCCTAGGCGTTCATCAGTTCTGTCATCTGTTGTGATCTTCATTAAGAATTAAAACTCTCCAAAATAAGGTTTCCCGTCATGACAGAAAGACAGAAAATCTATTATCACTCTTTCTGGATGTCCCTTCTTCTACTTCCCAAGGGTCAAAAGTCTTCATTAAAACAAATAGCCACCTCAGATTTATCTTCCCTGAAAAGGGCTTTATCGTTTAAGGCTTCTGTCGCAGAGAGACAGGAGCGTTTTCCTCTGCGACGTCAAATTGTAAACTGAGCGGGTGGTCAGTGAGCACACTCACCTAAAATATTTATCTGTTTATTTACATTTATTTACTGTCTGGCTTTTAAGCAAAGGTGAAGAGCGATGTTCTGCCTAAGAGACATCACTTCTCTTTGTTTTTTTGGATAATGTCAGAGGAGGTTGTTTCCTGTGGCTCACACTCCAGGATTTCATAGGCACTGCGGCTCTCCTTTAAAGTTTGTCATTAGGCAGAACCCCTAAAATGTCTGAGGGCACCAGTGTGTTCTGACTGGCTTGGAGGGAGCTCCCCCTCATCAGTGTCTGCCACATTCTTCACAGGGCAGGGCAGGGCTTAGCTAAGCTGACCTGTGTTTCTTCCTTCCTGCATCCTGTCACTTACTGTCTGTGGTATGTGGAATCCCTCTCTTATCTTGGCATTTCCCTTCAGAGGCCCAAAGACCTTCTCCTGGAGGCCTTCCTCTGGCATGGATAGTGGACCAAGTCACTCTTATCTTATCCCTTAGGTATGACTGGAAAAGCTTTATATATGAGGTCTGGGGGCTTACATCTCTAAGTCTGTCCATATAACTCCTACACTGAGTTTGTGTTAGGAATTAGAGGGGAACTTAGAGGGTTGAGGAGATAGCATTTTCCCACAGCTTCTTTAAGGACACCAAGGAAAATGGTCCTGAGTACACCAGCTGTTTACTCAGCTCTGTATTTAGACCCCAGTGTGACTTGTAAATTCCTGTGAGAATCAACCTCATGGAGGTGCAAGTGAAGTGGGGGGTGGGTTTCTTTGGGGATACTGGGCTTGGCAATGCCGACCCCCCTCATGGCTTTGGACATTCTAGATCTGTGGTTCCCATCATTTTCTGTCTTTGTGGCACACTATTGAATTCTAGATTCTCAAATCAGCACACTTGAAAAGAGGACAACAGTTTTTGTTTTTTTTTTTTAAAGGGAAAGTATTGGAAAACTAAAAAACAATACGGTACTAAAGTAACCACCCTCTTCAACTGGTCACACTTAGGTCCCTCAGCTTGAATCCCTATCCTCTGACAATACTTTTGCATTTTTGAAGCGATACCCTCACATGTTGCAGTGAATCCTCAGTTTCTCTTTCCTGCTGGCTGGAGTTTAACCTCTCTTCTCTTACTGTCAGCAAGGTATCTCTCTTCTATATTATACTGCATGCTCAGGGAGTTCAGTACCCTATCAGATGAACCACACCATAAGGGTTCAGGTCCTCTGTTGTGCGAAAATACATTTCATGTATTGAGCCCCAACTGTACAGTGATGAAGGGTTTGTCCATCACTGTGACAACAGTGATCGCTATCTAACTCCAGAAATCCTCACTTTCTGGCCCTCTCTGGCCTCAGCTTGAAGGAATATATCAGAAATATTTGAGTAGTATATCCTATCTTTCTGTGCATCTTTTCCTAGCTGATTCTTGTTAAGAACTGTTAAGGCTTTGAACTTCTCTGCTTGCAAACTAATAAGTAAGACTGCTGTAGTTTCATGAATACTGGTAGAAGACAAACGACTGCTGGATGAGAGACAGAAGATTGTTTATTACTCTCAGTAATAACAGCTGTTGGAATAATGCTTTTCCCCCCAATTCTCTGAGCCCCTCAGGGTGATTTAACAAAACCAGATGACATCTGAACGTGCAGTAGGTTGCATTGTAGGCGAGGAACCCTGAATTTAGGGAACCCAAATCTTTTACAGTGGGTAGTAAGCTTCCTTGTATTTGCTCTGTATCTTTGTTTTACTAGATGATAAACATGCAAATATCTCCAAAGTATTTTTTTCTCCCAAGGTTGTTCATGGTACAAACATCCTTGAAAATGTAGTCTGCGGTAAAAGAGCAAGCAGTGCTCCTCTTGCAAAATGTGCAGAAATGTGAGACCCACAAAGAATTGTCTGCCAACAATGTTGTGTGTATACGACAGAGCTGGTAAGACTTTTTTTTTTTTAGGGTGAAAGAGAGTTGAATTATTTTCACCCAGGACCCTAATTCCATCCAAGGCTGTGTTCTCTTTCTGTGGGGTTGCTATACTGATTTGGGAGATTAAGAGAAGAAAAAGATGAAAAGAGTTGCTCTCAAATGTTAAATGTACTGATGGACTCATAACTTGTCAGTTCTTAGTAAAGGCTGAGTAGTGAAAATGATTCTTCACTAAATAGCGATCTTTCTTTTCAGGATGTTGCTCCTGAGTTCATGCCTCAAAAAACTGCCAGTGGGTAGTATACTTGGGTGTCATTTTTTCAGTGTTCAAACATTATCCAACCACTGGTATATCATTAAAATTTATATACGGTCCTCTCCCACAAACCAGGACTTTAACCTTAGCACTATAGGTAGAGTCTGACTTCAAAAATTGGCCCTATAATTGTCACTGAAAAAAATTCATCTATAGACTGCAAACCAATGATTGTTTTGTCAGTTTAGAAGTTTATAAAATTTACTTGTTATCTAATTAAAATGATAGAATGAATTCTAACCTGCAGCAGACTGAAAATACAAAAGAACCAACCCATAATGGGGGCTCATTTGATGAATGAGGAGAAAAGAATAATTAAAACCTCTGATTCAAAAGGGCGCTAGGTCAACCTTCTCTCTGAATTAACATTTCCTCAGTGGGAGCCTGGTCTGTGAGCAGTTAATTTTAAATGATAGTTTTATATGTTCTGGGAAATGTAAATATCAATACGAGAATTATCTCCCCCTCTTCTTTCATTGTATTTCCTTTCTCCAAGATGGATCATATTGCAGGGTTAGAATTCATACAGAGTTCTCACTGCTAACTGAGAAAGAACTGACGAATGCTCTAAGAGAGCACAGCTTTGGCAGATAAAAAGAATGGCAAGGAAAAAATGACTGCATTGCATCAGACTCAGATTATTTTTCCCTGAGGAAAAGGACAGCCTCAGCCTTCTCTTTTGTGAGCTTTCAGTCTGCCATTACTCTTCTGGGTCTCTTCCGTGAAGTAAATAATTTCCAGGTTGCTTTCATTTTGGAAAACAGAAAACACCCTGAGAGGATTTAGAGAAAATAGCCACGCTCATCAGAGATATCCAACTTCACAACTGTGGAATTCTTAGGGAGAGTTTGTCCTTGCAGAGTTTATAGGGGTGGAGTTTCTGATGCTGTTTCTGTGGAACATGTATTCATGTTAGGAATTAAACTCTGTGCAAAATTCAGAGAAAGAAATGTCTGGTGAATGAATGGGATAGAAACTTTCTTAAAAGACACCTTTTCCTTTTCTCTGTATATATTGCTGAAGTACACACTACATGTTTTTCTTTTAAAATTAGATTACAGTTGGTTTTGAAACTGTTTCTCTAAGGATCATCTTTTTCATACATGTTTCTGTCTGAAGGGTACAATTTCTTGGGTTTCCAGAAGCTTCTTTTGTTCAACACAAATGCTACTTCTCTTCTCTGCCCACTATTGTGTACCTTTTCTATTGAAAAGTTTCCCTTCCTAATGATCCTTTGTACTGGGTCATTTGTAGAGATGTGGATGGACCTAGAGTCTGTCATACAGAGTGAAGTAAATCAGAAAGAGAAAAACAAATATCAGATATTAACACATATATGTGGAATTGAGAAAAATGGTACAGATGAACCAAATTTCCAGGGCAGGAAAAGAGATGCAGACATAGAGAACAGACATGTGGGCACAGTGGGGGAAGAGAGGGTGGGACGATTGGCGTTGACATATATACACTGCTGCTACTGCTACTGCTGTTGCTTCAGTCGTGTCTGACTCTGTGTGACCCATGGACGATAGCCCACCAGGCTCCCCCGTCCCTGGGATTCTCCAGGCGAGAACACTGGAGTGGGTTGCCATTGCCTTCTCCAATGCATGAAAGTAAAAAGTGAAAGTGAAGTCACTGAGCCGTGTCCGACTCCTAGCGACCCCATGGACTGTAGCCTACTAGGCTCCTCCGTCCATGAGATTTTCCAGGCAAGAGTACTGGAGTGGGTTGCCATATATTCAGTACCATGTGTAAAATAGACAGCTAGTTGGAACTGCTATAAAGAACAGGAAACTGAGCTTGGTGCTCTGTGATGACCTAGAGGGGTGGGATGGCAGTGGGTGGGAGGGAGGCTCAAGGTGGGTATGTATATATTTATATATATACACATATAGCTGATTCACTTTATTGTAAAGCAAAAGCTAACTCAACATAGTAAAGCAATTATACTCCAAAGCGCATATCTCCTGTTGCTATTATATTAGTCAGTGGGAGAGGTTACAAAGGTGAGCACCATCCGTGATACCAGGAGTTTATCGTCTAGAACTCTGCTGTCAGAGTAACAGCTAGTCATATGTGGGGCATGTGTGGCAAGTGTGAATAAGAAACTGAATTTTCACTTTTCTTTAAACTTTTTAAAATGTAAAATAGCTCAGTTTTTAAAACATTAATTACATATGCAAGTGAAAAAAAAAAGATACGGAATCTTAAGATTTATTTCACCTGCTTAGATGGATAGATTTACCAAATAAAAGAACAATGTGCCCAGTTAAATTTGAATTTCAGATAAGGAAGAAATGATGTTTTTTCTAGTATAAGCATGTCCCTGTTTTTTATTTGGCAAGTCTACCTCTTTTCTTTACTTTGTTTAACGTGACTAGTAGAACATTTAAAGTTACATCCGTGGTCTCCTTGATTTCTGTAGATAGTATTGCTCCAAAGTAAATATTGTTATTCTGACTCCCTTAGAGTATAAACATCGTGAAGGCAAGGAATTTTTCACTTGTGTTTTCTGCCATAAATGTGGTTGATTTCTCAAACATAAGATTTATACTATGATTTTTCCTGGGACCAAACTGATGGGTCTTAGAAGCGTTGTTTGGGGCTAGGGGTAAGGCTGTGCAGGGCTCTCTAGTGACCTCTTGTCTTCTCTCAATCCATCATTTCTCTTCGGTTGTCATTTCCCTTCTCAACCACGATTCCATGAGTTACAATTTCAGGAACTTGATGGCCAGGACCACGAAATGCGTGCACCTCTGGCTTCTCGTTGCACCCATTAGACATAAGCTCAGCCCCAGATTAGCCCAGAGATCTGCCCTTGCTGTGTGTGTGCCGCTAACAGCCCACCCTGGCTGGAGAAGGTCGTGCAGCAGGGCTCTCTGGATCTGCTCTCAGTGTATCCTCAACAACTGCAAATGGATGTTTAACTTGCCACCTGTTTTGGCCAATTCCCACCTCCATCTTCTGAAAAGACGTTCAAATTCTCTGTTCCTCCAACATTTCTATCCTTTCCATTGCTCTCAGAAGATGATATTTTCAACAGAGAAGATGGAAACTGTTATATAAGACTGTGGTTTCTTATCTTCTCTTTTCCAAACGTATCTCTGCCTATACCTGTATCTAATCTATTCTCCTTTCTTCCTAACAGAGGAGCTGCCCGCATCCTTTAGAAAGCCAGTCTGCTCACTTGCCCTTTAGATGGGTACACTGTCTCCACTTCTGTCCACCTCCCCGTACCCACCACGACTCAATAGGGAGAATGGCCTGTTCCCAGCACTTAACTATGATCAACAATGGCTCCCAGTCTCTGAACTCAATGGACATTTTCAGACTGCTTCTTACTTGACCTCCCTAGGGCGCTCGTCACCATTGATTGTTTCTTACTTTCTTTGACTGGACGCAATCCTTTTCTGCTTTCTCCCTGCCTCTTTGTGGACTCCTTGCATTTGCAGTCTCATCTTTCTCTCACTTGACTTTAAATATTAGAATTTTTCAATGCTTGAGGTCCTTTTCTTTTTTCTATTGGTACTCTGTCCGTAGGCTGCCTCATTATGCCTCCAGCTTCTATTCCCACCTATATGCAGACAACTCACAAATGTGCAACTGCAGCCCACTCCAGACCCATATTTCCCTTTAACATCTCAGGTGTGTGTGCTCACTCGTCTCTGACTCTCTGTGACCCCTTTGACTATAGCCCGCCAGACTCCTCTGTCCATAGGATTCTCCAGACAAGAATACTGGAGTGGGCTGCCATTTCCTTATTAGGATTGATGTCTAAAAAAGCACCTTGAGCTCAGTATGCCCAAACAGAATTCGTTATTTCTCCCTCTCCCCAGACCTGGTTCTTCTCAAGCATTATCTGTTGCGGTGACCCCCGCCTTCTCATCTTCATAAAGTTCAGACTCGCATCGCAGCTGACATCTTTCTCAGCCTCCTCTGATGTTTTCCCCAATAAATCTGTCGCACATTTAATTCCATCTCAGTGTCTGTTTTTTTTAGACTAACAAACAAGGTAAACAGAAATCTTCACTGGGAGATGAAGCAACGAAGACTGCAGCTGAGACTATAACAGACCTCACTGAGCTCAGTCCCTTCATTTTCATAGGCAAGAACACTGAAGCTTAGAAATCCTTAATTGGGTTAGAACTGAACACGACCCGTCATCGTCAACCCGCACAGACATAACCTCTGATATACCGCCTCCCCTGTTACGGTGCTGGTAAGGGTAACATTTCCTCGGAGGTAGACAGTGGTTCTATGCTGAATATGTTTTTTAGACATTTTCAAAGGTTAATTTTAATGTGAACTTTAATAACATGCAACATACACACAGAAAACTGCATAAATCCTAAGTGTCCTTCCCAAAGCACTTTCACAAAGGAAACACCCCTACGTAACAACCGCCCAGAGCACAGTATAGAACATTGCCTGTGCTGCCAAAGACCCTGTGGACAAGAGGTTACTCTCAGTGACTCCCACAAAACTGCGGGCTTCTCTCCAAGTCAGGGGTATTCGTCCCTTTCAAAGCAAACCATGTCCTAACTTCTAATGTGCTGTGCTAAGTTGCTTCAGTCGTGGCCGACTCTTTGCAGCCCTATGGACTGTAGGCCACCAGGCTTCTCCGTCCCTGGGGTTCTCCAGGCAAGAACACTGCAGTGGGTTGCCATGCCCTTTGTTGTTGTTGTTCTGTTTATATTTTTTAAATTCATTTATTTTAAAATGAAAGATAGTTGCTTCACAACACTGTGTTGGTTTCTGCCATCCATCAGCATGAATCAGCCACAGGTATACACATGTCCCCTCCCTCTTGAACCTCCTTCCCACCTCCCACCCCACCCCACCCTCTGGTTTGACACGGAGCACCGGTTGGAGCTCCCTGCATCCTACAGCAAATTCCCTCTTGCTATCTATTTTACATATGGTAGTGTATATTTTTAAATTTATCTTAATGAAATAGCTCCAATCCTTTTTTCCCCAGAGATTTACAGTGCCTTGAGCAAGTCACTATATGTCTTTATAGCTGCTGCTGCTGCTGCTGCTAAGTCACTTCAGTCGTGTCCGACTCTGTGCGACCCCATATATGGCAGCCCACCAGGCTCCCCCGTCCCTGGGATTCTCCAGGCAAGAACACTGGAGTGGGTTGCCATTTCCTTCTCCAATGTGTGCAAGTGAAAAGTGAAAGTGAAGTTGCTCAGTCGTGTCTGACTCTTAGTGACCCCGTGGACTGGAGCCCACCAGGCTCCTCCATCCATGGGATTTTTCAGGCAAGAGTGGGGTGCCATTGCCTTCTTCATACGTCTTTATAGCAGTTCACCATAAAACCCCAGATACCATTCTGTTCACTCTTTCAGTGCTAGAGTCAAGGTCCTTTCCCTGTGCTGAGCTGGTAATAATTTGTATGAAATACATGGCATCTCTGCCAGAAATTGTTGTTGTCATTTAGTTGCTAAGCCATGTTTGACTCTTTTCTTAACCCCATGGATTGTAGCCTTCCAGGCTCCTCTGTCCATGAGATTCTCCAGGTAAGAATAGTGGAGTGGGTTGCCATTTACTCCCCTAGGGGATCTTTCTGACCCAGAGATGGAACCCTGTCTCCTGCACTGGCAGGTAGATTCTTTACCACTAGCGCCGCCTGGGAAGCCCTTGCCAGAAATTGGACATATTCTTCCCCCTGTGTCACTTTGGAGAAGTTATTTAACACCTCTAAGATTCATCATCCTCAACTGTAAAATGAGGATAATAGTATTACATGCTATAACTTCAATGGGTGCTGATTTTGTGGGAGTTAGTAATGCTAATATACAAAAGTTCATACCAGAGCTTTTTAGAAGCAATATGCTAAATTAATGTCTTCTTGTCCAACTTTGGGCAAAAGAGTTAGTTTCTGAGTACTTGAGTTTCTCCTCTTTTCTAAGGAAACAAAAGGTGGAGAAACAATGAGTTGTTTTTGCAAGCACTGAACTCTGCAGATGAGAAGATGAAAAGTGCCTTTTAAATATACAAATTACCCTTTTGTTTCAAAGCACAGCAATGCAAAGGCCAGTCTCTATCTTCCTGAGAGAGAAATGGTCTTTTAGAAAGACTAGAGGCCATAGTGACTTTTGAAAGCCCTCAAAAATACTTGGATTACGCTCTATACCAAAACCTCTATCTCCATTCTAGAAAAAAAAAAAAGAACTACCACATTGAAAAAGTAACCCAAAGTTAGTTTCTCCTGAAGTGATGAAGTTACCAGCCATAAAGGCACAAATATATGTACCTTGTTATAAGTGGTGCAGTAGGTAAAGAATCTGCCTGCCAGTGCAGGAGACTCAGGAGAGGCAGGTTCAAGCCCTGGGTCGGGAAGATGCCCTGGAGTGGGAAATGGTAACCCACCCCAGTATTCCTGCCTGGAGAATCTCATGGACAGAGGAGCCTGGTGGGCTACAGCCCTTGGGTCGCAAAGAGTCGGACACGACTGAGCAGCTAAGCATAAGGACGATAAATGGTAGGGGTTGGGAAGTAGATGCTAGAGAGAGTCAAAGCTACTCAATAGTTTTTTAAGAGGAGAACAAACCAATTTTACTGTCTGATGTGGCTATTGCACTGAGTGGCTTTATGCATTTTGGGACCAATCTGAGGTTTCTAATTAGAGAAAAGTCCAGCCATCCAGTCATATGACTTACTTTTCTTAGGGCTCAATTTTGTTGCCTGAACAATGAAGCCTTTAGGTGAATACTTTTATGGTTCTACTGGGGACACTACTTTTTTTTAAACATCATTCAGTGAAAAATTTGAAACATGTATGTTAATTGTTGATAGAACAGAGACTTCTGGAGGAAGTAGAATTGTATTCAAAATGAAGTCTAAAGACTGAATTTAATTCTCTGTGTGTGTGCGTGTATGTTGGAGTGGTTCAGACACCAACAGAAAGGAGTTTATAAAAAAGGAAAGAGGATACTGTGGGTGACAAGAGAATGAACGTTTATAGTATTGAGTCCTAGATTTCTTGTTTCTGAATATAGCTTGAACCTGCGAGTTCTCAGTTTAGAATTCAGACAGGTGGCATGACACAGTGGAAATAGTACTGAAATAACCATTAAGAATCTGGGTTCTAATAGCTCTTCCGTCTGATTAGTAGTGTGATATCTGACATGTCATTTCACTTCCTGGGTACTCTCAGATGTAAAGAGAAGTGGTGGATGACCCCTTCCAGTTCTTAAAGTCTTTGATTTTCTTAAGAGGAGAAAGAACCAATTTTACTGTCTGGTATGGTTATTGCACTGAGTGGCTTTATGTATTTTGGGATTAATCTGAGGTTTATAATTAGAGAAGAGTCCAGGCAAAACTTTGTGTCTTTTTTTTTTTCCAGGACATTTGAGAGATTTATAACTTTAATTTTATCTCAGTCAGTTATATTCCCAATAATGCTATATACCAAACCCTGCAGAATTCGCCAGCTTCTAGCAAAAAATTCATTTATTTCTCTAATGCCTTTGCATGTCAACTAGAGTTTGACTGTTGTTGGTTGGACTAGATTCCAGGTTGGAGGTTTGCTTTGGGTTCCTATATGGGACTGATGGACACTCCTGAATGTGTGGACTTTCTCAGGGCTGTGTAGACCTGCAAGAGGGCAAGTCCAATTGCTCAGATAAGTTTCAATTTCTTTATCTGTCTTAGAATTTTATTTATTTGACTTAAAAATTGAGGTACCATTGTTTATAACATTTTATGTTTCGTGTGTGTATGTGCTATATTGCCCAGTTGTGTCCAGCTTTTTGCAGCTCCATGGACTACAGCCCACCAGCTCCTCTGTCCATGGAACTTTCCCAGGCAAGAATACTGGAGTGGGTTGTTTTTCCTACTCCAGGGGATCCTCCTGACCCAGGGATTGAACTTGTGTCTTTTGAATCTCTTGCACTGGCAGGTGGAATTTTTACCACTAGACTCACATGATAAACCCATATATTTCATGTGTTATTTCAATTCAGTCACTCAGTCATGTCCGACTCCTTGCAATACATGAATCACAGCATGCCAGGCCTCTCTGTCCATCACCAACTCCCAGAGTTCACTCAAACTCACGTCCATCGAGTCAGTGATGCCATCCAGCCATCTCATCCTCTGTCATCCCCTTCTCCTCCTGCCCCCAATCCCTCCCAGCATCAGAGTCTTTTCTAATGAGTCAACTCTTCGCATGAAGTGGCCAAAGTACTGAAGTTTCAGCTTTAGCATCATTCCTTCCAAAGAACACTGAGGACTGATCTCCTTTAGAATGGACTGGTTGGATCTCCTTGCAGTCCAAGGGACTCTCAAGAGTCTTCTCCAACACCACAGTTCAAAAGCATCAATTCTTCGGTGCTCAGATTCTTCACAGGCCAACTCTCCCATCCATACATGACCAATGGAAAAACCATAGCCTTGACTAGATGGACCTTTGTTGGCAAAGTAATATCTCTCCTTTTGAATATGCTGTCTAGGTTGGTCATAACTTTCCTTCCAAGGAGTAAGCGTCTTTTAATTTCATGGCAACAGTCACCATGTGCAGTGATTTTGCAGTCCAAAAAACTAAAGTCTGACACTGTTTCCACTGTTTCCCCATCTATTTCCCATGAAGTGATGGGACCGGATGCCATGATCTTTGTTTACTGAATGTTGAGCTTTAAGCCAACTTTTTCACTCTCTTTCACTTTCATCAAGAGGCTTTTTAGTTCCTCTTCATTTTCTGCCATAAGGGTGGTGTCATCTCCATATCTGAGGTTATTGATATTTCTCCAGGCAATCTTGATTCCAGCTTGTGCTTCCTCCAGCCCAGCGTTTCTCATGATGTACTCTGCATAGAAGTTAAATAAGCAGGGTGACAATATACAGCCTTGACGTACTCCTTTCCCAATTTGGAACCAGTCTGTTGTTCCATGTCCAGTTCTAACTGTTGCTTCCTGACCTGCATACAGGTTTCTCAGGAGGCAGGTCAGGTGATCTGGTATTCCCATCTCTCTCAGAATTTTCCACAGTTGATTGTGATCCACACAGCCAAAGGCTTTGGCATAGTCAAGAAAGCAGAAATAGATGTTTTTCTGAAACTCTCTTGCTTTTTCCATGATCCAGCAGATGTTGACAATTTGATCTCTGGTTCCTCTGCCTTTTCTAAAACCAGCTTGAACATCTGGAACTTCACGATTCATGTATTGCTGAAGCCTGGCTTGGAGAATTTTGAGCATTACTTTACTAGTGTGTGAGATGAGTGCAACTGTGTGGTGGTTTGAGCATTCTTTGGCATTGCCTTTCTTTGGGATTGGAATGAAAACTGACCTTTTCCAGTCCTGTGGCCACTGCTGAGTTTTCCAAATTTGCTGGCATATTGAGTGCAGCACTTTCACAGCATCATCCTCCAGGATTTGAAATAGCTCAACTGGAATTCCGTCACCTCCACTAGCTTTGTTCGTAGTGATGCTTTCTAAGGCCCACTTGACTTCATATTCCAGGATGTCTGGCTCTAGGTGAGTGATCACACCATTGTGATTATCGGGGTCATGAAGCTCTATTTTGTACAGTTCTGTGTATTCTTGCCACCTCTTCTTAATATCTTCTGCTTCTGTTAGGTCCATACCATTTCTGTCCTTTATTGAGCCCATCTTTGCATGAAATGTTCCCTTGGTATCTTTAATTTTCTTGAAGAGATCTCTAGTCTTTCCCATTCTATTGTTTTCCTCTATTTCTTTGCATTGATCACTGAGGAAGGCTTTCTCATCTCTCCTTGCTATTCTTTGGAACTCTGCATTCAGATGCGTATATCTTTCCTTTTCTCCTCTCTTCTTTTCACAGCTATTTGTAAGGCCTCCTCAGACAGCCATTTTGCTTTTTTGCATTTCTTTTCCATGGGGATGGTCTTGATCCCTGTCTCCTGTACGATGTCATGAACCTCCATCCATAGTTCATCAGGCACTCTATCTATCAGATCTAGTCCCTTAAATCTATTTCTCACTTCCACTGTATAATCATAAGGGATTTGATTTAGGTCATACCTGAATGGTCTAGTGGTTTTCCCTACTTTCTTCAATTTAAGTCTGAATTTGGTAATAAGGAGTTCATGATCTGAGCCACCGTCAGCTCCTGGTCTTGTTTTTGCAGATAGCTTCTCCATCTTTGGATGCAAAGAATATAATCAATCTGATTTCGGTGTTGACCATCTGGTGATGTCCACGTGTAGAGTCTTTTCTTGTGTTGTTGGAAGAGTGTGTTTGCTATGACCAGCGTGTTCTCTTGGCAAAACTTCATTAGCCTTTGCCCTGCTTCATTCCATAGTCTAATGCCAAATTTGCCTGTTACTCCAGGTGTTTCTTGGAGAAGGAAATGGCAACCTACTCCAGTATTCTTGCCTAGAGAATCCCATGGACAGAGAAGCCTGACGGTCTACAGTTCATGGGGTCACAAAGAGTCGGACACGACTGAGCGACTTCACTTCTGCCAGGTGTTTCTTGACTTCCTACTTTTGCATTCCAGTCGCTGTAATGAAAAGGACATCTTTTTTGGGTGTAGTTCTAAAACGTCTTGTAGGTCTTAATAGAACCATTCAACTTCAGCTTCTTCAGCGTTACTGGTTGGGACATAGACTTGGATTACTGTGATATTGAATGGTTTGCCTTGGAAACGAACAGAGATCATTCTGTCGTTTTTGAGATTGCATCCAAGTACGGCATTTCAGACTCTTTTGTTGACCATGATGGCTACTCCATTTCTTCTGAGGGATTCCTGCCTGCAGTAGTAGATATAATGGTCATCTGAGTTAAATTCACCCATTCCAGTCCATTTTAGTTTGCTGATTCCTAGAATGTTGACGTTCACTCTTGCCATCTCTGGTTTGACCACTTCCAATTTGCCTTGATTCATGGACCTGACATTCCAGGTTCCTATGCAATATTGCTCTTTAGAGCATCAGACCTTGCTTCTATCACCAGTCACATCCACGACTGAGTATTGTTCTTGCTTTGGCTCCATCCCTTCATTCTTTCTGGAGTTATTTCTCCACTGATCTCCAGTAGCATATTGGGCACCTCCAGACCTGGGGAATTCCTCTTTCAGTATCCTATCATTTTGCCTTTTCATACTGTTCATGGGGTTCTTAAGGCAAGAATACTGAAGTGGTTTGCCATTCCCTTCTCCAGTGGACCATTCTATTTCATGTGTACAACATTATATTTCAACTTCTGTATGACACCATATCACCAAAAGTTTAGTTTTCATCCGTCACCATACAATTGACCCCCTGTACCCATGTTGCTCTCCCCTCATTCTTCTTCCCCTTTGGGAACCATTAGTCTTTTCTTTATATCTATGTGTTTTTGTTTGGTTTTGTTTGCTCTTTTTTTTTTTGGTGTGTGAGTTTCAATTTTAATGCTGAGGTTGTCTTTGCTAAGGTCCTATTGGCCAACTTCCCTCACAGTACAGTTGGTAAAGAATTCACCTCCAATGCAGGTGACCTCAGTTTGATTCCTAGGTCTGGAAGATCTGCTGGAGAAGGGATAGGCTACCCACTCCAGTGTTCTTGGGCTTCCCTTGTGGCTCAGCTGGTAAGGAATCTGGAGTTTGATCCCTGGGTAGGGAAGATCCTCTGGAGAAGGGAAAGGCTACTCATTCTAGTATTCTGGCCTGGAGAATTCCATGGACTGTATAGTTCATGGGGTCGCAAAAAGTCAGACACAGCTGTGTGACTTTCACTTCCTTTTCACACTGGCCAAAGAAAATCAAATGACCAAGTCCAAAGCTAAGGGGCTTAGAAATGCATGCTATTTACCATAAGACCATGGCAAAACTACAGGTGTATAACACTACTATAGGAAAGTAAAAGACTTTGGACCAATAATTCAGTTTATGACACACAGTATATGTGTGCGAATATGTGGATGCATAATGGAATAAGGAAAGAGACACAGAATTCTTAGTGGGTTAGGTAAGAGAACTGCACAGGTTTGAGGAAAAGGATCTAGGTTCTGTAACTTAATGCCAGTCATCGGTGAACTTCTATATACCCATTTTCTGTCCCCAGTGGTAAAGCAGTTTCTGGATTATTACTGGCTTAATAATGCTGCCGGTGGATTTCTATAGGGCAACTATTTTTATCATGTTCAGCAATGGCCTCCACATAGCTAAATTTCACAGTCAGTTCCCAGTTCCCAGCATACTGGCCCCACCAGTGGCATTTGACATAGTCGAATGCTCCGTCCTCCTGTATACGGTCTCCCTTGGCTTTGCTTCTGCTCATTGGCCAGAACTTGTCACGTGGCTCCCTCCACCTTCAAGGAAAGCTGGAAATATAAGGAAGCCATGGATACTGAGAGACTGACTGCTTCTGCCACATGTTCTGAAGGATTCTCCAAGCCCACTTTATTTCCCTCTCTCATGACTTTGAGGTGTGCCTCATATCTCCTCCATATACTGATGATATTCTCTTAAGGGTAGTCAGTCAGTCAGTTCAGTCGCTCAGTCATGTCTCACTCTTTGCGACCCCATGAATCGCAGCACGCCAGGCCTCCCTGTCCATCACCAACTCCTGGAGTTCACCCAAACTCATATCCATCAAGTCAGTGATGCCATCCAGCCATCTCATCCTCTGTCATCCCCTTCTCTTCCTGCCCCCAATCCCTCCCAGCATCAGAGTCTTTTCCAATGAGTCAACTCTTCACATGAGGTAGCCAAAGTATTGGAGTTTCAGCTTTAGCATCATTCCTTCCAAAGAAATCCCAGGGCTGATCTCCTTCAGAACGGACTGGTTGGATCTGCTTGCAGTTCAAGGGACTCTCAAGAGTCTTCTCAAACGTTACAGTTCAAAAGCATCAAATCTTTGGCACTCAGCTTTCTTCACAGTCCAACTCTCACATCCATACATGACCACAGGAAAAACCATAGCCTTGACTAGACGGACCTTTGTTGGCAAAGTAATGTCTTGGCTTTTGAATATGCTGTCTAGGTTGGTCATAACTTTCCTTCCAAGGAGTAAGCGTCTTTTAATTTCATGGCAGCAGTCACCATGTGCAGTGATTTTGGAGCCCCCCAAAATAGTCTGACACTGTTTCCACTGTTTCCCCATCTATTTCCCATGAAGTGATGGGACCGGATGCCATGATCTTCATTTTTTGAATGTGGAGCTTTAAGCCAACTTTTTCACTCTCCTCTTTCACTTTCATCAAGAGGCTCTTTAGTTCCTCTTCACTTTCTGCCATAAGGGTGGTGTCATCTGCATATCTGAGGTGATTGAGATTTCTCCCAGCAATCTTGATTCCAGCTTGTGCTCCTTCCAGCCCAGCATTTCTCATCATGTACTCTGCATTAGAAGTTAAATAAGCAGGGTGACAATATACAGCCTTGACGCACTCCTTTTCCTATTTGGAACCAGTCTGTTGTTTCATGTCCAGTTCTAACTGTTGCTTCCTGACCTGCATATAGGTTTCTCAAGAGGCAAGTCAGGTGGTCTGGTATTCCCATCTCTTAAGAGTAAGCATTTACTAAAGGAATATATGAATAAAAGGGCCCCAAAGGGGACATAGAAAGAGGGAAAAAAAGAATAGTGGACACAGAAGTGATAGTTGATCTAAGGAAGAGGCATGATAGTGTGGGTACCACCTCCTAGCCGGTGATGTGAGCAGGGGTTTTAACCTGGCTGTGCTTCAGTCATCTGTAAAGGTAGGAGTGATAGTAATAACATTTACCTCATAGGATCTTTTGAGGACACAGTTAATATACATGAGGCACTTAGAACAGTGCCTGACACGTGGCAAGTATAATAAGTGCTAGCTATAACTATTTCATGAATTGAACAATTAAATTCTAAATGATAGAGAACGGAAATAAAAGTGATAGAAAATTTATAAAATTTTAAATCATCTCCTGTATAAACCCCAGCCTAATGAGGAAGATCCTCATTTTAATATGTTTTATTACCAGGATTATGGAAACACATAAAAAATAAAAACAGAATATATTATTTCTCTGCACATGTGGCACTTTGGCTAGAGGTAAATTTTTTTTTTTTTTTTGGAAAAGCAGAACAAGAGCATTTTGGAAATGGAACAGAGCCAATGAGTAGGGGATACTGAAGACGTGTTTTGTAATTGTGTACCATATTGCTTTATTGAAACTCTTCTCAATTAGTGTCAAGGGACCTTGATGAATGTCTAGAGGTCAAAGGGCCTTGTTAGACGCTTGCAGAGAACTCAGGCTCGCCCCTGCTGATGTGGCTGTGAGATGATGGCTTTTCTTCTAAATTGTCAGCAGGAAGGTTTTCTTACTGCTTTCTTTTCCTTTGCATTTCCAACAAGGAAGAACAGCTGAGGCAAATGAGACAGAATCTTTTTCCAATTACATGGTTTGCATATTTCATTTCAGCTGCCGCCCATGAGAAACATGATATGGAGGGAGTTTGCGGTGCTGAGGCAAAAACCAGCCTACAAAAGATTTGGGGAGGGTGGGTAACGTTGTCAAATTTCCAGGAGATTAGTTGGGTGAAATAGTATGGTGGGTTAATTATCAGACTGAAAGGTTTAAGGCTTTTAAGTTGCTATAGAGGAGAAATTACAGCCCTAGATACAGTCCCAAATTACTTTCAAAGCACAAAATGGTAAAAAAGAAATAAAAATGTGACAAATCAATCAACTTTTTAGACTGTAATTGTTTTGAAGGGGAGAGGGGAGGGCTTTTAGAAGAGAGGTGATTCACTTGTTGGCACTTAGAGGCTAACTTCTACTTTGAGGAAGGGTATATGTGAATTGACTTTCTTTACTTCACATCACTATATAACTCTTAGCTCTTCATAAATGTTCCCGAGGGAAGAGGCCAAGTTGGAATTTTCCCTGTGCTGAACTAAGTAAAACAGCAGCCAGAATTCAAGCCAATGTTTTTTTTTTTTTCTTTGCAAAAGCATAACTTCTGAACAAGAATCTAAATTGAGTTACGTTTTCGTTCCTTTTTCTCTCTTTCATCTTATTGCTTTGAACCCTTCTCACTTTCTCTCTCCTGGATGAAGACTTCCTTATTTTTCTTTTCTTCTCCTTTCTGTCTCAAGCATCCTTTGATATTCTGCAATGGACAATTATGCAGTGTTCTGGGAGCGGGGCAGTGATGGGTGATGAAGAGGGACAAGATGAAGATCTTTTCTCTGTTCTCAAGAAATGCACAGACTTCCAGGGGGTGATCCATGTATGAACATAGTCTTATAATTCAGGATGCCTGGATTGGGGCTTTTGGTCATGCCGAGGTCTAGAACATCTCTCCCAAGTCTCCTGATTTAGGGATATACACCATTGTAAATTCCAGCTCTACTACTTACTAGTTGGGTGACCAGAGGTAAGTTTCTTAAAACCTTGGAGCCTTAGTGTTTCTGATCTGTAAAATGGGCACAATAGTTAGTTGAAGATTATTAATAAGGATGAAATTCAAATACACAGGAAGATTGATGAGCAGCCTACTGTGATAATAACACTGTAGTGATACTGTAGTAATACAGGTACAATGAGGGCTTGAAGTAAGGAAGGATGAACAGTACCAAGGGGGTGAAGAGGACGGTGAAGAAATATTAAATTAATAGAATCAGGAAGGTTTAGATACCAGTTGGTTGTGAGAGGGGAATGGAGGGGAGTGGAGGAGTCAAAGATAAGGAAGACGTAGAGGTTTCTGGCTTTGGTTTCTCGTGGTGCCGTTAACTGGAAATAGAAATTCAGTAAAAAGAAAATCTACTTTGGGTCTTTGTTTTGAAGGCTCTGCAAAACATGCAAGCAGAGATGCCCAAAAGATAATTTGAAACATATAAGTTTAGAGAAGTCATAAAATTTCAGTATGTAGTTGCTAAGCACAGAATATGTGCTAGATAATCAGTGAGGCATTGAATGTGCAATGGCAATAAAAAGACTCAATTATCCCTTTGCTTTCTCGTGGAAGAGTAAGATGTAAAATAAATACTAATACAGTGAAATATAGAACAAAAAATATAAAAGTTATATGAAGGAAAATCACCAAGTGCTATAAAAATATTCAGTCAGTTCAGTTCCATTGCTCAGTTGTGTCTGACTCTTTGCGACCCCATGAACCACAGAACGCCAGGCCTCCCTGTCTAACACCAACTCCCAGAGTCCACCCAAACCCATGTCCATTGTGTCGGTGATGGAATCCAACCATCTCATCCTCCATCGTCCCCTTCTCCTCCTGCCCTCAATCTTTCCCAGCATCGGGGTCTTTTCAAATGAGTCAGCTCTTCGCAACAGGGGCCAAACTATTGGAGTTTCAGCTTCAACATCAGTCCTTCCAATGAACACCCAGGACTGATCTCCTTTAGGATGGACTGACTGGATCTCCTTACAGTCCAAAGGACTCTTAAGAGTCTTCTCCAACATTACAGTTCAAAAACATCAATTCTTCGGCACTCAGCTTTCTTTATAGTCCAACTCTCACATCCATACATGACCACTGGAAAAACCATAGCCTTGACTAGACAGAAACTTTTTGGCCAATTAATATCTTTGCTTTTTAATATGCTATCTAGGTTGGTCATCACTTTCCTTCCAAGGAGTAAGCATCTTTTAATTTTACGGCTGCAATCACCATCTGCAGTGATTTTGGAGCCCAGAAAAATAAAGCCACTGTTTCCCCTGTTTCCCCATCTATTTGACATAAAGTGAAGGGACTGGATGCCATGATCTTAGTTTTCTGAATGTTGAGCTTTAAGCCAACTTTTTCACTCTCCTCTTTCACTTTCATCAAGAGGCTCTTTAGTTCTTCTTCACTTTCTGCCATAAGGGTGGTATCATCTGCATATCTGAGGTTATTGATATTTCTCCCAGCAATCTTGATTCCAGCTTGTGCTTCCTCCAGCTCAGCGTTTCTCATGATGTACTCTGCATAGAAGTTAAATAAGCAGGGTGACAATATACAGCCTTGATGTATTTCTTTTCCTCTTTGGAACCAGTCTGTTGTTCCATGTCCAGTTCTAACTGTTGCTTCCTGACCTGCATACAGGTTTCTCAGGAGGCAGGTTAGGTGGTCTGGTATTCCCATCTCTCTCAGAATTTTCCACAGTTTATTGTGATCCACACAGTCAAAGGCTTTGGCATAGTCAAGAAAGCAGAAATAGATGTTTTTCTGGAACTCTCTTGCTTTTTCCATAATCCAGCAGATGTTGGCAATTTGATCTCTGGTTCCTCTGCCTTTTCTAAAACCAGCTTGAACATCTGGAAGTTCATGGTTCCCATATTGCTGAAGACTGGCTCGGAGAATTTTGAGCATTACTTTACTAGCATGTGAGATGAGTGCAATTGTGTGGTAGTTTGAGCATTCTTTGGCATTGCCTTTCTTTGGGATTGGAATGAAAACTGACCTTTTCCAGTCCTGTGGCCACTGCTGAGTTTTCCAAATTTGCTGGCATATTGAGTGCAGCACTTTCACAGCATCATCCTCCAGGATTTGAAATAGCTCCACTGGAATTCCATCACCTTCACTAGCTTTGTTTGTAGTTTATGCTTCCTAAACCCTACTTGACTTCGCATTCCAGGATGTCTGGCTCTAGGTGAGTGATCACACCATCATGATTATCTGGGTTGTCAAGATCTTTTTTGTATAGTTCTTCTGTGTATTTTTGCCACCTCTTCTTAATATCTTCTGCTTCTGTTAGGTCCATACCATTTCTGTCCTTTATTGAGCCCATCTTTGCATGAAATGTGCCTTGGTATCTCTAATATTCTTGAAAAGATCTAGTATTTCCCATTCTATTGTTTTCCTCTATTTCTTTGCAATAATCACTGAGGAAGGCCTTCTTACCTCTCCTCGCTATTCTTTGGAACTCTGCATTCAAATAGGTATATCTTTCCTTTTCTTCTTTGCTTTCTGCTTTTCTTCTTGTTACAGCTATTTGTAAGGCCTCCTCAGACAGCCATTTTGCTTTTTTGCATTTCTTTTTCTTGGGGATGGTCTTGATTCCTGTCTCCTGTATAACATCATGAACCTCCATCCATAGATCATCAGTCACTCTGTCTATCAGATCTAGTCCCTTAAATCTATTTCTCACTTCTACTGTATAGTCATAAGGGATTTGTTTTAGGTCATACCTGAATGGTCTAGTGGTTTTCTCCACTTTCTTCAATTTCAGTCCGAATTTGACAATAAGGAGTTCATGATCCAGGCCACAGTCAGCTCCTGGTCTTATTTTTGCTGACTGCATAGAGCTTCTTCATCTTTGGCTGCAAAGAATATAATCAATCTGGTTTTGTGTCGACCATCTGGCGATGTCCATGTGTAGAGTCTTTTCTTGTGTTGTTGGAAGAGGGTGTTTGCTATGACCAGTGTGTTCTCTTGGCAGAACTCTGTTAGCCTTTGTCCTGCTTCATTCTGTACTCCATGGCCAAATTTGTGTGGTACTCCAGGTGTTTCTTGACTTCCTACTTTTGCATTCTAGTCCCCTACAATGAAAAGGACATCTTTTTTGGGTATTAGTTCTAGAAGGTCTTGTAGGTCTTCATAGAACTGTTCAACTTCAGCTTCTTCAGTGTTACTGGTTGGGGCATAGACTTGGATTGCTGTGATATTGAATGGTTTGCCTTGGAAACGAACAGAGATCATTCTATCATTTTTGAGATTGCATCCAAGTAATACATTTCAGACTCTAAATATTTAGTAGGAGATGCTAATTTAGATGGGAGGTTTGGGGAGGTCCCTTTGAGGGGACGTTAAGCTGTGACTGGTGGTGATTTTGGCTTTGGTATAAATTATCTCCTAGTCTGTACCTGCCATGACTTTTCCCCATGATTGCAGCTTGGCAACTATGGCTCTGGTTAGCCATCTACATTTTTGCAGAAGAAATCAGCACGAGGAAGCAGTGCTTCCTAGGTATTGCAGGACCATCAGTGTAGACTTCATCTCACATCTACTTCCTCAGAACTACATCACCTCTCCACCTCTAGATGGAGGGTGATGAAGGAGAAGAGGTTGGACATTCAGGTTGGGGCTCCTGGCCAGTGGTATATGCCACATTAAGCAAGAACAATGTCTTCAAAGCTGAGAGAGAAGAAAGTTTCAAGAATGTGATTCGGCAACAAAATCAAATGTCACGAAAGTGGAGAAAGATGAGCTCTGAGATGAAACTATGGATTTGACATTTAGAAGGGCAGAGACCCTGTCCCTTGTGCTTGCCACTGTATTCCAGGCACCTTCTCCAGTGCCTGGGACAGAGCAGGCAATTAATCACTGACTGGAGAAATTAATCTGGTTGCAATGTATTAGATGTATTGCATGCATAAAGGTCTGTATTGATCACCCCGTATAAATTAAATTCTAATTTTCTCTAAGTAAATTCTTTCTGAAAAGAGCGAGCATCTGGAGAATTATCCTTCATATGTACCTCAGAAACCTGTTAGGAGGAGTAGACTAAAACTTAAAAAAAAAAAATTTCCCTAAAACTCAATGAAACAAGAGAAAGGAACTACCTGGAAGAATTTGCTTACCTCTGTCATTTTAGTAGCCGTTTTTCAGTAGGGACAGATGGTTTGTAGACAGGGAAAAGCTGTTTATGTATCATTAGAGCTATTTATTTATATGCTATTTTGTTATAGGAAAGATTGACCATAGCTCTTTGTCTCAGAGTGGTAGAAAAATTTCTGTGAAAGCCATTTATGTTATCAAATGTGTTCAATTAGTGTCATATTCACCTGACAATTTAGAGTTCACAAAGCACATTTAAATATAACATCTCATTTGGTTATCTCAACCATATGGGAGTTTATTAGGGCAAGAGTCTTTAACCTCTCCATTTTATCATTTTAAAAAATTCAAGAGATTTTAAGTAATTCACTAAAAATATCACACAGTGCTAAGAGATTGAACCAGGATTCAAACATGAATTTTAATTCCTAATTCAGCATTCTATCAGGGGGCAAATAAATTTTTGAAATACTCCCTTCTTTTTTTTCTGCTAAGATGAAAGGGGCCAACCTTTCTATATGGATGAGAGTATTAATTGCAAGGCATACTTTATTCAGGGATCCTGTGTTAAGTGATGTTTATAATGTAGCATAACTATAAGGATAATTTCCTTTTTCCACTGGGGAATCACTCTGATTGGGCTACTCTTCATTTGTGGTATCCTTTGCCCATGTTCAAGTATTTATTGTCCATGCATTATTTTAGTTGGAAATAAGAAAAGACTTCACAGAAGAGGCAAGTTACAGTATATGAAGTAACTTGATCTGGCTTAAAACCTGACTAAAATTTAGCATCTCAGGATTCAGCATTTAACTCCTTAAGGGAGCAGAGTTTCCCTTGTGGACATTCTGTCTTTCATTCCTATTTTACATTTCTATCTCAGCTTCAAAACCGAGTTTTACCTGATGTCCTTCTTTCCTTCTGGCATTTTCTGTGGCTTACCTTTTGCAACCCGTCCATGTACTTTGAGCCCTTCTAGGGGAAGTGTTGATGTGTTTACTTGGACCCTTTCAATTGTTGGCCTCATCTTCCTTGTGACCAATGACAGGATCATGCACCTCCCTTCTCAAAAAAGAAAAGCACTAACTATAAATCTATCTGTGGTCTGTAATTCCAGGGTTTTATTTTGTGAGCAAAACAGATGAAGAAGAAGAGAAATAACTCACTCTTCTGTAAAAGATACCTAAATTGTAAATTATTACCCATTTGATTTGACAAAGCCTGAGTTTCTGGGCCTTGAGGGTGTAAGAGGTTCTGAGTCTCCTGATAGATAAATGAGAGCTGCTGATCCAGGTGAGCGATGGAGCTGAGGGACCCACTTGTCACCAGGTGACTTTGGAGATTATGGCTCTGTGTGCTCGAAAAGCCTTGCAGGTGGATGTGTGCAATAAATCAAAACTAATCATATCCTGTAGAGAACAACAGCTGTGTTTATGCCCTGATAGGGTTATGTTGACCCTTCTCAGTGGGCCTTCTAGAAGTGTTAGACTTGAGGACTTATGAATGGCTTATCTAAAACAGCTTTAGAATCTATTTCTTAAAGTTTTAAACATTTATTTTATATCTTTCTTCCAGGGTTCAGGTTTGGGCTTATTCATTCATTCACTCAACAAACTATTCTTAATATTTTCTAGGTGTCAGATGCTGGCCAGTGAGATGAAAAGATGAACTAAGCAATGTCTTTATAATTAAGAAACTTACATCTGATAAAAGCAAAACACACAGATCATGAAAGAAAAAAAAAGTGGCACAGGAATATTAATAGTATTTTATTAATATATTTAACAGAAAGAAAAATAAGTGAAGAACCAGAGGGGTAGGTATGTACAGAAAGTGCAGGTGAAAGAAAGAATCAGTACAGATATAGTATACTCACATTCTATATTATTGACAGCTTTCATTTGCAGAACACGTTTTTTTTTAAAATAAATGATTGTTTGCAGTGATAGACAGCTAAAATTATCTAGTCATAAGGAATCAAAAGAAGAGTGAATTTGTTTGAAAAGTATAATTACTGAGTCTTACAAATAAGCAAAACCCAGCAATTATAAAGTGATGAATTTGTTTGTCTTCATCTAATGTGCTTACCCACATTAGAGTCTTCTGTACAGTTTTTGACACTAGAATTTGAGAATAATATGGAAAGCTTGGAAAGATTCAGAATAAGAGTTCAAAAATTTATTAAAGCGAGATCCTCAAAGTACAGTACAAATCAGTGCAAATCCTCAAAGACAGTACAAACTGGCTCGAGGAGGGGTGGGGGAATTTAACTTCTCAAGCCCTCCAAATAAGTGCAATACAGGATGCAATGCAGGACTTCCCTGGTGGTTCGGACTCTTAGTGGCTCAGACTCCCCCTCAGTGCAGGGGCCCAGGTTGGCTCCCTGGTCAGGGAACAGATCCCACATCCCACAACTAAGAGTTTGCATGCTGCAACGAAAGATCCTAGATTTTAGAACTAAGACCCAGTGTAGCCAAATAAATAAATATATTTTTAAAAGAAAGATGCAATGTAAGTAAAACAATGAGCTCAATATTCACATGCAACTCCAGGACAAAAGTTGACGGACATCTTTGCCAGCCGACCAGATTATTAGCCCCAGCATCCTCACAGAGAGAAATTCTAGAATCTCCATATGTTCCTAAATGATGGAAATGAGATTTATGAGGAACATCTATGGGATTTTCAACGTCTGATTCACCCTAAGTGATTTAGTCGCTCAGTCTTGTCTGACCCTTGTGACTCCACGGACTATAGCCCGCCAGGCTCCTCTGTCCATAGGATTCTTCAGGCAAGAATACTGGAGTGAGTTTCCATTTCCTTCACCTTAAGTACTCAAATACAGTTGTCGAAATGAATGAAGATGGTGATGAGAAGTGACTCACAGACTGACTTAGCAATTATTTCTTGTGCGTCCTTTGTACCTGTTTTGGATTTTAAGTAGAATGTTATTGTGAATTTATTAATGTTGTAAGGAATCCCACTACCCTCCCTCTCTACCATCAAAGGGTTCAATATGCAAAATAAAGGATTTGAGGTAGATAGATGGAGTATTTCCTGACAGATATGGTGGACCAAAAAAAGTACTAGCCAGTTAATTTATAGAACTCTTTCTTAAAAAAGAAGAGTAGATTTTCAGTAGTCTGGAATAATTTTAGAGAAAAATTTGAGGACCTATTAAGTTCTTTTCTGCCCTGTAATGTAAAGCTATATCTACATGGAAAACAATGACATATGAAAAACTGTAGGTTCATGGAATCATGAGAATGAAATACTTATTTTATCTATTCTCAAGCCATCTGAGTTTTCTGTATCTGCATATCCTATTGCTTAACTAACATGTCTCTGAATGTTTTCCTTTGTTTACTTTAACTTGTTTCCATTGAGATGCTAGTGCTAGGGGCTGTGGGGGAAGGCAAAGATTACTAAGAAACGACTGTTCTTTACTTTTTAAGAGCATGCAGCCATGTTGGAAAGAAACCTCTGAACTTAAAGGGGCATGAAACTTCAAACTCATGATCTGTAACAAAACACATTAGTCAATGGGCTTCCCGGGTGGCTTGGTGATAAAGAACCTGCCTGGCAATGCAAAGGAGTCACTGAGTTGGGAAGACCCCCCTGGAGGAGGAAATGGCAATCCACTCCAGTATTCTTGCCTAGAGAATCCCCTGGACAGAGGAGCCTGGTGAGCTACAGCCCAGAGTGTTGCTAAGAGTCAGACATGGCTGAGCATGCATGCGTATTATTCAGTAGTTAATATCTAACCTTTCATTATGCTGGACATTCCTGCTTCCATTGTGCCCCTCTCCCATGCAAAGAATGAGTGATCTGGGATTACAGGCTATTTAGCCAGTACAATTTTGTCTGTTAATAGTTCCATTTACTCACCACACACACACATACCCACAGAGAAAATTTTAACTGATACGACTTTGGAGGTAGTTGTTTCATGGTGCCTTAATTCTGCATAGTTTTTCCTCACTTTGAGATGCAGTGGTATGTTGAAGTAAAAGCATATTTTGACTTCCCACAAGGGTGTGGGCTGCTCCCTGGGTTTTCACATTTTCCTTTGTGCCTCATGTGGAATGGCTTGTGGAGACTGCAAAAAAGCAGAGGCTGACGCCTTACTCCGTTCTCCTCCCCTGCTCCCTTCCAGCTCATCATAGTCTTATATAATCCAAGAGAAATCTGCTTTTGGTTAGAATGCAGTTGAGGGAAAAGTAAGGTTTTTTTTTTTTTTTTTCTGGGGGATTGGGGGGGTTTATTTAAAAAGTTTCAAATTTGGTATAAAATTTCGCAGAAAACAGTACTCCTCCCCTGCTCCCTTCCAGCTCATCATATTCTTATAAAATCCAACAGAAATCTGCTTTTGGTTATAATGCAGTTGCGGGAAAAGTAAGGTTTTTTTTTTTTTTTTTTTTTTTGCAGGGGGATTGGGGGAGTTACTTTAAAATGTTCCAAGTTTGTATGAAAGTTCTGTCAAGGCAACAACTTAAATGGAGACAGCTGGAAATCATTAAGGGAACTTGCAGTGGACAATGATTAAAGCAGGATGGAATTTCCACTCTCTCTCTCTTTTTTTTATGATACTTTAAGCAAGTTAGTGTTGCTTTTGAAACTTGAATTAGTCCTCTGACTATGAGAGTTGGAAAATTATTTTATTCCTCTATGTCCTAGAAACCACTCCACTGATTTCAGAGGCTGTTACTGCAAATGAATAAATGAACACTTTTGGAACTAACTGGTGCTCGGCAGCAGTGTGCCTCATATTTCATGATTATCCTTGCATCTTCCTGGTCTGAATCTGATTTGAAATGATAACCACCGAGGAACATTAAGAACACTTTGTGGCTACTTTCCTAGTCTCACGTGGTAACAGAAGGCCACTTTTTAAGGTCCCAGTTTTTAACCTCCCACCTTTCTTCTTTAAGGGTCATGCCACTTTTAATGACTAGAAATAGTTGCAAATGAATCATTCCAAGTTCTTCCCTCCTCTCCGCCCCCAGATTTCTAATGGTTCAGACTGAGCACACACACATACGGGTTCAGACACAAGGCATGCTGGGATCTCACTAGCAAAGGCTGCTGGGTAGAGGCTGAAGTCAGATCTGGGAAAGTCTTCCCAGCTGCAGGCTCTTCCCCATGGGTGTGGCGGGATTGTGGGTGGGTGTTGCTACAAAGAGGTTGAATCTGGTCAGTGGGGCAGGGCAGAGGAAATACAAATGGTGAACAGAATTTGTTGTCAGGCCAACAGAGTCTAGGAGATCAGTCAACTGAGAGTGTGACCCTGGCTCGTGGCAGGGCACGTGACAGAGGGTCCAGGTGTCTCAGGGAAAGCAGATTATCATTACAGTCAAAAAACCCAACCGGTCAGACTTCCTTGGGGGTCCAGTGGCTAACCCACCTTGCCAGGCAGAGGGCATGGGTTTGATCCCTGGTCAGGGAACTAAGATCCTGCAGGCCCATCCTGCATGTCACAACTAAGACCCAAAGCAGCCAAATAAATAAATATTTAAAAAAATCAAACTGGGCATTTTGAGCCATTAGGAGGAACCATGGGGGGAAGGGGTTAAGGGAAGGAGAGACCAAACTTAGCCTCAGCTGATACTGAACTCTGGGCAGCAGAAGGAATTCCTGCTATTGTTTGTCTGCCTGAGTCTGACTTGGGGAGGTACTAGCCTAGAGGAACTGGGAGGAAAAGTTTCATGACCTATCCCTAGCTCATCTTCCCCCTGAACCACATTGATATCCAACAGCTGTGTGCTCATTGCCTCATTCCTTCTTGGAATACCTGTCATGAAGACCAGATGATGGAACTCGTTGGAATTTTGATGTGGCAAAATAACCTTGTGGTAGTGAACGAGCAAGCCTCTTCCAGTGGACTCACAAGACAACTTTAATATTTTCCCCACTTGCTGTTCCAGCTTGCTCAGCGGGACAGGTTCTTGTCTGGTCCTGCATGAATTCCAGGAAGGGAGACCTTTTGTGCTGTTCCAACCAGGGTCCCCTGGAGAAAGGAATGGCAACCCACTCCAGTATTCTTCCCTGGAGAATCCATGGACAGAGGAGCCTGGCCGGCTACAGTTCATAGGGTCACACAGAGTCAGACATGAGTGAAGTGACTTAGCACATACGTGGTATCACTTCTCAGTAAGTTTAAGAATGTTTAGCACCCATCATCCTGAGACTTCTGTAAAACAAAAGATACTCAATTAAAAAAAAAAAAAAAACACCTCATTGGGATTTCTCTGTGGCTAAAGTCCAGTGGCTAAAACTCTGCAGTCTTCATGTAGGGGGAGTGCCCTGGTTCAGTTCCTCATCAGGGAACTAAGAGTTTGCATGCTGCAACTAAAGATCCTGCATGTCGCAACCAAGACCCCATGCAGCCAAATAAATAAATAAAAATAAATTTAAAAATCTTGATAAAACCTTACTCAGACATTAGAGTTATATTGTTTCTTGGTGGCAGAATTATCCAGAAAGAATGAGAATTTTCTTTACCCTCTCAGGTTCATTAACTTTGAAGACTTTAAAAAATTAATATATTCTCACTATTGTCACAGAAGTCCAAAGTGCTAAACTAAACTTCTGTATATGAATCTGTTACTAAGAGGTAATTCTTAATAAGAGTAACAAAATGAAATGCTAATTTGGCAGATGTCTTAAAGCCTTTAGTTGGGTTGACAACTATTAGATTGATTAAAGAGAGTTTTGCACAAGGACAGTCTACTAATTTGCTAAGCACTATATCTCAAGGTTAAAAAATCCTGGCTACATTTTAAAGCAGGGAAGATCAATTAGAGCGTTCATTAGATTCCTATTTACACTTTAATTGTCAACTCTGTTCATTTGTTGGAATGCTTTTTTAGTCATTAGTGTCTGTCAGTAAGAAATATGTCTTAATTTCACTTATATTCATTTATTCATCCTTTCATTCAATCAACAAACATTAATAATGTCCAAAACACTTTGCCAACTTTTAAAAATATACTGATGAAAAAGACAAAGCTTACCCTCAAGGACATATTCACCTCAAATTTTCATATAAACAAAATTAATATAAAAGTATTAGGTTATACTTTTATAACCTAAGTATTAGTTACCTTTTGCAATAGAAGTACAATAAAGAACTCTAACAAATGTAAAACCTAATTCTTCTTTTCTCTGTGTGGTTATTAACCCATTTATTTTTAGGTTTAAAATAGCTAAGTGTGTTTTATTTGGGCCTTACACATGTTATAGATTTGAGAGCTTTTGAGAATGGTGCTATTTATCTTCGGATGCATTCTGTAGGACCACAGGATACAGGGTCCATAAATCCTCCCCTTTCTGTTCAGGAGAAGAAGGAGCCTGGCTCATTACTGAAAGGTAGAGAGTGGAGCCAGATGAATTTCCTGGTTTCTGAATGAAGGAGTTCCTGAGTAGAGCGAGTGGTAGGGCCCTTATAAACATGAATCTTCAGAGGAAGACTGTGAGCTCTCCGAAGTCTCCAGTATGTTATGTATATACCTTACGTGCCTTCAGATTTTTAGCCTAATGTCTGATCCTTTAGACAAAGCACTCATCTCTCACTTTTCTGGTGCTTCTGGACAAGGTCTGCGGCAGCAATTAGGCTCAGTAGACTTGCTGAGTACACGACCTACTCATTTCTGAATAGTTAGAAATCAGAACTGTACCATGAGATTTCTTCTCTTGGATTATAATTCCAGGGATAAAATAATTTTGCACTAGAAGTTGAGTGTTTATCATTGAGTTTGATCTGATAGATTTTAAGTACTTTCTTATACCCAGCATAGTATTCTTCAGGACAGTTCACCTATAAAATGGGAGGTTGGTCTCAATGATGTCAGGCCATTTTCTTCTCTATTAATCTGATTCTAATTAGGAAAAAAAAGTGGTCCAGATAATAACGTTAGTGGAGAGATATAGCAAGAGATAATCGAAGAGAAAATCAATCCGCCTGCAATGCTGAAGACCCCTGTTCGATTCCTGGGAAGATCCCCTGGAGAAGGGAGAGGCTACCTTCTCCAGTATTTTTGGGCTTCTCTTGTGGTTCAGTTGGTAAAGAATCCGCCTGCAATGCAGGAGACTGGGATTCGATCCCCAGGTTGGGAAGATCCCCTAGAGAAGGGAAAGGCTACCCACTCCCGTATTCTAGCCTGGAGAATTCCTCATGGGGTCGCAAAGAGTCGGACATGACTGAACGACTTTCACTTCACTTCATAGGTCTTCAAAGAAAGATGGGATCATGAACTGGACACCATCTACATTTTATAATAGAGGTGTCATGTAAGTTTTACTTTTTTGTGAAAAGCCCTTCTTTGAGAAGAGGGCTCATGGCTTATTCATCCTAGTGATAGCACTTGGGCAGTAAGAGTAAAAAATAATGTGTATTAACTAGAACTTAATAGGAAAGTTAAAGCTATTGTTCACTATTGCGAGGGGAGTTTAGTTCTATATTTAGAGACTTATGTTTTATATTTTAATTGCCTGTGTAGGTAGGAAGGTTTGATTTTAGTTTTTTTGTGGTATTAAGTGGCTCAGTGGTAAAGAATCTGCCTGCCAATCTAGGAGACACGAGGGTTTGATCCCTGGGTTGGGAAGATCCCCTGGAGAAGGAAAGGGCAACCCACTCTAGTATTCTTGCTTAGGAAGTCCCATGGACAGAGGAGTCTGGTGGGCTACAGTCTGTGGGGTTGCAGAGTCAGACATGACTGTGCACCCATGCATGTTCACGCTAATGAACATATTAGAGAATTAAGGCTTAAGCAGTGATGGAACAAAAGATACAACTTGGACCAGGAATTAAGGGTGAGATGATCTTAACTTCATTTTCAAATAGTGAGTGCAGTAGAATTCTTCTGGCAACGTTATTAAATTGTGGACAAATGATTGATTTCTTAAAAAAAAAAAAAGAATGATGAAGCTGTCAAGGATGGCAATGACCTCTGGATCTTCCTATATGGTTCATCAGGTCATTCTCCAACAACAGTGAATAATATCATGAGAAAGGAGGAAAATGGTCCCAGATTGATCGAATCATGGAACGTCTGATTTACAGACCTCACCATTCTCAGTCACAGGCCACATAGGCACATTTGGACTTACTTTGTGATTAGAATTGCCCCTTACTCAGCGGGCCTTTTAAAACTGCCTTTTCTCTGTTCAGCTGAATTACAGAGGTTTTTCCATCAGTAAAGGTACTGAACTTTAAAGAGTCCAGTTTTCTCATTTAGCAGTTGTAGAGCTGGTGTTAATGTCCCTATAAGCCTGGTGGTGATAACCAAAACAAGAGGTGGCTTTTCTTTCAGTTGAGTTCACGTGAATTGAAATTGCTTGATTTAAGGTTCTGTGATTTCCTATTCTTCACTAGCATTTATGAATTCAACTTCCATTTTCAGATTTCCAGAGGCCACTTGAGGGTTTAAGTAATGCCTTTAATTATAACTTAAAGTATAGGCAATTGCATTTCATGAAGCTAACAATTATCCAGAGTATGTTATTAGAGAGTGAGTTATTGAAGTCTGTATAGTTTGTAAGAACCCATCAAAATAACTGGGGGAGAAAAGAGATAAACTAGATTGGAACAATGAGGCTTGAAAACAACTTTGATCATGTCTGGAGTTTACATGGTAATGAGTCCTAAATCTCAGGCATTAGGTTCTTTGTAAAAATCCTTACAGTCTCTCCTGTTTTCCCTTATTCAGAAGTAGAGATGTTGGCAATGTTTTCACCTGCTTTTAAAATATAAACACTGATGCGGCAGTTGACTGTGCTTTTCAGACTTCACTTTATGTAATTCTTAAAATTTCCCTGTGACATAGGTGATAATGCTCCCTCAGGAATTCATCCTAAGAGGAGATGAGCAATTTGCCTGAAATCACATGCTTATGAAGTAGCAACATTGAAATGCAACCCAGATCTTCTGCTCTAATATTGAAACTAAAAAGCCCATTATATGATCAAGTGACTAGATTGGTAGAGCAATTTTTCAGTATTGAGGCATTTTTCAGGGTTTTGTTTTTTTTTTTACAAATTTGAGAAAGTAAATACTCATAAGAACAATACTGAAGAATAAATACATGGATTTAAGAATCCATGTGAATTTTTTTAAAGCAGCCTGGAGCATTTTTCTAGTTATGCTCACATGTTCCAACATCCTAAGGGTGATGATTCTGATACAAAAAAGAGAAGATGTGCCTGGAGTCAGATATGGTTTGAATTCTAACCTTCATTTATTTGTTGTTATACTTTAGGCAAGCTCTTTGGTTTACTTATTTGCAAAATGGTTAAAATAATAGCAACCTTAACAGGATTTTTAGGAAGAAGTGAGTGAAATAGTATTTGTAAAGTGCCTACCATTCCAGGCATTAAACAAACGATGGCCTTTCTAGTTATAGTAGAGCCAAGTGGGGCATTATTTCAACTTAGCTCTTCTTACTCCTTTTTGAAGATAGTTTTAAAATATATCACAGTGGGTTTGTGATCATTTAAGTGACTCAGGATGCATTTTCCTGATTTTCAATACAAGGCTTTCTAGCTGTATTTTTATTTTAAAATCTATGACAGGGAATGGCAAAGCATCGGCAGGTGGATTCTTTACCCCTAGATCCCCAGGGAAGTCCAAGTTTCTTGGACATGGGTTCAGTCCCTGATCTGGGAAAATTTTACATGCCTTGGGACAACTAAGCTCGTGTGCCCCAACTAATGAGCCCATACTCTCCAGCGCCCATCCTCTGCAACAAGAGAAAGACTGTGTGCAGAAATGAGGACTCAGTGTAGCCATGAATAAATAAGTGTTTTTTATATGTCCATGAACTCTTTAAATTCATAGCTGTACTTACCCTTTGCTCCTATTCTATACTCCTTGGAGTAAAATTAGCAGCATGTCTTCCAAGCTCAAAGATTGTTATAAGTCAAAGAGTAAAACCTCTCAGTCATGTTCAACTCTTTGCGGCCTCATGGACTGTAGCCTGCCAGACTCCTCTGTCCATGGAATTTTCCAGGCAAGAGTAGTGGAGTGGGTTGCTATTTCCTTCTTCAGGGGATCTTCCCGACCCAGGGATTGAACCCGGGTCTCCTGCACTGCTGGCAGACTCTTTACTGTCTGAACCACCAGGGAAGCCCTATAAGTCAAAAAAACCTTCCAATCAAGTTTGTGACTACCTGAGATGTTAGTCTGATCTGTTGATCACGGTCTTTGAACGGAATCACGTTGAGACTAGTGCTGGAGTGCCTAAAAGTGGCATTTTTATCTCCTTTGCAATGGAAATTTGCAGTGAACCCCCCGGAGGTGGTAGTTTGGATGTTCCTTCTTTCATCAGACAACTTAGCTGCGCACTGTAGGCATGTAGGAAGAAGAGTGGATCTGCTGGATCTCACTCTTTCCTTATCCTTTCCCTCCCTCCCCACCTTCTCCTCTTCCTCCTCTACCATCTCTCCATGTCTCTGCTTCTTTTGTGTCTACTTCTGTGCAGGGTGATGTTTCTAAACAGGCCTGAGGGCACGTTAGTATGCTGGACAGCTGGTCAATTGTCCAGGACAGTAGGAAACAGCTACCTTTTCCATCTGTAGAATTCCTTAAAAAATGGAAAAGAAAAAGTATAGAGCTGATGCCTTTAACAATGATGTATGGGTAAAATCAGCCAACATTTGTTTAGCACTTACTATGTGCCAGACGCAATGTACTTTGCATCATTTCACACATTTCTTATATCAACCTTGTCATTGTTGTTCAGTTGCTAAGTTGTGTCTGGCTCTTTACAACCCCACGAACTGTAGCATGCCAGGCTTCCCTGTCTTTCACTATCTACCGGAATTTGCTCAAGCTCATGTCCATTGTCGGTGATGCCATCCATCTCATCTTCTGTCACCTCCTTCTCCTCCTGCCTTCAATCTTTCCCAGCATCAGGGTCTTTTCTAATGAGTTGACTCTTCGCATCAGGTGGCCAAAGTATTGGAGCTTCAGCATTAGTCCTTCCAATGAATATTCAGGATTGATTTCCTTTAGGATGGACTTGTTTGATCTCCTTGCAATCCAAGGGACTCTCAAGATCTTCTCCCATATCATAATTTGGAAGCATCAGTTCACTCAGCCTTCTTTATGGTCCAGCTCTCACATCTGTACAAGACTACTGGAAAAACTATAGCTTTGACTAGGTGGTTCTTTGTTGGCAAAGTGATGTCTGTGCTTTTTTCATTTTTCCAGTATGCTGTCTAGGTTGGTCATAGTTCTCCTTCCAAGGAGCAAGCGTCTTTTAATTTCCTGTGCCTTAGTGCCTTTCTAAGAAGAGACATCACAGTTCTTTCCTCTCTGTTCACCTTGTGAGGAGGTACAGTCTGCTGGAAACAACCTCTCCCAGACCTTAGATCTTGGACTGTGAGCCTCTGGAACTGTGAAAAAAATAAATTTCTGTTGTGTAAGCCACCCAGTATATGGTATTTATTTATGACAGCCTGAGATGATCGATACAAACCTTAACTGTGTCTCTTTTTTATAGATGAGAAAACTAAGGCTTTGATGACTAAATTAAGGCATTCTGATGGTGTTCTAAACCTGCTTGTGACCTCTTCCGGCTCAGGGTGAGATGTGAGGGGCCACTTCGTCATTGTTCTCTCTAACGGCAGTCTGCTTCCATTTCTCCCTCCTATTTTTCTCATCTTCCGTAAAAGTTATTCTTGCTCTGTACTCAGCCCTCTTGATTTTCTGGTCCTTTCAAAAACTTCATCTCCCACACACATGAAAGCATTTTTTTTATTGCCTGGTGTCCTCTCTTGTCTATTTCCTCTCTTGACGTTGAAGTTTTCTCTCTTGTCAAGCATGTCTTTTCCCTATCGCTATTATAAGGCTGTTTCCCCAGTGTTTCCACTTGGATAAACATCTCCTGAGAGATGTTGTTTGCTTGTTTTTTTTTTTTTTTTTTCATCTCTGGTAAAGTTCTTCGTAATCTGAAGGCAAAGAGTAATAAAAAAAATTGGTTGTTAATTTGTCATTTTCCTAAGTCAAGTTTTAGTGATTCAACCTCCGCTTAATATCCATTTCTTAAAGACCTTAAAGATGATTTATTTTGTGTTATTTTAAAAAGGCATCCTATCTGTTTCTAGCCTATTTTAATTATGAAGCAGTCTTTTGAAATTTCGAATTCTCCACCTGTGGGGATGCAAATGTCCCAGTAGCTTACTGAGCTGCCAATATCAAGACACACAGCAATGAACAATAGACATATTTTTAGTTGTGAATACCCAGGGCCATCCCACTGTTTACATTACTCATCTCTCTCATGTAAAAGCAAAATAAAAATATTCCCCATAGATCTTCTGTCTTACTGATTCTGTAAGTTGTCCTCTTACTCCCTTACCTAAACATGCAATAAATCATCAGGTCCTGGAGATATAACTTCTTCAAGTGTCTCTGGCAACTGGTCTTCTTGTCTCCAGCCCCCTGCCACTATTCCAGGCCCTCTTACTGCCACCTTGCTTTTCTTATTTATAGCGTTTCCATGACTTCCTCTTGAACAGAGGGTAAGATATGAATACAGCAGAGTGCTCGTGATCCTTCAGGCTTTAATTCTTAATCTATAAATTCAACTTTTTATTTTTTTAAACTTTGTTTTGTGTTGAGGTATAGCTGATTAACAATGTTGTGATAGTTTCAGGTGAATAGTGAAGGGATTCAGCCATGCATACACGTGTATCTATTCTTCCCCAAACTCTCCCCACCCCATCCAGGCTGCCACGTAACATTGAGCAGAGTTCCCTGTGCTGTTCAGTAAGTCCTTGCTGGTTATCCATTTTAAATATAGCAGTGTGTACACGTCCATCCCAAACTCTCCAACTATCCCTTCCCCTCATCCTTCCCTCCTCAAGCAACCATAAGGTTGTTCTCTAAGTCTATGAGTCTCTTTCTGTTTTATAAGTATGTTCATTTTTATCTTTTCTTTGTAGCTTCTACATATAAAGAATGTCACACGATTTCCCTCCTTCTCTGTCTGACTTACTTCACTCTGTATGACAATCTCTAGGTCCGTCCATGTTGCTCCAAATGGCATTACTTCATTCATTTTAATGGCTGAGTAATACTCCACTGTATATATGTACCACTTCTCAATAGCCTTTTCCCCACCCCATCCTATGCTTGGAAATTTTGGATAATTGATTCATTCTGCATGCATTGCCAGCCAGGTAGCAGATATTTTGCTAGATGCTGGGGATACAGTGGTGATCAGAAGAGAGGTGGTCTTGTCCTCTTGGAATGTGCAATTTACAGGGAATATAGAGTCTGCAGGGGTTCACCTTAGAGAGGGTTATGTTCTATAGCAGGGAAGTTATGGCTTACAATCAGGGAACATGGTAGTGATATCTGACTCAGATTTAGTTGAGACCTAAAGGTTGAAAAGGTATTATTCAGATCCAAGGTTTGGGTATTGAGAAACTGCTTTAGGTAGAGAAACTGCTTTATCATTTGCAAAGAGGAGAAAGAGCAGCTTATTCCTACTTGCAGAACAAAAAGTAGATCACTGTGACTGGAACAGAAGTGGCTAGGGAGATGTGTTGGAAGATGAGACTGGAGAGAGAAATTTCTTTGACAGTCAGGCTCTATTAGGCCGTTCCCTTGCTGATGCTGTTCCCTTTGCTTGAAATGACCTGGCATCCTCCTGCTCACTCTCAGGCTCAGTTTAACCGTCATCTCCTTTGTAAAGTATTTCCTGGCTTTGCCTGGTTATAGCGTTTTTAGTCTAGCATGTATTTGGGTTTATCACTCACATCACTGTATCTCTCTCCTACTAGATCACCTCCTGTAGGGCAGAGATGATATTTATCTTTATAACCACCTGTGTTTAGCAGTTTAGCAAAGGGCATATTATTAAGTGGAAGCTCAGTATGGAACATTTTCTAATGTCATACTTTTGAGAAATATTAATATGTCCTATTTTTCTCACAGTCAGTAGAACATTTTGGTTCATTCAAGCCTTGGGCTTGGGGCTGTCTAGGTGTGTATCATCTTACTTTAACATACCCACTGATATATGGGGTTAGGAAACTGCCCTGAAGAGTCCTGTTTATTTAATTCCACAAGTTGATATAACAATCAAGTGTGACTTATAGGAAGAGTGCAATCAGCACTCCGTATCTGTTTTGAGGGTTGGCTTTATAAAAAAATAGTTTTATGAATTTTTGGCTGTGCTGGGTGCTGGGTCTTTGCTCCTGCAGGCTTTTCTCTGGCTGTGGCGAGCAGGGGCTACTCTCCAGCTGCTGTGCATGGTCTTCTCATTGTTGTGGCTTCTCATTGCAGAGCACAGGCTCTAGAGCACGTGGTCTTCAGTAGCTGTGGCACACAGACTTAGACGCTCCTCGGCACATGGAATCTTCCCAGATCAGGGATCAAACCCATGTTTCCTGCATTGGCAGGTGGATTCTTTACCACTGAGCCAACAGGAAAGCCCCTTGACTTTTTTTCTTTTTCTTTTCTTTTTTTAAAAAATCTTTTTGAGAGTTGAACGAACAGGGCTTGGGGGAGAAAGGTGCGTTTTGACTGTCTCCTCTGCTGAAGGTCAGGTGTTGAAACCCTGCTTCAGGTTCCTTTCTGATAGTCACTGCCAGAATTCACCCTGACCTCACTCTCTTGGTAGCAGCCTTAGATCCCAGAAAAGTGGCTGCACGAGTAAATTTGAAGAGCTGTATCACAAGCATCCAAGCCAGGCTTGGCATGAAGTGCCCTTGACTGGGCATAAAATCAAAAGGACACCCTACCACCTTCTCACTTAGGAGAACGCCATGCCTGACAGGCAGAGCCCTGCCCCTCTGGTGAGGGCAGTGATCAGGCTGTAAGGTTTGGGCACAGGAGTGCACGTGGTCCACCCAGGGCTTTTTCAGCTGCCACCAATAAGTCTCCAGGTTAACAGTGTAACAGCTGAGCCATCAAGGTCAGCAGGAGCAAACTCCTCAATCAGAACTGTGTCCTCATGGGGCCACCGGGTTGTTCAGCCTACATGGAAAATTGTTCAGTCCCCTCTGAGTCAAGAATATTTATTGAGGATCTACTGGGGACTTCTCTAAGTGTTGAAGATATACAAATAAAAAGGCATAGAAAATGAGTGCCATCATGAAGCTTATTTCCTAGAAATAAGTACATATCCAGTATGCCAGGAATGCCAGGTAGAGATAAGGAATTGAGGTGTGATTAAGAGTGTGAGCATTGCCGGGGGCTGTTTGAGACAGGCCTTCAGGGAACACCTTTCTGAGGGAGGGACACGGAGCAGAAAATGAAATGAAGAGAGAGTGTGGCACCCATGGCCAGTGGTAAGAGCACCCCATGGAAAAAGCGGATGAGACCTGGGGAGGGAATGAGTAGGCCTTATTGCGGAGCATCAGTACCACCTATGGGAGGTAGTGGGAGGTTGTTCTGGAGAGACAAAACAGGCAACAGATGCTGAAGGGCTGTGCAGAACTGGAAATCATCAGAGGGTTTGAGATTTCTGTTTTTAGACCATCACTGGTGCTGTATTTGAGGGTGGCAGGGGTAGGGGGCTTGCAGTGGTCCACAAGAGAGGCCTACTCATGTTGTTGGGTGTGGGGAGGGTGGCTGGATTTAGGATAATCTCTGAAAGTGGGGCCAACGGGCCTGGATTGGATAAGGGGTGTGAAGAAAAAGAATCAAGATATAGTGGTACAGAGTCTTCCCAAGTGGTCCAGTGGTTAAGAATCTGCCTGCTTAGTGAAGACTGTGTTAGTCACTCAATCATGTCCGACTCTTTTGTGACCCCATGGGCTGTAGCCTGCCAGGCTCCTCTGTCCATGGAATTCTTCAGGCAAGAATACTAGAGTGGGTAGCCATTCCCTTCTCTGGGAGATCTTTCCAACCCAGGGATTGAACCCAGGTTTCCTTCACTGCAGGAGATTCTTTACTGCCTGAACCAGTCGAGGGGCATAGGTTCAATTTCTGGTCTGGGAAGAGCCTACATACCTTAGGGCATCTAAGCCCTTGAGCTGCAGCCACTGAGCCCACTTGCTGCAACTACTGCTAATCTTCAGCTCCTCTGGCTTCTAGCACACACACATTCTAGGGATCCAGCACCAAGCACAAGCGACTTTCACTTCTAGGACTTTATCCATGCAAAGGGTAGCAGAACCTTGGAGAAAGAGGAACTTGTTGCTTTGTTAGGAAAGCTGGAAGTCATGGTTAGGAAAGCAGGAAATCACGGTTGCTATGCTTTGAGGTAGAGATGTCTGTGGCTCAGACAGTAAAGAACCTGCCTTCGATGCAGGAGACCTGGGTTTGATCCCTGGGTTGGGAAGATCCCCTGGAGAAGGAAGTGTGACCCATTCCAGTACTCTTGCCTGGAGAACCCCATGGACAGAGGAGCCTGGCAGAATGCAGTCCATGGGGTCACAAAGAGACGGATATGACTGCGTGACTAACACTTTCACTTTGTTCTGTTTTTCTCTCAGTCCTGGACTTACTGGTTTCACAGTATCACACAGATGCACCAGAAAGTGCCCCAGATGGGTGAGGTATAAGGCAGTGAGCTGAGAAAGCTTTAAAAAACAAAACAAAATAAAACAAAACCCTTTGGCATATGGCAGCAAAACTTGGCAGAAAATGGCCAGTCTTATGTTGGCCTTAATGAGAAACCCAGACGCTCTCTCTCTCTTTTTTTTTTCATTTTTCCAGAATATATTTAAAGGTTTTGAGTCTTCATGGTGCCTTCTAAATATGTGCTTTTCTTTTTCCATGGGTTGACTGCTATCCACCCTGATATTTTCCCCTCTCTTGACTTACAGGCTTAACTCAGAGTTGAGGAATTGATATAAAGCTTCCTATTTCTACACATTGAGACTGAATCATTGAGTCAGGGTGGGATACTTCTTTTCACATTATCCCCATCTGCCTCCTCCAGCCAGCGCCAAGGAGAGAGTTCCAGGCAGACACACTCAGTGGTCGACTGGTTTGAGGACAGAGGAAGCACTAGCCATTTGGCCTTTTCATCTGGGTTACAGCGGACTGTCCTTGTGGGTGAACCACATCTTCAATTACTTCTTTAGTCAAGACCATACATCAACCTTTCCATTCTCAATCTGATTTTTAGACTGAGCTTTCTAACGGCAGGCAAATGGTTATAGACCAACAAAAAATTGTAAGTGTGGAAACAGTCTCTTGGTTCATTTTGCTTGAGGGCTCATGTGTGTCTAATTCTTCCCACTAGTGGTGCAGAACCTACCTGCCAAGACAAGAGACATGGGTTCAATCCCTGGGTCGGGAAGATGCCCTGGAGGAGGGCATGGCAACCCACTCCAGTATTCTTGCTTGGAGAATCCCATAGACAGAGGAGCCTGGCAGGTATATAGTCTGTAGGGTCACAAAGAGTCAGCTTCAACTGACTTTAAGTGACTTAGCATGTGTGCACAGTATGTGTGTACGGGGTGGCAGTGAGGAATACTGGTGACGGGATTTTTTTTTTTCCTAATATGCCTGCAAAGGAAATCAACATCTGATTTCAACAGCTTCTGTCTAACAGAAGTTTAGACATCCCTGAATGTTACATTCCTGATGTTTGGAGATTTTCATTGTTTTGCTAATTGCACTAGTTTTCTACTGCTGCATAACAATTCGCCCTCCAAACCTAGAGGCTTAAAATAACAAACATTTATAGTCTCCTAGCTTCTGTGAGCCACAAATTCTCACAATGCTGCAGTCAAATTGTTGGTTGGGATCCAAGTCATTCCAAGGCTTGACTTGGGGAGAATACACTTCTAAGCTCACTCCCATGGTTGTTGACATGGTCCTGGTGGTTGTTGGCTGGAGAAATCAGTTACTTGCCATATGGGTTTCTCTTCAGGGCTTCCCTGGTGGCTCAGAGGTTAAACCATCTGCCTGCAATGCGGGAGACCCGGGTTTGATCCCTGGGTCGGGAAGATCCCCTGGAGAAACAAATGGCAACCCACTCCAGTACTCTTGCCTGGAGAATCCCATGGAGGGAGGAGCCTGGTCCACGGGGTTGCAAAGAGTTGGGCAGGACTGAGCTACTTCACTTCCACTTTTCAGGGCCATTTGCAATATGGCCATTTGTTTTTCCTAGGTCAAGGACTCTGAGCAAGAGTGAGAGGTGACAAGCAAGATGGAAGTCGTCTTTTTCTGACCTCCTCTTGGCCGGTGATATCCCATCACTCCTCTGTACTCTATTCATTGGAATCACTTAAGTCTGGCCCACAATCAAGGGGAAAGGATAATACCAGGGCTTGAATATTAGAAGGTGGGGGTGATTGGGAGCTATTACAGAGTCTCCCTAGCATATTAATTTACTAATTCACAAGCAAGTATTTACTGAAAACCACCATATGGAAAACCTTGATCTATGTATGGACTGTGGTTTCAGAAGGGTCCCAAATGCAAACAAAATTCAGTGTACTTTGTTCCTCAAAACAGGATTTGCGACCTCAGAAGAAAGTTTTCCACTTTAAAAATAGTCTGCCATAAAATGTCAGTATATGTTAACTGCTCCGAGAGTTATGGAGGTGGAAGAACTCACTGTGGAGACAATTTAGGAGCTGTATCTGATCTAAGAGAGCGACAGGTTCTCCTCTGACTCAGTGGCTGCCAAGTGAGATGCATTAAATGATGACTGCCAGAGATCCATTTGGAACCAAACATGACAAACTAAATAGCTTTATTTCTCTCCTAAAACGTTTCAGCAGTCTCTCGTAGTCTGCTCCAACAATTCTCTTCTGTTCCACCCCACCTCCCCCGCTAGGGTGGGGAGCAAAGGAGAGAAAAGATGAAGATATAAAAACTTGTAGTTCTTAACAATGGGACTTATTTTTCTGATCTTGTTGCTGATCGTTTTCTGAGATGATTTGCTGTGGAGCTCCTGTGCATCTTTGCTGTTTGTAACTGGGAAATAAATGATGACTAGAGTCATGTTTTTTTGTCTGTTTGCTCACTTGCTTATTTTGCTTTTAGAAAGTCTGTCCGGGGCTAGCCTCTCATTTTTGTCAAAGAGGAGATAAGGTCCTGAGAAGTTCAATGACTTGCTCATGTTCTCCAGCTTTCAAACTACTGCTCTTTCCAGGAAGTCCACACAATAGACTCTACCTGGAATTTTTTTTTTTTAATCCATTACATTAGGTATCACTGAAAGACCAGTAACAAGGATTGTTCTTACATCATTTATGAGTAGTCCTGTCAGTTTTGGAGGTGACACTTTTATTTGCCCATGCCAAATGGTATTTGTAGTTTTTTGAAAGCATGATATACACTACATTACCATTTATTTCATTGAGATTTAAGTGTTCTCCTTCAATATTACTAAGATTCATTTTAGTAATATCTGCTTGCTACTGTGGACACAAGGAAGCATTAAAATTACATGAAATTGAAATGGTATTTGAATATGAGTTTCAAAAGAAAGCTGGTTTGCATTTAGTAATGATGGAAATTCAGATATGGAAATTCTAATATGGAACATTTTCTTAAGCAGTTGGGAGCTTCTGACAAGTTTTATATATCAAAATGCCACTCTAGGAGGAAAAAAGTCAAACTTTTTAATTGGAGATTGAAGAAATAGAGTCTTTATTAAATATAGATTTACATATGAATTTCAAACAATGAACCTTCTTATTTTGATTTTTGAACTTCACGTGAATTTTCCAGGAGATATCTTCCGGACACAGAGAGGAAATGAAATAGCATCACCTCTTAACTATTCCATTATCCCCTCTGTACTTTCTTTTTTCTCCTCCTTAATTTTCAGAATTTATAGTGCTCTCCTGAACTTTCATAAACTGTAATATTCCTGCAGAAAGTGATAACAACCATGTTAGATGCTGGCAGTTTTGTTTTTTTTTTTAATAAAAGTGATATACCATCTCTCCCTAACAGAAATCTCAAACCCAAAATTAAACACAGTTAACTATTCCAGATGATGTTGATATTGGTGTCATTATTTGGTGTCTAAATTTTTTAGAAGAGTAATGGTGGGTTCAATTTTGCTGTGACAGAGTGATCTCCAGTGGAAACTGTCAAGCAAAACTGATAATTAAATAAAGACCTGTAGTTATGGTTGTGCTGATTTATGAAACAATGAAACCCTTTATGAGCACCTGTGAGGAATGATCTTAAGCGTTTTCAACGTCTTTATAATGCAGGATGTTTTCAAAGGTATATTATCTTATTGCAACCCTGGACTTTTCTCTCAGATGTGATTATCTTCTCCATTTCACAGAAGAGGAAACCTCACATCAGAAAGATACATGACTTACCCACGGTCACACAGTCACTGGAATTGAATTCAAGGTTTCCTGAGTCTGAGGCCAGTGCTTTGTCAATTACATGCTTTCGAGAAAGTGATAGGGATATCGTATGCGAGAAATATAGCATTCTCCCACAAACATACAAGGGAACAAACACAAACACAAAGGGAAGTATTTCCCCATGCCCAGCACTTCCAGACCATCACTGTCCCTTCATCTCACCCTATTCTTCCATTTCTGTGACTTTGCTATCTTTTTTTCTTTAGACTGGACTGTCCTTGGTCTATTCTAAGTACTGTTTATGGTCCATCTCAGATGACTTTAGCTGGGTAATCTTTCTTGATTTGAATGGAGCATTCCCCTCCTTAATCTAGAGCCCTCGAAACAATGTCATTTATACATGACTTTGGATGCATCATTTTGTAACTTGTGTTAGAATTGTTCATATTCATATCTGTCTCTGCTTGGGAGGGTCAGCTTCATAAGAACAGAGAACATGGTTTATTTTTTCTGGGCTTTCTCATGACTTGTATTTACATAGAAGGGGCTAGGTATATGTGAGATGAACTGAAATACTTGTATGAGTAATTTACGTCAGTTACAATCCAGATTACTTCTCCTGCCTGAGCAGTAATGTTACGAACACGTATGCATTTGTAGGCACTCAGCTGTGTCCAACTTCCTGCGATCCCATGGACTGTAGCCCACCAGGCTCCTCTGTCCATGGGGTTCTTCAGGCAAGAGTAGTGAAGTGGGTTGCCATGCCCTCCTCCAGCTCCTCTGGATGATCAGGTGGAAATTACTGGGCAGACGGGAAATGGCAGACAGCAGTGAAAGAACTGCCTGTGACAGGTGATGGTAGTCAGAGAGTACAAGAAGGGGAGATTGAGTTGTTCTGTTAGAAATACTCATTTCCATTGCTGCAAATTGCATTGTCATACTGAGCGAAGTTAGAGAAGGGGAGATATCCTATGACACCCCTTTATGTGCAATCTAAAAAGAAATGATATAAATGAACTTATTTACAAAGTAGAAACAGACGTGCAGACTTAGATAATGAACTTACGGTTGCCGGGGTGGGGCGAAGGATGGGGTAAAGGGATAGTTAGGGGGTGGGGATGGACAGGTACACACTGCTATATTTAAAGTGGATAACCAACAAGACCCTACTGTATAGCACAGGGAACTCTGCTCAATGTTATGTGGCAGCCTGGATGGGAGGGGAGTTTGGGGAAGAGTGGATACACATGTATTAGTGTTTGCTGTCCACCTGAAACTATCACAACATTGTTAATCAGCTATATGCCAATGTAAAATGAAAAGTTTCTTAAAAAGAAACACCCTTCCTCTTTCTGCTGGCTGCTCTAGCATCTTTCCTGCCAGAATGGAAACCCTGTGAGGTCATCCCCTGCTGTGTTCTCAGTGCCTAGCAGAGTGTAGGGATAGAGGAGGTGCTGAAAAATATTTGTTGACCCAATGATTAATGCATGGCAGTTGAGACTCTCACAATAAGAGCAGAAAAGGGAAACACATGTCATGTACAGATTGTTTACTCACTGATGATAGTCTGTGCGTAAAGTGTTTTGATTTTTTTAGTGTGTATTTTGGGTATTTGATGGCTTATGCCTTTTGTAAATTTTGTATTTTTTTCTGCTTCCATATGCCTTTCTGTTTTTAGTTACCTTTCTACATTGCCAAAACAAAATAAATCCAACAGCTGCCTCCACTTGAGTTTCCTTTACTATTGTTTTCTCATCTCCCATCTCTTTTAAATACATTCCAAGTATGTTTTTTTGTGGGGGAGGCAAGAATCTGCAGAGAAAGCAGACAAGTCTATTCATCTTGTTGGTAGCACAAAAATTTACTCTTAAAAGTCTAGCAGTGGAACTAACATACCTCCATTTTTTTTCCACAGATATGTTGCATGTTATCTATCTTCTTCAAAACCATCCTAATTATTTTCTCAATTTAAAATAAAATCAGTAGGGAGGTTTTCCTTCTTGGAATAGATATTAATTAGACTCATCTAAATTTTTTTTTTAAAAGAGGGAATCCCTAAATCTAGGTAGGAAGTTTTATTTAAAGTATTCTAGATGAGAGTGATTTATATGTATTTAAAGAGGGCTAATTTAAACACTTTAATTTGTACTCTCTTAAGGGAAATGAAACTCCAGTATATGTGACTTTCATTAATGACTTTACCATAGAGATATAAACCAAAATACTTAATAGGGAAAATTTAATGATTAATTACTTGATCCTCATATTATTTGCTAACGGGTATTACATACTCATGAAAGCCATCCTTTGTGTGCTGTCTTAGGGGAAAGGCAAGATGTTAGAATAGATCAAGCCTTGTCAGCTGCTGGTAAGGCAACCAGGGTCTCATCTCTGAATATCGCAGGTGAGGTCTCTTAATTTTTCAGATCATGAAAAGTGAAGAAAACTGTAATTAGATGTCAAGCTAAAACATCATTTTATATAGGAACTAAGGATGAGGTTGTCTTTGATACAGTAATTGTAATAATAAAACAACCAATGTACTGTATACATGCAAGGAAATTAGTCAGATCATTAGAAGGCTACCTTACGGTATCTTGTTGACTGTGTTTTCATCGAGTAAATTAGTGTTTCCTGATATTTAGGATCAGCACGCAAATACAATCACAAAGTGAGCCTGAAATTTCACAAGGTATGGTTCATCCTTTCGTCATATTTCTATTAGCTTTTTGAAGTGGATAATGAAGTACAGTCAAGTGCAATTTCATGTGGCACATGTTGCTTCTGTATTTGTTTAGCTTAAGAAAAAGGGTTTTAAGTACCACCTCTGCCAAATACATACTGACAATTCCCAGAGTTTCCTATCTGGCCTGACTTTCTCCTGTCTTCTGGACTGGTACGTCTACCAGCGTGCTTGACATGTCCACGTTATATATAATAGCCACCTCCAACTTCACATGGTTCAGTGGAACTCCTGATCTATCCTACCTCCATTCCTATTCTCCACACAGTCTTTCTCATCTTAGTTAATGACAGCATCATCCTTCCAGTTACTCAGGCCAGAAACTTGGGAGGCATCCTTGTCTTTTTCCCTTTCCCTCACACTCCATTCCTCAGGTTTCAGAGTGCACCTGGAATTTGCCCATGTCTTACCACCTCATCCTACCCCTCTGGAAGAATTTCTTGCCTGGATTTTTTTGGAAGAGCCTTTGAGTAACCTCTCTGCTTTAATCTTTGCCCCCGCCCCCCCAACTGAAGTCTGTTCTGACAGCAGCCAGACTGATCCTTTAAAGATAAAGACATACCATTCCTCTGCTGGAGAACCACAAGGGGTTCTCCATATCAATTAGATGAGATGCGAAGGTTCTCAGAATGGCTGCCAAAGCTCTACAAAATCAGCCCTTTTATTCCATCCCTGAACTTAGCGCCCACTACTCTTTACCTAGTTCCCACTGGATCAGCCACACTGGCCTCTTTGCTGCTCCTGGAAAGGGCCTCTGCATGAAAAATTCTTGCCCAGATACCCTCTAGGCTCACTTCCTCTCCTCCTTCAAGTCTTTCTTCAAATGGCATCTTCTTAACAAGGTCTTCCCTGATGCCCTTTGAAAATGACCATCTGTGCCTCTAGGGTAAAAAGAGTACATCTTGTGTCTGCACCCACTGGTTGCCTTCATGTTCTAGACAGTAAGTTTATTTTCTTTAAGTCTCAGCTTTCCCATTATGCATTTAGAAGCTGAAATTTGCTCAGTCGGGTCCAACTCTTTGTGTCCCCATGTACTGTACAGTCCATGGAATTCTCTGGCCAGAATATTGCAGTGGGTAGCCGTTCCCTTCTCCAGGGGAACTTCAAAACCCAGGGATCGAACCCAGGTTTCCCACATTGCAGGCAGGTTCTTCCCTGAGCCACCATGGAATCCCAAAAGAAAAGGGTTTACATTTAGGGGTTTAGGCAAAATGTCCCACAAAGCCCTTTGGGCTCTAAAACCTTTAAAATTCCATGACCAATTTGACACTGATAGACCAGTTAGACGTGGTCTTGAAAAATCTATCATCACTGAAGGATGTGTGCATGCGTGCTAAGTTGCTTCAGTTGTGTCTGAAATCTTTGTCGCCCTACAGACTAGCCCACCACACTCCTCTGTTCATGGGATTCTCCAGGCAAGAATACTGGAGTGGGTTTGCCATTTCCTCCTCCAGGGGATCTTCTGGACCCAGACGTCGAACCCGTGTTTCCTGTACCTCCTGCATTGTAGGCAGATTCTTTACTGTTGAGCCACTGCGGAAGCTCTCAGAGGGGGATACAGACCCCATTTTCCTGGAAGCTCAGCTCCTATAGGAAATATTAAAAGGTAACATGGGATGCTCTCTAAAACAGTGGCCACACTTGTGAAATAATATTAAAAGCCTGTTTGTTTTTGCTGGTCCCAGTTTGCTTTGGCTCACCAAACCATTGGAAGGCCTTGAAAAAGGAAATTGAATCCTCTAGTCGTTGGCTTCATCACCCATAGAATGAGGCTCTTGTTAGACAGTCTCCAAGTTCTCTCCCAGATTTAGAATTCTCCCTTAATCATGACTCTTCATCTAGCTGTGTAAAATATTCACATGCAAGTTGGAGACCCAACTCCTTTGGCTTTGTGTAGTGTGGCGCCATCCCCATTGAGAATAATCGTAGGTGTTTCTTATACTTCTCTTCATGTACCTAACCACCTTGCAGAGGCTTCAGAGTTTTGATCAGAGAGAGTGTGGCTTCAGGAAACATATCTGTACATTCATTTTCAGTGTTAGCTAATTATGCAAAAAAAAAAAAAAAAGACAAAGTGGAATGCTTAAACACATTAGCTCTTTTGTCCCCAAACGTCTGAAAAGTTCTTGTTAAAATGAGACTTTTGTTATATCTGATCATGATGATCAGAAGTTCGTAGAATGTGTGCATGCCCAGTCACTCAGTCATGGCTGACTCTTTCCAACCGCGTGGACTGTAACCCCACAGCTTCCTCTGTCCATGGGATTCTCCAGGCAAGAACACTGGAGCAGGTTGCAATTTCTTACTCCTGGGGATCTTCCCGACCCAGGGGTCCAATGTGCATCTCCTGCAGTGGCAGGCGAATTCTTTACCACTGAGCCACGTGGGAAGCCCAGGTATCTGAATATTTGAATGTAAATATTCAAAGGGTTTTGGGAGGGAAGTTTCTTTTCTAACATGTTCAGTGCTTTCAACTCTGAATAAGATCAATTTTCTATTTTCCTTTACAAAGGATACCAGTGAATAACAACTAATTTAACTTATCAAATCAATGAGTCTTATTTTTTCTTTGTGAACTCTTCTTACACATAATTATTAAACTATAATCTTAATTAGTAAAGACTATTAAAGAAATAGTAAAGAATAAAAAAAGTAAAGAAATAGTAAAGACTATTTCTGGATGGAATTAAGGCAAATGATTTTTATAATCAGTATCTTCTAAGTGTGTGAATACTTACAGCTTCTGGGGTGTGATTATATGACTAACCAGAAGGATTGTACAAAAAGGATACTTTCTGCTTTTATTTTTTTCCATGGCACTAAAGGGAAAAAAAGAAGAGGGTAGCTGAGAGGTATAAAAGCTACAGCTGATGCAATTTTGGTACTTGAGGACACAGTGTTTTGAAATCTACATTTGTATGGGTTTTGAAATATTTTTGAGGTGTTACCCAACAAAATCTCACACAGTTCCTTTGAGAATAAAAAACTGACCATTCTTCAGAGGACAGAGCCTGGAAAATGGAAGCAGAGATTCTCCAGAACTCAACCATTCAACATCTGATTTCCTATTGAGTTCTGTGACTAATGCCATCTCTACCTTCCCTCCTTCATTTATTTATCAATTATATATTGTTCCAAGTTATGCTTTGTTGAGGCTTTTGAATGTGATTGTCTTGTGATGGAAAATCCAGCAGGAACAGTGTATTAAAATGCCCAAGGATAAGCCAAGAGGTCTTTAGTAACCCTGGTACCTTCTAGCTCTTCTTCCAGAGAAGATATTTTGTGGCAGTGTGGACCTAAATGAAATCATATCTCACTGCTCTTGGTGTTTTCAGGCAGGCAGACAGATCAGTATAAGCTGCACTGTAGAAACTTAACACATATAATCTTTTTCTCTTTATTATCAGGGAGGTTTTTAAAAGACTAAAAGCTCACAAGAAGTTGTAGAGCCTGAGAACACTTTGTTATAAATTCCTGGAATCATTGTATGTTTTTCCTTGTAGCCAGAATTTAGCTTTATTTCTTTTAAAATTCCTTTTAAAAGTAATTTCCTCTCAATACACAAAAACACATAGTCTTATTTATGGAGATTCTTCTCACTTCTGATCAACTGTTTCTTGTTGCAGTCTTATTCTCCTCCTCCAATCAAAGATGGGGTCCCACCCAGCAGCTACAGATATTTGATCTTGGTTGGACAGAGCACGCTGTCTTGTTCTTGGTCATCACCTTTCCTCGGTGGCTGCATACTGCTGCTTGGCCTCATGTCTCCTTGCAAAGGTTCTCACTGAAAAGGGCAAGCTCTCTGGGGCTGTCTTTCTGAAAGGATTTAGTAATCTCCACTGTAACTGAGGGGCTTCCCTGGTGATTGAGATGGTAGAGTCTGCCTGCAATACAGAAACTCAGGTTTGATCCCTGGGTCAAGAAGTTCCACTGGAGAAGGGATTGGCTACCCACTCCAGTGTTCTTGCCTGGAAAATCTTGTGGACAGAGGAGTCTGGTGGGCTACAATCCATAGGGTTGCCAAGAGTCAGACATGACTGAGTGATTTTCACTTCATTTCTCTTCACTTCATTGTAACTGCACCAGGGCAGATTTCTAGGGGAGAATAAAAGGCCAATCCTTGACTATCTCCAATAAGCTTTGTTTGCTATCATATAAAAAGAAGTTTTCTAAGCACAAGCTATGAAAACGAAAAATAGCAGGGAAAATGGGAAACTTGCTCATTGAAGAGCATATTAAAAAGCAGAGACATTACTTTGCCAACCAAGATCCATCTAGTCAAATCTATGGTTTTTCCGGTAGTCATGTATGTATGTGAGAGTTGGACTATAAAGAAAGCTGAGCACCACAGAATTGATGCTTTTGAACTGTGGTGTTGGAGAAGACTTTTGAGACTCCCTTGGGCTGCAGGGAGATACAACTAGTCCATCCTAAAGGAAATTAGTCCTGAATATTCATTGGAAGGACTGATGCTGAAGCTGAAACTCCAATACTTTGGCCACCTGATGCGAAGAACTGATTCATTGGAAAAGACCCTGATGGTGGGAAAGATTGAAGGCAGGAGGAGAAGGGGCGACAGAGGATGAGATGGTTGGATGGCATCACCGACTCTATGGACATGAGTTTGAGCAAGCTCTGGGAGTTGGTGATGGACAGGGAAGCCTGGTGTGCTGCAGTCCATGGGGTTGCAAAGAGTCAGACATGACTGAGTGACTGAAATGAACCATATGCTCATTGGAAGGAAGAAAGGATTGAATAAATGAGAAGAGAAGTGGAGGGAGGAATCTACAAAGGAGATAAGTGAGGGAAGAAAGAAAAAAATAAAAGGAACAAGGGAATGAGAAAGGGAGAGAAGGTGACGTGGCTGCTGGTAACATTAGTCTCTGAAACCAGCTGGAATATTGTGTGTCTCTCAGCTTCTGCATGAGGAATAAAGGTTTCCCAAATGATATAGGTTTCCTTCCAAGAGGGAGGAGACCACGTTAGCAGTCATTCCTTGGAACCACAGTATTGCAGACTGCACCATCTCACTGCCTGTTTACCAAAGAGAAAGGGGGTGGAGTTGCCTTTAATTATTAACCTTTAAAATGTCTTTATTATTTGTGGTCATGGCAAAAGTGAAACTTATATTCATAGATAATCTCAATCCTTATTTAGTTCTCACTTTTAACCTCTCCCTACTAAAACTTTTTACCTGAATCATACCCAAAATTTAACAGATGTGCAGCAGTTGAACCAAAAGGAGAGAAAGAAAAAGAAGTCAGGTCCTGTGTGAGGATATCCCTGGTGAATCCAGAGGGTAATCCTTGGAAATGGTCTGTACAGACATCTGGGCAACCTCCTGCTGGCTGTATCAGAGGAGGATAATGACTGCATTTCATTTCAGTAGTTCCAATGAGACAGAATGAAGTTCATTCCTCCATTATATTCCTCAGTCACCCACAAGTATTTTTATATAAAATTAACTGTTCTTCAGTCAAATCTAAGATGACTTGTTAAGCAGTTCAATTCAGTCACTCAGTCATGTCCAACACTTCACAACCCCATGGACCACAGCACGCCAGGCCTCCCTGTTCATCATCAACTCCCAGAGTCTACTCAAACTCATCTCCATGGAGTCGGTGATGCCATTCAACCATCTCATCCTCTGTTATCCCCTTCTCCTCCTGCCTTCAATCTTTCCCAGCATCAGGGTCTTTTCCAAATGAATCAGTTCGCATCAGGTGGCCAAAGTATTAGAGTTTCAGCTTCAACATCAGTCCTTCCAATGAACACTCAAGACTGATCTCCTTCAGAATGGACTGGTTAGATCTCCGTTCAGTCCAAGGGACTCTCAAGAGTCTTCTCCAATACCACAGTTCAAAAGCATCAATTCTTTGGTGCTCAGCTTTCTTTATAGTCGAGCTGCTAAGGAGTTAGGAATAGTAAATGTTGAGAATGCTGACAAATTAATCTGGAATTTTATTTTGGTTCTCTAATGCTTAATTTTAATGGATTAATTTTTAAAAATCTGTATGTCTCAGGTTTTTTTGTGTTTGAGATTTATGGTGTAGACCTGAGTCATAATAATGATAATATGAATTGAGTTTCTAAAGCTAAAGGTAAGGGACTTCCCTTGTGGTCCAGTGGTTAAGACCTTGCCTTCCAATGCAGGGGATGTGGGTTCAGTTCCTGGTCAGGAAGCTAAGATCCCACATGCACTGTGGCCAAAAAAACAAAACATATGACAGAAACAATATTGTAACGAATTCAATAAAGACTTTAACAATGGTTCACATTAAAAAAAAATCTTAAAAAAAAAATCAAAAAAGTAAGTATTGTAACTCTACTGCCAAATGATAGAGGAAGAAAATTTTTCTTGGCATTTGTTTTTTTATTATTTTTTTAATTAAAAATTTATTTATTTATGGCTGTGCTGGGCCTTCATTGCTCTGTGTGGACTTCCTCTAGTTGCAGAGAGTGGGGCGCTCCTCTCTGGTTGTGGTGTTTGGACTTCTCGTGTGTGAAGCATGGACTCTAGGGCACCTGGGCTTCAGTAGTTGAGGAACATGGGCTAGTTGCTCCACTACATGTGGAATCCTCCCAGACCAGGGAATGAACCCATGTCTCCCCCATTAGGAGGCAGATTTTTCACCAGGGAAGTCCTTGGCATTTCTCTTTTAGCACTGAGATAGAGGATTGGCTTTAATGGCTCAAATCTACTATTTAAATATCATAAGCAGTGTTTAGTATTGTCCTGAAATATCTTAGGCATTCAATATTTGTTTAATGGATGAATGCCGATTGTCATGATAGAGAATATAAAATCAAATGAATCTATGAGACATAGTTTGCCTGCTAGTTCTCAGATGTCCATGTTGAAAAATGGCAAGAAAAATGAGGTGTCTTATTCTTCGTCTTGGAAATGCAAATTGATATTTGCATGTGATTGAAATTATCATTATTTTGGCAAATTAATATTTAAATGTGATTGAAATTATCATTATTTTGGCAGGTAAGCGAGGGCCGAGAGGAGCTGCTCCACGTTCAAGGTCAGGAGGGGCGGCCATGAGGAGATACCCCTTGTCCAAGGTAAGAGAAACCCATGGAAGATGGTAGGTGTTGCGAGAGGGCATCAGAGGGCAGACACACTGAAACCATAATCACAGAATCCTAGCCAATCTGATCACAGGGACCACAGCCTTGTCTAACTCAGTGAAACTAAGCCATGCCATATGGGGTCACCTAGGACAGGCAGGTCATGGTGGAGAGGTCTGACAGAATGTGGTCCACTGGAAAAGGGAATGGCAAACCACTTCAGTTTTCTTGCCTTGAGAACCCCATGAACAGTATGAAAAGGCAAAATGATAGAATACTGAAAGAGGAACTCCCCGGGTTGGTAGATGCCCAATATGCTACTGGAAATCAGTGGACAAATAACTCCAGAAAGAATGAAGGGATGGAGCCAAAGCAAAAACAACACCCAGTTGTGGATGTGACTGGTGATAGAAGCAAGGTCCGATGCTGCAAAGAGCACTATTGTATAGGAACCTGGAATGTCAGGTCCATGAATCAAGGCAAATTGGAAGTGCTCAAATAGGAGATGGCAAGAGTGAACATTGAAATTCTAGGAATCAGTGAACTAAAATGGACTGGAATGGGTGAATTTAACTCAGATGACCATTATATCTACTACTGTGGCAGGAATCCCTTAGAAGAAATCGACTAGCTATCACGGTCAACAAAAGAGTCTGAAATGCAGTAGCTGGATGCAATCTCAAAAACGACAGAATAATATCTGTTCGTTTCCAAGGCAAACCATTCAATATCACGGTAGTCCAAGCCTATGCCCCAACCGGTAACACTGAAGAAACTGAAGTTGAATGGTTCTATGAAGACCTACAAGACCTTTTAGAACTAACACCAGAAAAAGATGTCCTTTTCATTATAGCAAACTGGAATGTAAAAGTAGGAAGTCAAGAAACACCTGGAGTAACAGGCAAATTTGGCCTTGGAGTATGGAATAAAGCAGGGCAAAGGCTAATAGAGTTTTGCCAAGAGAACACACTGGTCATAGCAAACACCCTCTTCCAAGAACACAAGAGAAGACTCTACACATGAACATCACCAGATGGTCAACACCGACATCAGATTGATTATATTCTTTGCAACCAAAGATGGAGAAGCTCCATACAGTCAGCAAAAACAAGACCGGGAGATGACTGTGGCTCAGATCATGAACTCCTTATTGCCAAATTCAGACTTAAATTGAAGAAAGTAGGGAAAACTACTATACCATTCAGGTATGACCTAAATCAAATCCCTTATGATTATACAGTGGAAGTGAGAAATAGATTTAAGGGACTAGATCTGATAGACAAGAGTGCCTGATGAACTATGGACGGAAGTTCGTGACACTGTACAGGAGACAGGGATCAAGACCATCCCCATGGAAAAGAAATGCAAAAAAGCAAAATAGCTGTCTGGGGAGACCTTACAAATAGCTGTGAAAAGAAGAGAAGTGAAAAGCAGAGAAGAAAAGGAAAGATATAAGCATCTGCATGCAGAGTTCCAAAGAATAGCAAGAAGAGATAAGAAAGCCTCCCTCAGCGATCAATGCAAAGAAATAGAGGGAAAAAAACAGATCTCTTCAAGAAAATTAGAGATACCAAGGGAACATTTCATGCAAAGATGGGCTCGATAAAGGACAGAAATGGTATGGACCTAATAGAAGCAGAAGATATTAAGAAGAGGTGGCAAGAATACACAGAAGAACTGTACAAAAAAGAGCTTCAAGACCAAGATAATCACAATGGTGTGATCACTCACACTCACCTAGAGCCAGACATTCTGGAATATGAAGTCAAGTGGGCCTTAGGAAGCATCACTACAAATAAAGCTAGTGGAGGTGATGGAATTCCAGTTGAGCTATTTCAAATCCTGAAGTGATGCTGTGAAAGCGCTGCACTTAATATGCCAGCAAATTTGGAAATCTCAGCAGTGGCCACAGGACTGGAAAAGGTCAGTTTTCATTCCAATCCCCAAAAAAGGCAATGCCAAAGAATGCTCAAACTACCGCACAATTGCACTCATCTCACACGCTAGTAATATAACGCTTTAAATTCTCAAAGCCAGGCTTCAGCAATATGGGAACCATGAACTTCCAGATGTTCAAGCTGATTTTAGAAAAGGCAGAGGAACCAGAGATCAAATTGCCAACATCCGCTGGATCATGGAAAAAGCAAGAGAGTTCCAGAAAAACATCTATTTCTGCTTGACTATGCCAAAGCCTTTGACTGTGTGGATCATAATAAACTGTGGAAAATTCTGAAAGAGATGGGAATACCAGACCACCTGACCTGCCTTTTGAGAAACCTATATGCAGGTCAGGAAGCAACAGTTAGAACTGGACATGGAACAACAGACTGGTTCCAAATATGAAAAGAAGTATGTCAAGGCTGTATATTGTCACACTGCTTACTTAACTTATATGCAGAGTACATCATGAGAAATGCTGGGCTGGAAGAAGCACAAGCTGGAATCAAGATTGCCAGGAGAAATATCAATAACCTCAGATATGCAGATGACACTACCCTTATGGGAGAAAGTGAAGAGGAACTAAAAAGCCTCTTGATGAAAGCGAAAGAGGAGAGTGAAAAAGTTGGCTTAAAGCTCAACATTCAGAAAACGAAGATCATGGCATCTGGTCCAATCACTTCATGGGAAATAGATGGGGAAACAGTGGAAACAGTGTCAGACTTTATTTTTTGAGCTCCAAAATCACTGCAGATGGTGATTGCAGCCATGAAATTAAAAGACGCTTACTGCTTGGAAGGAAAGTTATGACCAACCAAGATAGCATATTGAAAAGCAGAGACATTACTTTGCCAACAAAGGTCTGTCTAGTCAAGGCTATGGTTTTTCCAGTGATTATGTATGTATATGAGAGTTGGACTGTGAAGAAAGCTGAGTGCTGAAGAATTGATGCTTTTGAACTGTGGTGTTGGAGAAGACATTTGAGAATCCCTTAGACTGCAAGGAGGTCCAACCAGTCCATCCTAAAGTAGATCAGTCCTGGGTGTTCATTGGAAGGCCTGATGCTAAAGCTGAAACTCCAATACTTTGACCACCTCATGTAAAGAGTTGACTCATTGGAAAAGACCCTGATGCTGGGAGAGATTGGGGGCAGGAGGAGAAGGGGACGACAGAGGATGAGATGGCTGGATGGCACCACAGACTCGATGGACATGAGTTTGAGTGAACTCCAGGAGTTGGTGTTAGACAGGGAGGCCTAGCGTGCTGAGATTCATAGAGTTGCAAAGAGTCAGACACGACTGAGCGACTGAACTGAACTGACTGAAGGGAGAAGCAGTTCCCCAGTCCACTTGACTAAGTTAGTCAGTGGTTTTTCTGTCACATATATGTAGCCCAGAGAAATATAGAACCCAATCAGCTTTACCAAAACAGTTCGGTAAACAATTCGGGGTTTGGAGCGATTATGTTTATGTGATTTTAGAAGGATATCCCTAGATGATATGTTTAATGGTATAAACACAAAAGCCAGACAGACATTTAAATATATTTTGAAATGAGCATATTCTGGGAATTATAGTATAGATATTATTGAAAGCTGGTGCTGTATCCTCATGAGGCTGGAGAAACTAATATTTGATAAAAAAAAACCCTGGGTACTAAATCATTTAGGCTTTTCTTTGCTGGAGTGAGGAAGTATTTGGTCTGACTGCAGGTTTTTATGGGGGCTTCCCAGACATTGCAGTGGCAAAAAAATCCACCTGCCAATGAAGGAGTATCTCTATTTACTGATTGTAGAATCTTAGAGGACAAAGTTTTCTGAAAAATTATTATTTATCCTAGTTGGACAAGTCATAATAGAAAGGGCCCAGCAGATTTATGGGTCAAAATAACATTTATGTCCAAGGCTAGGATGATTAGCGTCAGGATACAGGTATACAGAGGCTCAAATGCGATAGAAGGCGTGTCCAGCCCTGAGGCATTGAAGTCACAAGAATGCCTCAGTTCTGAGATACAGAGGACCATAAAAATTGAGATACAAGTCAAGTGGGCTTCCCTGGTGGCTCAATGGTAAAGAATCTGCCCGCCAGTGCAGGAGATGCAGGTTTGACTCTTGGGTTGGGCAGTTCCCTGGAGAAGGAAATGGCAAACCACTCCAGTATTCTTGCCTGGGAAATCCCATGGACAGAGGAACATGGCAGGCTGCAGTACATGGGGTTGTAAAAAAGTTGGACTTGACTTCGCGACTGAACAACAACAACATATATACCCATTGCTTAAAAGGCTTAATGGTCCACGAAAAATAGTAGACCTGAGGTTGGGGGAAAGAGGTTTGTAGGCCCAACTGTTAATCAGGCTTAGCTGACTGTGGGAATAGGGTTCCAGGCATTTTGGGTGATGGAATGGCCAAAATATATGAACTTTCCACCACAAATTCTTGTGATATGACTTTAGGTATATTGCTTTTGCAAATCTCTTACCAAGCATAGTATTTGCTTTTTAACCATCACTATATGCTGTTCTCTTTTTCTTGTAGCAAGAAGTATGGTGTTTTTTTTCATTCTCACTTAAGAGTTACACTACTCCAAAGATTAACCCATCAAGTATACTGGTTCTCAAGTCCTTTCGTAAGTTAATTTATTCATTCAGTCATTATGTATTTCTTACTCAGCAATCATACGGCAGGTTTAATGATAGGGCCTGGGAATGCAGTGTTCATCAAGCATGGGTAGAATGGTGTGTTCACACAGCAACACTGCCTATTCTGTCTTAGTAACAGTTCCTCTTTCCATTGGAGGAAAGTGCCCCTCCCCCATTCCAATTCTGGCAGAGCTGCCTGTCATAGGACCCCCTGACCCTGGATGCAAGGCTGGGAATATGCCCCACGACTGATGTTAGTTGTTTGTTCCCTTGGCTACAGTGATTGGTCCAAGCATCAGTTCAATCCCAGAGCACTGGCCCAAATCCAGTGGTTCACCCTCAGATTTTATACTTGAACTCCAGGAGAGAAAGACTTTTTCCTTCATGATCTTTAAATCGAGATGATGTAAACCTCGAGCTGTTAATAGGCACACCACGCACCATCTTCTGTAAGACTCATGGAGGAAGTTCTGTGCAATGACAAAGAAGAAGAATAACGTATAGAGAGAAGTGTGCACGAAAGAGAGATGAAGAGATAACAGAGAGACAACAGGTAAGATGAAGGGGACGGAGGGAGACTAGCCTACAGAGCAAAGCACAGGCGAGAGACACGGAGGAGACTTGACTCCTGCAAGCAAGGATTTGGAATTAATATACATATAGCTATTAAATCCCTTTTAGCTTCAGTTTCAGTAGCTTTTTTCTCATTTGTACAAAAAGAGATCTGACTACTATTAAAGAGACACAGTCTCGGCCCTCAAGGAAAGTCTCCTAGGGGAGATCCAGAGGGAGGAGGGAAAAGCCAAGGTGGTGGGATAGGTGCTGAGATTGGGAAATACAGGTGTGGGGAATGCACAGACAAGGGGGCTGAACCTTCGGTGAAGACTCCCCTGAGAAAATGTCATTTAAGCTAGTGCAGTTGGAGGGAACCTCATGTTTGAAGTTCTCAAGGCAAAAGGCTGGAAAACACATTGGAAAAAGTGCAAGAAGGTCTGGAGGGAAGTCAGCAAGGGAAGGATGTTGAGAGAGGACTCTGGAGAGATAAATGAAGGACAGATTTTGAGGAACCTCATAAACTCTGTTGAATTTTAAATATCGATGAAAGAGAAATAGACGTATCACCAGAATTTATTCATACACTTATTTGATTTGTGTAAAGTACTAATTATACCCTGGACTTTGGCCTGGAAGTACAGGCCAGAATACAAAAGTTTGCTTACAAAGAACTCATGGTCCAATGCCTTTTCTTTGATCTATGTATCTAAAACCCTCACATTTCAATTTCTAGGCCCTTTACGTTTTCTTTTACTTTTTTCCAAAAACTTTTTATTTTGTATTGGGGTATAGCTGATTAGCAATGTTGTAATAATTCCAGGTGAACAGCGAAGGGACTCAGCCATACATACGCATGGATCCATTCTCCCTAATACTCCCCTCCCATCCAGGCTGCCCCATAATATTGAGCAGAGTTCCATGTGCTGTACAGTAGGTCCTTGCAGGTATCCATTGTAACTATGGCTGGCAGAGGAAAAGTATCAAATGACATCCCTTATATGTGGAATCTAAAAAGAAATGATGCAAATGAGCTTACGAAACAGAAAGAGACTCAAAGACTTAGAAAACGAACTTTCGGTTGCTGGGGAGAAGGGATAGTTAGGAAGTCTGGGATGGACATGTACTCACTGCTTTATATTTTCTCTTCTCAATTAGTATTACTTTACCAAGGTAGTCAAGAACAAACATTAACATTTCTGTAAGAATGCTAAAATATATTATGACTTAGACTTCTGGTTCCTCAGTTTTCTCAACGAACATAGATTCAGTGAGTTCAGGTGGCTCCTTCAGGGAATATGGGGATTTATGTGTGTGTATACTCAAGTCATGTCTGACTCTTTGTGACCCCATGGACTTCCAGACTCCTCTGTTAATGGAATTTTCAGGTAAAAAGATTGGAGTGGGTTGCCATTTCCTACTCCAGGGAATCTTCCTGACCCAGGGATTGAACCCACGTCCCTTGCATCCCTTGCAGGCAGGCAGATTCGTTATCACTGGACCACGTAGAAAGCCCAGAGAATTTGTAAGGAGTATTTTCTGTTAATGAATGATGCTCTTTCCACCCCCCCCCCCATTTTTAGATTCTGTTGAATATTTTAGTTGACAAACTCAATGATAAACTCTCAAGTTTTATATTTGAATTGTGCAAGAAAATAATAACATTCCATACTCAATGGCCCCTAATCTATGGAGATAGATGCATTGAATGTTTTATGTTAAAAATTATCCATTAAATTGGTCAGTTCAACTTCTGAAACAAATTGCAGATTAATTCTTTTATTGGCAGAGGTAATTGTTAAAATAGCATGTCATAAATTACACTTTTCTTTGTTCAATGAACATAGTAAAATACTTGTTTAGGAACTCACATGGCTAATATGTGTCTCTAACTTGTTTTTTTTCTTTTTTTAATCTGTATACCCTGGAGCAAAGGAGGTAAGATTGGTAAACTAATCAGTGGTGAGGGTAAAATTACCCAGACTAAGACTTCTACTTAATGAAAATCTCTTTATTGCCTCTTTCATCTAAGGGTAGGAATGCTGAGAAGTAAAGCGTTACCATCACACCTCAAGATGAGAGCTGTTGAGGTCTTGATTAGATGGGGGGCAGTCCTGCTATTCACCTCCGTCTCAGGCAGGCACTCATCAACTGAAGTAGTGAAATAATGACCACAATGCTATTATTAATCTAAAGATTGCATTTGCAGTTTTTTTTTTAAAGAGATTTCTAAGACTAGAAGGGACCTAGAAATGACAGTTAACTAAATCTTAGAGAAATAACCATCGATCCTGCTTTTCAGGGTTTTCAGAAGAAGGACATATCTATCTTTTATCTATAAGAAGTATTTCAGAATTTAATACTTGGTATTGTCAAGATGAGTTGCTTCTTCATTCATTCACATACTCACTAATTCAACAATTTTGTGAATAGGGCCTACTGTGTATTAGGTAATAGGGCAAATGTGATTCTACAACTTTCAGGGAATTTATAATCTAGTAAGAAAGAAGAGCAATAGAACAAAATATGATAAATAATGATAAATGATATACAACGTATAGGGATGACAGAACCATAATGGGTATTTCTCACCTGGACTAGGGGGTTGGGGAAGGATTGTTGGAGGAAGTAAGTTTTAAGCTGTGTTGGAAGCAAAACTAAGGGTTGAGGTTGGGGCTGATCAGGGCACGGGGGAAGAAAGAATTTTCTAGGCTGAGGAACAGTATCATGAAGACTGAAAAGTAAAAGATTTCAGGCTACATTCTAGGATTTTGGTTACCTTAGGCATCAGTTTAAGAAAGGACTTTTTATGGGAGATAGTATTCCTCTGTTTTTTCCCAGGGTCACACTTCATTAACATCACAGAAGTTTTACAAACTGGTTCTGCTCTTTTTCATGCTTGTTGGCTGGTGGGATTCCACCAGTGGTCTGGGCTTTGGTTTCTGTAGGACTTGGAAGTAGGTATGTGGGCAAAGCTCTCTATATGGGGATCTGGTAAGTTAGGGCTCCAGGATGACAGAACCCTAATGGAGGAGAGGTGGTCATTAACAGTGCTTGCTCTAGGAACTTCTCCTGTGGTCCAGTGGTTGAGAATCTGCCTTGCTATGCAGGGGGCGTGCGTTCAACACCTGGCTGGGACACTAGAATCCCTCATGCTGCAGAGCAGCTAAGCCCGTGCACCTCAACTAGAAAGAGTCCATGCACCTCAATGAAACATCCGCATGGTGCAATGAAACTCCCGTGTGCCACAGCTAAGACCCGATGTAGCTAAATAGCTTAATATTTTTTTCAAAAGAGTGTAAGCTCTAACATAAAGCCCTAGCCTAGAAACTCAATTCTGTGTTTCTAAAACCTGTGACTCTGGACAAGTTAACACAAATTTACAACTTATTTCCCACAGACATTTAACATGGAAACCATAATAAAAAATATCTTCCTCACAGGTTTATTATGATGATTCAAAGAATTAGGGAAAGAAGCGCATTTGGTAAATGCTAGTTGCTGTTGTTTTTGTTGTCGTTAGTCCTGTCTCATCTGATTCCAAGGGATAGGCCAGCCAGTTTAATTATGATTACTGAAAGAAGCTGTCATTTCTTATTCTCTGCTCTTGAGATTTATTTCAGAATTGTGGTATCTTGTCCCCAGACTTTGATTTTTACCATCCTAGCCACAGGCAGCCCATAAGTTGCCAGATGTATAGCTATAATTTAAAAACCCTGGGTGTGTGTTTGTCATTAATTTGGGAGACTATTTGAATATTGGAAACTTCAAGTCTAATTAGCATCCAGTAAGAAAGTGAAGAGGAACTAAAAAGCCTCTTGATGAAAGTGAAAGAGGAGAGTGAAAAAGTTGGCTTAAAGTTCAGCATTCAGAAAACGAAGATCATGGCATCTGGTCCAATCACTTCATGGGAAATAGATGGGGAAACAGTGGAAACAGTGTCAGACTTTATTTTTTGAGCTCCAAAATCACTGCAGATGGTGACTGTAGCCATGAAATTAAAAGACGCTTACTTCTTGGAAGAAAAGTTATGACCAACCCAGATAGCATATTAAAAACCATAGACATTACTTTGCCAACAAAGGTCCGTCTAGTCAAGGCTATGGCTTTTCCACTGGTCATGTATGGATGGGAGAGTTGGACTGTGAAGAAAGCTGAGCGCCAAAGAATTGATGCTTTTGAACTGTGGTGTTGGAGAAGACTCTTGAGAGTCCCTTGGACTGCAAGGAGATCCAACCAGTCCATTCTGAAGGAGATCAACCCTGGGATTTCTTTGGAAGGAATGATGCTAAAGCTGAAACTCCAGTACTTTGGCCACCTCATGAGAAGAGTTGACTCACTGGAAAAGTCTCTGACGCTGGGAGGGATTGGGGGCAGGAGGAGAAGGGGACGACAGAGGATGAGATGGCTGGATGACATCACGGACTCGATGGACGTGAGTTTGAGTGAACTCTGGAAGATGGTGATGGACAGGGAGGCCTGGCGTGCTGTGATTCATGGGGTCGCAAAGAGTCGGACATGACTGAGCGACTGAACTGAACTGAACTGAAGGTGTGTGTGCTTTTGACAGCATAAGCCTGAAATATGGCTCTCCCCTCAAGTGTGAGAGAAGATGGGAAGTGTGTCATCAAGGCTCCTTAGTGACAATCACAATGACATCTGCTTTTTAGATTTGGACCTTGTTTTTTTCAGAATTGGAACTTAATGCATTATATATATTTTTTTCTTTTTAAGGAAGACTAGTGAAAGCTGACCTGAGCAGACCATAATCAGGAAGTCCTGACTGTTTAAATGGTAGGGAGGTCATGAAAATACAGGAAGGGAAAACCACATGCTAGGATCCCTAATTCTATGCCCCGGTGGAATATGAATAGGCTCTTATTTATGTCTCAACTCTGAGACTACCTCGGATAAGAGGCAGAAAGGCCCCCATTTCAAATTGCCAGGCATCTGCTGCTAATGACTGTATTCAGTTACAGTACATATGGCAGGTGAATGTTCCCCTCTCTGACTTGTTCCTGCTATTATCCAGATAGCTACTCTTGTTTTTCTTTTGGCTTTTTTTTCCCTTGCTAAAATCACAGAGCTGAGAAAAGTAGGAGCAAGCCATCGGGACCTGCTAATCAAATCTGAGAGAACAAGGCTCCAATCTCAGCTCATCATATGACTTAAGAGGCCCTCATTTAGACAGGACCTGAAAAGTCCCTTCTAAAGCCTTTACAAAGTGAGAATAATCTTCATTAAGTGCTACAGATTTCACAGGAAGAAAAAAAATGGATTAGGGGCCTGTCATTGGAAAGATAATTAATGTGCTGGAGAGAAGTATAGGCAATAGAAAGAAAAATTTCTCCATAATAAGATAAGAAAAAAATTTACAACAGCCAGAGTGGACAGTGATTAAATGTTAAGAAGCAGTTCCTGCTGGTTTGAGTTTTACAGTGTAATTACACAGAGAGAGACAGACAGAGACAGAGAGACAGGGGGCAGGGAGGAGAGACAGAGAAAGAGAAAGTGGGGGAAAGAGAAAGAGAAGGGAGAGAGAGAGAAGGAGACAGGGAGAGAAGAGACACATATTCATATACATAAAGGAAATGCCTCACCTACACAAAATATAATCTCAGGATCAAAAGGTATGGTAAAGGACTTTGTTGTTGGGTTGATATTTATTCCTCTGCTGGACCTAAAAAGATGGTATCTTTTACTATGTTAAAGTCCTCTAAAACATTTTGTTAAATCTTTCAGTATATTCTTGGTCAAAATATTGTTGTGGGCTGGGAAATTATTCTGAAATTATTTTCCAAGTTCCTTTAATAGCTGAAGAAGTCTTAGACAGCAATTTTCCTCCACTGTTTAATTCAGCTATCTTGCTGCTCACAGTTTTTGCTGAAATTGGTGTTATTTCAGGCCCTGAAGCAAGTAGTCCTTTGCCCCTTTTCTAATTTCCCCCTTTCCAGACAGCAGGACTTGGCTTTTTATCAAGGCATCAAATGCCCACCCAGTGGGCCTGCTGGGACTTTTCCTGATCAAAACGTTTCTTTCCTGCGAATGTGTAATCATTTGCAAGTGAGTACATGGCCCAAAACCTGTTGATAGGAAATGTTGGAAGAGCCAGTTCTTTTTTTCTGTGATGCTAGATGTATCTTCGACACAAATAATTAATCATTATGACTCGCTGCTATTTATTTAATTAGAATCACAGTAAAAATTTGAAAGTGGGGTGAAAGGGCAGGTTATGCCTGTATTATGGTGGTGTGTACCTGTATGTTCAGTCGTGTCTGACTCTTTGCAACCCCGTGAACTGTAGCCCACCAGGCTCCTCTGTCCATGGGATTTCCCAGGCAAGAATACTAGAGTGGGTTGTGATTTCCTCCTTCAGGGGATCTTCCCAACCCAGGGATGGAACCCCCTTCTCCTGCATCTCTTGCTTCAGCAGGCAGATTCTTGACCACTGCGCCACTTGGGAAGCTTACTTTGGTGGGCCTGTACTGAATTCAGAATCAAGTCCTAAACTTCGCATTTCAGTTGCATTCTATCCAATTGAAATACACATTTGTATATTTGTCTGGCTCCATGTTAGGCCCCAAAACTCTAAAAATGAAGTTGATAGTATTGTTTTATGGTTTGCTAGAGGCGATAGACAGAAACAACTTCAATAAAATAAAATGGTCATAGGACAGGATGGATAAAGTATAGCAGAGTAGGGAAGCAAGCAGTGCTCCCTGGGGGAGGTGTGTCCATTCGGATTTCATGGAGGGGTGACCTTGGGGTCTGTGCTTGAAGAACTGAGTAGAATTCACCTGGGAGAAAAATATTAATAGGAAAGGGCATTTCACTATTACTGAATTATCTCATGAAAAAAACCAGATGTGGTCATGGTCTTCTTTTGCTCCAAGGATTCCAACAAACTCACATTATTTAGAGAAAAAAGCCCTGAATACTTTGAAGTCATTTTGTAACATGTGTTTCTCAAAATGAAGATTTTCTAGTGTCCTTGAGGGCAGCTTCCATGCACCAAAAAGATTATTTGTGATACTTCTGGATTTACATATTAATATTTGACATATTACAGATCCAACTTAATTTTTCCTTATTTTTTTATATTCAACTTAGAAATCTTATTATCTTATTAAAAGTGTAGCCTATTTCAACAATCACTTTCAAGGGGATCGTTAAACCCACTTAATTAAAATTGTTTAAACATTTTAAACTGAATTTATAAATTTAAAATACTTGATTTTTTTTAAAGATCCTAAACTATCTGATTAACAAGTAGAATCCAAGTTCTTAAAGTGAAAGTGAAAGTGAAAGTGAAAGTGATGTCACTCAGTCGTGTCCAACTCTTTGAGACCCCATGGACTGTAGCCAACCAGTCTCCACCGTCCAGGGGATTCTCCAGGCCAGAATACTGGAGTGGGTTGCTATTTCCTTCTCCAGAGGATCTTCCCTACCCAGGGATCAAACCCGGGTCTCCCACATTGTAGGCAGACACTTTACCATCTGAGCCACAAAATAAACTTTCAAAAATGATGAGATTTAAAATTTTTAACTGTCTTGATGCTAAAATTCTCTTCAGCCTTTGAAATTAAAATAAAAAGTTTAATAAATTATCTAATATATTTTAAATGAGAATCACAGGACTAACCCATTGGATTCCAATATGCCAAACTCTCTTATGATTTAAAAATATAAAAAATAACAAGTATACCCGGATTGTGTCTCTGTGTAACCCCTAAATTAATACTGTGAGTTTACTTCATTGTTTATATATTTATGTCTAAATTCTCTAGGTTTATATCACACTTACCCATTGTAACAGAGATTGATAGCTGCCATCCGGTTTTCAGTCTCTCATTCTTTCTTAGCAATAGGTCTTGATTTTATTCAGGGCAGCAGCAGGTCAGATAAATCATGTTTTACAACATTTTTGCATGAGACCAACATCTGGCTGGTGACGTAGCAGTGCTGTGTGGGACTTCTAGGAAAGCTCTCTGTGTGTGTATTCTCAGTCACCCCTCTTTGTGACCCCATGGACTGTAGCCTGCCAGGCTCCTCTGTCAGGGGAGTTTTTTAGGCAAGAATAATGGAATGGGTTGCCATTTCCTTCTCCAGGGGATCTTCCTGACGCAGGGATCAAACCCGCATCTCTTGTGTCTCTTGCACTGGCAAGTGAATTCTTTACCACTGTGCTACCTGGGAAGCCCTTATAGGAAAATGGCTTATTGGGGAATAGTTATTTAACCTATATACCAAGCACATCATGCGAAATGCTGGGCTGGATGAGTTATAAGCTGGGATCAAGATAATTGGTGGGAGAAGCATCAACAACCTCAGATATGCAGATGATACCACTCTAACGGCAGTAAGCAAAGAGGAACTAAAGAACCTCCTGATAAGGGGGAAGAAGGAGAGTGGAAAAGGCAGCTTAAAACTAAAGATTAAAAAATTAACATCATGGCATCCAGCCCCATTACGTCATGGTAAAGAGAAGGGGAAAGGTGGAAGTAGTGACAGATTTCCTCTTTTTGGGCTCTAAAATCACTGCAGATGGTGACTGCAGCCATGAAAATCAGAAGATGATTGCTTCTTGGTGGAAAGCAATGACAGATATAGACAGTGTATTGAAAAAGCAGAGACATTACTCTACCGACAAAGGCCCATATAGTCAAGGCTATGGTCTTCCCAGTGGTCTTGTACGGGTGTGAGAGCTGGACCATAAAGAAGACAGAGTACAAGAACTGATGCCTTTGAACTGTGGTGCTGGAGAAGACCTGAGAGTCCCTTGGACAGTAAGGAGATCAAACAGTCAATCTTAAAGGAAATCAACCCTGAATACTCACTGGAAGGACTGATGCTGGAAGCTCCTGTATTTTTGTCACCTGATGTGAACAGCCCACTCATTGGAAAAGTCCCTGATGCTGGGAAAGATTGAGGGCAGAAGGAGAAGAGCGCGTCAGAGGATGAGATGGCTGGATGGCATCACCAATGCAATGGACATGAACTTGGGCAAACTTTGGGAGATGGTGAGGTACAGGGAGGCCTGGCGTGCTGCAGTCCACGAGGCTGCAAAGAGTCAGACATGATTGGGCGACTGAACAACAACAAAGTCATTTTTAAAAACTCTCTTTGCCTTTCTTCTTTCTTCCAGCTACCATCTTGGACAACGAGATGACTTTGAGGATCAAAATAGAAAGAACCTGGGTGATCGTATTAGTTCACTAGGGCTGCCATAACAAAATACCACAGAAAAACAGAAATTAACTTTCTCACAGTTCTGGAGGGTAGAAGTCCCAGATCAGTGTGTCAGCAGATCTGGTTTCTTCGGAGGCCTCTCTTCTTTGCTCGGAGGTGGTACTCACAGTGTTACCCTTCTGTTGGGGTGTTGTCTGTGGCCTCATCTCCTCTCCTTACAAAGGCACTAGTCATATTGAATTAAGGTCCACTCAGATGATCTTATTTTACTTTTATTTCCTCTTTACAGGCTCTTTATCCAAACACAGTCACTTTCTAAATTCCTAGGGTGTTAAGAAATCAACATAGGAATCCCAAAGGGTCACAGTCCAGCCTGTTACCATTGTTATGGACTGAATGTTCGTGTCCCCTCAAGATGAATGTGTTGAAGCCTGACTCCCAATGTGATAGTGACTGGAGGGGCTTTGCGAGGGATTTTGTCCTGGAATTGGAGCCCTTATAAATGGGGTTAGTGTCCTTGTAACTTGAGACACAAGAAAGCTTGCCTCTTGTCTCTGCTCTCAGCCATGCGAGGAAAACAGGGAAAAGGTGGCTGAGAGCCAAGAAGCAGGATCTCATCACTCTGCCAGAGCCTTGACCTTGAACTTCCCAGCTTCCAGAACTGTGAGAAATAGAGTTTGCTGTTTAAGGTCCCCATCTACAGTATTTTCAGTATAGCAGCTTGAACTAAATCAAGAGTGCTATAAGCACTGACAGAATTTTACCAAATCATGGAGGTGAAGAATGGCTCCAAAGAAATGAATATCAATGTGAAGAACAGAAATTAACCAGTGAACATGAAACAAGGTGCAAAAATTTCGTGGTCATGTGTTGAAATCATAAAGTGTGCTCAGGTGTGTCTGACTCTGCAGCCCCATGGACTGTAGCTGGCCAGGCTTCTCTGCCCATGGAATTTTCTGGGCAAGACTACTGGAGTGGGGCGCCGTCCCGACCCAGGGATCAAACCGTGTCTCTTGTGTCTCCTGCATTGGGAGGTGGCTTCCTTACCACTGGTGGCACCTGGGAAGCCCCTGAAATCATACAGATGTCACTGTGGAATTATGTTAGAAATCAATGTCAAAAGACATTTGAAAATAACCCACATATTTTCAAGTGCAATGTGACATTTACCAAGAGAGATCTTTGACTTAGTCATATGTTCCAGTGTCTCCTAGTGTATAGTCTATGAGAACTTGAAAAGAACTTGTATCTTCCTGTTGTGTGAAAATTGTATAAATCTTAATTATGCTGAATTCGTTCATGGTGCTTTTCAGGTCTACTATATTTTTCTACTTTTCTGTATATTCATTCTATTAATTTTTGAGAGTTTGATATTGAAACTGCAACTAAAAAAAATCTCTATTTATCTACTTAAAAATAAATTATAATATATAGTGGACCTATATATGTACCTTTGTTCTATATTTTCCAAGTCTCCTATAAATGTGTTATTCTTTCATAATTTAAATAATTAAAAAAAGGAAGAGAAAAAAAGGTAATTACCCATCGAAGATTGGGTGGTAGAGAAAGTACAGTCCAGGAGGAGAACACGGTGAGAACAAAGGCCGATGGTAGACAGAAGGGCATGTAGTGACTGGGTTTCCAGTGGGACAGAGTGCTTGGTGACAGAGAGGATGTGGAGTGAGGGCTTGAGGGTCAGGCGGGGCAGAGATTCCTGTCTCACCAAAGAACAACAGAAATCTCTTGATTTCTTGAAACAAGGGTGGCATGATCAGATTTGCATTTTGAAAAGGTTACGTTGACTGTAGTTTGGAGAACAGACTGGAAGGATGCCAGAATCAATGGGGAAAACAATATAGAAAAAATAAAAGAAAAGGCATAGGACTGGGTCTAGAGAGGGCCAATATTTTATCATTGGGGAAGGAAGGATGAGGCTATGGCCATCCTTTTCCAAGAAGTTCTCTGGGTGGGAGAAGGTAAAAGAAAAATTAGTAGCTGAAGAAGGACATGGGATTCAGATTTTCTTTTTTTAATTAGATAGACATAAGCATTTTATTTATTTGTTCATTTGGCTGCTCTAAGTCTTAGTTGCATGGAATCATCAGTCTTTGTTCTGGCGTGTGGACTCTTTAGTTCAGCATGAGAACTCTTACTTAGTTGGGGGCATCTGGAATCTAATTCCCTGACAAAGGACTGAACCTGGGCCCCCTGCATTGGGAGCACACAGTCTTAGCCACTGGACCATTAGAGAAGTCCTGACATCAACATTTTTAAAATTTGATAAGAAGCTGCTGTGGAAAATGGTTTGCCAGTCCCCAGAAAGTTAAAAACTGAATTAGCAAATGACCCAGTAACTCCATCTTAGGTGTACATGCAAAAAAATAAAAAATGGGTGGTCAAACAAAAATTTGTACACAAATGATCATAGCAGCACTGTTTACAGTTGCCAAAAGGTGGAAACCACCCAAATGTCTATCAACTGATAAATGGATAAGCAAGATGTTGTATAATACCTACAAAGAATTTTACTCAGCGTGAGAAAAGAATTGAGTATTGATATTTACTACAATGTAAGTGGACTTTGAAAGTATTATGCTGGCTGAAAGAAATCAGACATAAAATGTCACATATCATATAATTTCATTTATATGATATATGCAGAATAGCTAAATTTATAGATTTATAAAACAGAAAAACAGTGGTTTCCAGGGATTGTAGGAAAGGAAATGGGAAATGATTGCTAAATGGATAAGGAGTTTCTTTGGAGGGTTCTGAGATACTTGGAACTAGACAGAGGTAGTGGTCGTCCAACATTGTGAACGTACTAAAGTTACCCAATTGTACGCTTTAAAATAGTTAATTTTCTGTTATATTAATTTTGCCTCAATTAAAAAAAAGCAGAAAGATGAGGTATTGGGAAGACTGCAGATGGAAAGCAGGGAGAAGCGTTAATATGGAGTGGTAGGGGTTTATGGATGGGGCTTCCCTGGTAACTCAGATGGTAAAGAATCTGCCTGCAATGTGGGAAATCCAGGTTTAATCCCTTGGTGGGGAAGATCTTCTGGAGAAGGAAATGGCAACGCACTCCAGTGTTCTTGCCTGGAGAAATCCATGGACAGAGGAGCCTGCTGGGCTATAGTCCATGGGGTCACAAAGAGTTGGACATGACTGAGCGACTTCACAATAATAATAATAGGGGTTACAGTGGGCCTAGTGGTGGTAAAGAGTCTGCCTGCCAATGCAAGAGATGCAAGAGACTTGGGTTTGATCCATGGGTTGGAGGAGGAAGTGGAAACCCACTTCAGTATTCTTGCCTGGAAAATTCCATGGACAGAGGAGCCTGGTGGGCTACAGTCCATGGGGTCTCAGAGAGTCAGACACAACTAGGCGCAGGGCACAGGCACAGAAATGGTTGTCCAACACTGTGAAAATGCTAACTGTGACTCAACTGTACACTTTAAAATAGCTAATTTTCTGTTACATGAACTTTACTTCATTTTTTTTTTTAAAGGAAAAGATGAGTTACTGAGAAGACTCTTGTAAAACAGAGAGAATTAATCCAGAGTGGTGACTCTGAGAATTTGTGATGGAAGACATTAAAGCAAAAGTGGAGAGATTCACTTGAAACAAGTTTGTGGGATGGCTCCTTCGTATTGTAACAGGAAGGAAGTAAAAATGATGGGCAGATATAGGTGGGTTTGTGCATTGGTTATCAAGGAGTTGAGGAGAGATCTACATATTACGGCATCTATTATATGATGTGAGATGGTATGTGTTGAGAACAAAACAGAAGGTTAGGTTAAAGTTTAAGGAGAATTTAAAAAAACCTATTTTGAAAAAGTCATTAGAGAAAGTAGCAGAGTGTAGACCAGAGGTAAAATAGAGATGGTTAGTTTACAGCCTGTTTGCGATTGAGCTTTGTTTTTTTTTTTTTTTTTCCCCCTGGCTATATTTAGATACTTAAATACAGGCATGAAGAAAGACTTGGACAACTCATTGGGGTTTTGGTGGACTTATATGATGAAAAGATGGTATAGGAAGAGATGATGACAAGAGGGCTGCTGAAACAATGAGTCATGAAATGAGGTTATCTCAGGAGGGAAATGAGGAAAGGAAAGTGTTGATTAAATAGCAGAAAACAGAGGGATCTATACACCATTAGTGCTAACAAGGTTGAATAAAGGCCAGGGGGTACTCAGTCAAGAACATCACATACAGGAGAGTTGTAAAGTAAAAAGGTAGTATGGGAATTAATGACCTTGGTTATAAAACAGAGAGTTAATGATTTTAGTTATGAAACAGGTGATGACAGGAAAGAGGGACTGAATGGAATGGAGGAGAGCCTGAATGAGGCCAAGATGCTGAAACTCTGGATGTTGGATGGGCCAATTGGTCATCCATGTAGACAGAGATCATTCAAGCTTTCATCAGGGCTTGGATAAAGATCAAGTGTGGGGTTGCATAAAAAACGCTTTGATTAAAGAAAGGGAATAACAAGGTGGTGGCTTGAGTAAAGACAGACTGATTACATATTAGTGAAGTCAAATGGAACTCGTCTTACTGAGAAGGATTTGAGAAGAGAGAAGAAGAATGTTCTGAATGCAACAATGGGGAGACACGACATTTTCCATACCTGGTCTCACTACCTCCTGGCCCTAGAATTGCTGGGACGTGAGATAACAAACAGTGACCTATGAGTCCTAAAGGAAATCAGTCCTGAATATTCATTGGAAGGACTGATGCTGAAGCTGAAGCTCTAATACTTTGGCCACCTCATGTGAAGAGCTGATTCATTGGAAAAGACCCTGATGCTGGGAAAGGTTGAAGGCAGGAGAAGGGAATGACAGAGGATGAGATGGTTGGATGGCATCATCGACTCAGTGGACATGAGTTTGAGTAATCTCCGGGAGTTGGTGACGGACAGGGAAGCCTGGTGTGCTGCAGTCCGTGGGGTTGCAAAGAGTCGGACAGGACTGAGTGGCTAAACTGAACTGAATGAGTGTATTGCTGGAGAAGGAAATGGCAGCCCACTCCTGGCAGGCTACTGTCCACTGGGTTGCAGAGAGTTGGGCACAACTTAGCGACTAAACAACAGAACAAGTGTGTTGCCGAGAAACAGTGTCATAGAAGCAGAGACACATTTTGATTAAAGCAGCAAGGTGTAGGAAACCCCTGAAAGGGGGCTTGAAGGTATTGATTGTGTATCAGACAGGGACCCGTGGTCAAGAAAATGAAGCTACCCCATGGCTTTCATACTGTGGGAATTTAATTCATGGAGTTGGTTCCAAAAGTTTTTGGCAAGATTGGAGGAACAAAAAGAGAGAGGTGCGGAGTCTAAAGGCGGAAGCTGATTCTTAGAGGTCAGAAGCTGCTAATGACTGTGAACCAGCTTTTACTGCTCCTCTCCGGGGCTGCACTCCCTGGTTCTACTGCCATACTCACAGTTGCCAACAAGCATCACACCGTCAGAGCCAGAAGCAAGAAACTGCTTCCTCCCTCCCACCTTCTGTTCTTCACTATCTTCCATTGGCAGAAGGAAGCCAGCTGGCAGGGAGCCTGCAAAAATATGTTTGCAATCTCCCAAGCCCAGCAATGTACATCCAAGTGTAGAAGGAGAGGTGTGGGCTGAGAGAAAACATTGAGTTACTGGCAGGGGTAGGGCTTCCTGGCTATGGGTCAGCCATTCCAGGGGGCATGGTGGAGGACTCGAATGGTGACATGAGCTGGTAACTTGGTCAGGGGCTAAGTAGGAAGGATAATGGGAAGCACGCCCCAGCCCAGCTCTTCGCTGAAGACCTGACGGTGCAGAACCAAACAGAAGAAGAAGTGGGCGTCTTCCCGCCACCGCTTCTCCTAACCCACTCGCAGCTCTGTCCTCATTCCCTTGCATGGAGGAACTTGCCATGACTTGTAACCAAAGCCATTCTCATCTCTTCACTCGCCTCAAGGACATCACCCTACAATTGTTTCCTTATCCTCTAGCGTTATTATTTCCTTCATGGTACGAATTCTCTCATTTCAAAAGTTAGAAAAGAAAGAAAGAGGAGAAGGAAGAAACCCCTCTCCTGACCCCAGTGACCTGTGTCACTTCATTCCGACCCCCCCTTTCCACCTTGAACCAAACACATCTCTTATATGTCTAGATCAAGCATTTGAATTTTCATTTTTTGAAAGGTTGACGGGTGTGTTTGATTTCTTTTCTCTCTCTCTCTTTTTAATGGTTTTATTTAATTCATTTTTTGAGATGGACCATGTTAAAAGTCTTTATTGAATTTGTTGCAATATCACTTCTCTTTTATGTCTTGGTTCTTTGGCTGTGAGACACGTGGGACCCCAGCTTCCTGACCAGGGATTAAATCCACAGCCCCCTGCACTGGAAGGTGAAGTCTCAATCACTGGACTGCCAGGGAAGTCCCCTATTTTGTGTTATTTCATTGTCTTTTGTTTTTTTGAGTGCACCGTGTGGCTTGCGAGATCTTAGTTCCCTGAGCAGGGATTGAACCTAGACCCACTGCAGTGAAACCCAGGCCCTAACTGCTGGACCACCCGGGAATCCCCTCATTTGTTTTCTTAATTTACTCCTGAGAAAGACCATCTAACAGTTAATGCTGGTGAAGAAGAATATCTTAATTCATGAACTGTTCTTAGTGTAAGTAAAGTTCTCTTGGACGTGATGCTTGTTTGGTTAGCAATATGAAAACTGAACTCCAAGTTCTGAATTTTATGCAGAAAAATCTAGCCTTCTGAAATGCATTGATTTATATCTGGTAGGAGAATCTGAGGTATATATTATTTTTCCTGAGCAGTGTACTTTTTTTAACCTCATAAAGGGCAGAATCATTTTGTGTCGGTTTGAGTTGTTTGAAAAATGTATTTCTGTACCTTTTCTGTGTCTATTGCTTTGGTTTCATTTGACTGATTAGTGAATTCTCCTCCTGTTCCTTAAGGAAGTGGGTGTGTGCCCCTTGACTGTACTCTTCGCTCACAGCCCCGCCTCCTACCTCTGGGACACACTAGTGGGGATGTGTGTCCGGGAGAGAAAGGGTGCAGGCGGAGAGAAAGCCAGAAAGAGCAATAACAGAGATGGAAAGTATGCCTGAAGGCAGGCGGGAGAGAGGTTGGAAGAAAAGCTCTGAAAGAAATCCGAGAGGCCAGCTTTCAGGGTAGAGAGCAGCTGTGCTGCATATTGCGCTCTGACGAATCCGCTGAAAGGCTTCATAAAAGTCCTCAACCCTTTCAGCAAGTATGTTTTTCGGTTTTGTCTTTTCCTTCTGAAAAGCACATAATGGGGTGAAGAAGGCAGTGTTTAATTAAGGGAAAAACAGTTCAGTTCCTGGGAGTAAATTAGTATCTACCTTTAGGCAACTCAGTGGAGTGCTTCACAAGTTGAGTGGGAGCCTCTGGAAGGAAGACCTCAAGTAGGTGCTTCTGTGAAAGCAGATTAAGATCTAGGATTTTTAGAGGAACCGACAAGAGCATTTTTGGTCCTTGAGGGTAAAGCTGTTTTGTATTGATTAAGCAAACCAGATCAGATAAATGGACACATTTGGTCAATTCAATTTCCCAAGGCTCAGCTCCAGAGCTGCAGCGGGGTGGTGGTGATCTGGAGACCCAAGGGGAGGAGGATTTCTGGGAATCTGGCTTGATACATTTATTCACATCGTTCATTTTACTTGGCAGCCCTGTGTAGCTGAGACTGAGCATTTTGCTTTGTTTGTGTTACGTAGAGATGATAATTGGGAACACTAAAGGGAACGTCATCTGGTCATGTGAGCAGATAATTGAAAAAAATTATTTTTAATTGTTCTTCTGGTGTTTTTCTGTCTTGATTACAGGAGGGAGGATCAGGGAATTACACACACACACACACACACACACATATGGGTGCTTACTAAATCGCTTCAGAGGTGTCTGACTCTTTGTGACCCCCATAGACAGTAGCCCACCAGGCTCCCTTGTCCATGAGATTCTCCAGTCAAGAATACTGGAGTGGGTTGCCATGCCCTCCTCCAGGGGCCCTTCCCCATCCAGGGACTGAATCCTGAGTCTCTTGCCTCTCCTGCATAGGCAAGCAGGTTCTTTACCACTAGTGTCACCTGGGAAACCTCTGTGTGTGTGTGTGTGTGTGTGTGTGTGTGTGTGTATTGGGGCTTCCCTGGTGGCTCAGAGGTTAAAGTGTCTGCCTGGAATGCGGGAGACCTGGGTTTGATCCCTGGGTCGGGAAGATCCCTTGGAGAAGGAAATGGCAGCCCACTATAGTACTCTTGCCTGCAGAATCCCATGGAGGGAGGAGCCTGGTAGGCTACAGTCCATGGGGTCGCAAAGAGTCGGACACGACTGAGCGATTGCACTCACTTTCACTTGGGTATATGTAGACCATGTGTATATATATATAAACTACCACAGGAAAGCTATGCTAGGTATAGTGGGGACAGGGTATGATAATGAATAGAATATGATAATGACACAGGAAATGTCGTGTACTAAGGGTCACAAGAAATAAAGGCAGCCACAAAGGAGGGTATTCACTGATCATCTGTATCCATAAACCCAGTAGGAAGAATTTAAATAGATGGCAGTATTTGTTCGACTTTGGAGGATGAGCAGGATTAAAATGGACAGAATGTAAGGGGTGGGGAGTCATTCCAGAGAAAGGAGATAACATGAGGGAGGCTATGTAGTGACAAACTGATGGATTCAGCTGGCTCGAAGTTCATAAGGACATTGGTAGGAAGGGGGAAAAAGAAAGTTAAAAGAAAAGAGGAAAAAGGGTCATAATCAGACCATTAGGCTTTGAATTCAAAGGTAAAGAATCAGTTGGAGAAAGAAGACCCATGGAAATCTCTTCAGGAGTGAAAAAAAATCAGTAGTACATTACAATGGTTTCTGAATATTATCTACTATGTTTCAGTTCAGTTCAGTTCAGTTCAGTCACTCAGTCATGTCCGACTCTTTGTGACCCCATGAATCGCAGCACGTGGGAGGCCTCCCTGTCCATCACCAACTCCCGGAGTTCACTCAGACTCATTTCCATCGAGTCGGTGATGCCATCCAGCCATCTCATCCTCTGTCGTCTCCTTCTCCTGCCCCCAATCCCGCCCAGCATCAGAGTCTTTTCCAATGAGTCAACTCTTCACATGAGGTGGCCAAAGTACTGGAGCTTCAGCTTTAGCATCATTCCCTCCAAAAAAATCCCAGGACTGATCTCCTTCAGAATGGACTGGTTGGATCTCCTTGCAGTCCAAGGGACTCTCAAGAGTCTTCTCCACACCACAGTTCAAAAGCGTCAATTCTTTCAGCGCTCAGCCTTCTTCACAGTCCAACTCTCACATCCATACATGACCACTGGAAAAACCATAGCCTTGACTAGACAGACCTTGGTTGGCAAAGTAATGTCTCTGCTTTTGAATATACTATCTAGGTTGGTCATAACTTTTCTTCCAAGGAGTAAGCGTCTTTTAATTTCATGGCTGCAGTCACCATCTGCAGTGATTTTGGAGCCCCCCAAAATAAAGTCTGACACTGTTTCCACTGTTTCCCCATCTATTTCCCATGAAGTGATGAGACCAGATGCCATGATCTTCGTTTTCTGAATGTTGAGATTTAAGCCAACTTTTTCACTCTCCTCTTTCGCTTTCATCAAGAGGCTTTTTAGTTCCTCTTCACTTTCTGCCATAAGGGTGGTGTCATCTGCATATCTGAGGTTATTGATATTTCTCCTGGCAATCTTGATTCCAGCTTGTGCTTCTTCCAGCCCAGCTTTTCTCACAATGTACTCTGTGTATAAGTTAAATAAGCAGGGTGACAATATACAGCTACTATGTTTAATCAGTGAATAAATGTATTGCTAAGTTAGTAAGATTAACTAAAGGTTACATGTTACAAAGAAACAATCTAAAAAGTTGTTAAAAATTACAACTTCTTGAATAGTATCCTTTGATTAAGAATGCATTATTAGCAAATCTTTAGTTACTATCATAGTGTTTCAAATTTAGTCAAAATGCCATTAAAGAATGTTAACCAAATAGCATAACACTAGTTTACAAGCTAGTACTGCACTAAACTGTTACAAAACAAAACTAAAGTAAACTTTATGGTTTTCGGAAAACTTTTTAGTTATGTAAAAAATTGATTCCATTTTCTCAGTTTGGGATGCAAAATGCAGTCCCATTTCACCTAACGTATTGACATCAACTCGTTCTTTGTATTTAAAGGAGCTATCCCTTTTGGTTTCTTTCTTTTTAGTAATAGTACTTCTTTTTTTTTTTTATTGGAGTGTAGTTGCTTTGGGGCTTCCCAGGTGGCGCTAGTGGTAAAGAACCCGCCTGCCAGTGCAGAAGAGGCAAGAGACTTGGGGTTTGATCCCTAGATGAGGAAGATCCCCTGGAGGAGGAAATGACAACCCACTCCAGTATTCTCGCCTGGAGAATCCCATGGATGGCGGAGCCTGGCAGGCTACAGTCCACGGGGTTGCAAAGAGTCAGACACGACTGAAGCGACTTCACATGCAGGCACAGGGTTGCTTTACAGTGGTGTTAGTTTCTGCTGTACAGCAAAGTGTATCAGCCACACGTGGACATGCCTCTCCTCTTCCTTGGATCTCCTTCCCATTTAGGTCACTACAGTCTTTTGATTTTTTTTCTGGTACTGTCATGCACACCTGAACAACAATGGGACTTTTATAAACAAAAGCAAGTGAAGTTAAAAAGAAGAGCGCGTCTGTGAAGTTTTCCTCAGCCAGTGCAGGGGAAGGGAAACAAATTCCACCGTAATGCCTGAGCTTCTGACCTTGGGAGCTTATTGTCATATCGTTCAGTCGTGTCTGACTCTTTGGGACCCCATGGACTGTAGCCCACCAGGCTCCTCTATCCATGGGATTCTCCAGGCAAGACTACTGGAGTGGGGTGCCATTCCCTTCTCCAGGGGATCTTCCTGACCCAGGGATTGGACTGAGGTCTCCTGTGTTGCAGGCAGATTCTTTACCATCTGAGCCACCAGGGAAGCCCCAACCTTGGGAGGAGCTGCCCTAACTTACCCAACTACCACTCCAGCAGGCTTAGGAGGGAGAAGAGTGAGCTCCTCCCAGCTACAAAATCCTTTTTTAGAGCAGCATGCTGAGTCACAAGCCTCCTAGAAGGCTCAGTTTAAGAGCTGCCATCCAACCATTATCTCAGAAAGTATCCAAACACTGCATTTTTTGGGCCTCCTGAGCATTTCTTTAAAGCTTGCCCTTGGGAATGTTAGTAGGGTTGGAAGTTGCTTAAAAGTCTTAGAAGTGTGGGAGCAAGGGAGAAGGAACTTTGCTTTGTTCTTTCTGTTCACCCTCCAGCTGTCTCGCCCGCCTCTCTCCCCTCTCCCGGCCTGGGCCCTGTTTCTCTTCCCCTTCCCTCCTCCCTCCGCCCCTCCTTTCTCCCTTCCCCTCCTCCTCTTCCCTCCCTCCTTCTTTCCTTCCTTAATGCTCTTTCCTATCTAGTATGTTTGATTAGCGGATAAATTTGTTGCTAGGTTAATAAGATTAAAGAAATTTATGCTACTACAGAAATAAAATCTAACAAGTTGTTAAAAGTTGAGATGTAGCAGTCTCTCTCTCTCTCACACACACACACATTTTGGGGTGAGAGTTGTAGTCCCTCGCACAATTTCTCTTCTCCCATGTCTTGAAACATTGTTTTCACCAAGCCCGAGAAAATAATTTATGGTCTGGATGTGTGTGCATGTGTGTGTGTGCTTGTGTGTGTGTGTGATGTAGGTATTGTGGAAAAACTGAACAAAGATTTGGCTGTGGTCCCCCTCCCGCGAACCTGGCATTAGTCCACGCCTGTGTTTTCCTAGGTGGTCCCAGATGATGGAGACAGGGGAAAGCCTTGCTTGCATCGTGAATTAAACTTTTAAGTTTTCAGAGGCTTTTAGGACATTCTGGTCCTCTCAGTAAAGAATCCTTGTGGCCTCTGTGCTGGGAGATCAGTTGGCTGGGGAGACATTCCCCTCAGGCACGCACTCTGATGTCTGTTCTCTGTGAAGGCTGTGGGCTCTGGGGGTAGATTCCATTTGTCTGAGCCTTCCAGTCTGACTCACTGCCTGGGGAGGGCAGAGTTCAGCCCGGAGTTGCCAGCAGGCCCCTGGCCTTAAAGGCACAGCACGTGTGTGGATTCTGGTTTAAGAGAGGAGCTGGGCGCTAACAAGTAGCTGGGCTGCCACTTGGTAATTTCCAGCTGCCTTGTTTATGAAGCGTTGTTGACAAACAAATTCCAGTGAAAAGGCAATCGTTTGTTCCAGATCCCGTTCACTTGGCAATGGAGAAAAGCAGATGGAATTTTACATGCCCTGTGAACCTGAGGTCACCTGCCTCATCCACATGGAGAATAAGAATATTTATTGTATGATTAAAGTTCTGATCCATAGGGGGAGGAAAAATCATTTGCACGTCATAAGATTTTTCCGCCTCCTTGATTCTCAACCCACTCACTTCATAAATTAACAACAGGTAGCATCAATCTCTCTTCAAAATGTGGTAGACACATGTAACCTGGGGGGCTCAGGCTTCCTGAGCCTGTGAAAATAGGCATTGTCATTTTCTTGAACACCCACATCTTAAAGTAAAAGACCCTGTCTGCTGGCATGAGGGAAGTTCAGTGTTTTAGAGAATCCCACTCCAAGTGCATTTCTGTGGGTGTATATGCGTATATTCATAAGTCGTTCCTTCTCCTTTCTGGCTGAGATGTCCAGTATGCGTGCTAAGTTGCTTCAGTCATGTCCAACTCTTTGTGACCCCTTGGACCAGAGCCCACCAGGCTCCTCAGTCCCTGGGCTTCTCCAGGCAAGAATCCTGGAGTCGGTTGCCATGCCCTTTTCCAGGGGATCTTCCTGACCCAGGGATCAAACCCACATCTCTTATGTCTCCTGTATTGGCAGGCGGGTTCTTTACCACTAGCTCCGTGGAAGCCTGGATGAGCAGTATGCTAGAACCCAACAGCCTAGAGCCTTGACAGATCCACAGCTATTTTGGAATTGGGCATTCTGGCTGTGTCCTGGGCATTGCCACTGGGATGTGGCAGGCCACAAGCCCTGCCATGATTGTTGCCAGAGGGGCTAAAACTCAGCAACACCCCCGCCCCCGCCGCCCCCCCGAAGCTGGAACCATGCAGCTGCCACTCTACCTTGAAGCCACTTCCTGGGAGGTGGAAAGCTGCCAGATATGTCTGTGATCTGTTCAGGTAATGGGTGGGGGTGGGACAGATTATTTTCCCCTGTACTTGACAGGTTTTAGATCTGTATGAAGAAGTAACTTATATTTAACATTTTTATTTGAGAAACTTTGATGTGTACTTCCATTTACTAGCTATCACCTTTAAAACTCTTTGACATGCAGAAATTATCTGGTTGATTTATCATTGTCTTTTGAAGGTTGACTCATTTAGAAATGACACGGCATTTGCATTTGAAATCAGTACTGTATTTATTTCATTGTTCTGAGTCTTTCCAAATAAATCTGTGGATTTTTCTTTTTCTTGGATAATTGTGAGAAAAATAATAATGTAACAACCTTTACGGAATGTATGGGTTATCTGCAGTTCACAGCTCCTCCAACTTCAGACTTCCCAAACTCTGTGCAAAGTAGCAAAATGACCAAGTTCCACGAAAGGGAAAATTATATTCCAGTTCTATGGCTGGAACAAGATTAGTAATAGTAACAATATAAACTTTAAGAACAGTCAATGTAATTTTGTCCATGTTTATTTACTCCTAATATTTTAATGAAAAAAGTTTTAAAATACTGATCTTAAATGTAGGGAAATGAAGATCTTTCTCATGAGAGTAAAGATGTGGAAGTCACGATGGCTGACGCGGGCTGAAGTCCTTCATTTTGTGGCTTTCTTCAGATCAGCACAAGGATTACATACATTGTGATTTTTTTAGAAGATGCTGTTAGTCATATTCCTAATAAATAAGATGGATATTGAATTCAGAATTTTAAAATTATCTTTATTCTTGATGCCCAGTTAGATTGCTGTATGTGGAATTTAGACTACCTTTGATCAAAAAGAGAGATTTGAAGTAAAACCTGGAATGCTATGGAAAAGTCCCAAATGCCAGCCACTCTTAGTTATTTAAATTCAAAAGATGGGAATGAAAGACAGTGATGTGATTATAGCGAACTTTTATTGAGTGCTTACTGTTGATCGTATACTCTTTTGAATCTTTCCATGAATTTAGTGACTTACTCATACTAACAGCTTCTTGAAGTAGTATTAGTATTATTTCCATTTAACAGGTAAGGAAACAGGCTCAGTAATGTTGAAGAGCTTACTTACCTCCAGAGCTAGTTAATTGGAGGGCTGGAACACAATCCCAGGTTGTCTGGCTTGGAAGTCCACATTCTGAAACACTATGGGATGTCTTTTTGATGGGAGATGTGCCTGAAATGATAAAAGTTCAGCAAAGAAAAGAACTAGAGGTCAAAATAATCTCCTAACTGAGAAAGAGTATCTTGTGAGATAGGGGCTTTCCTCGTGGCTCAGATAGTAAAGAAACCAGCTGTAGTGCAGGAGACCTGGGTTTGACCCCTAGCTTGAGAAGATCCCCTGGAGAAGAGAATGGCTACCCACTCCAGTATTCTTGCCTGGAGAATCCCATGAACAGGTTACAGTCCATGGGGTAAAGAGTGTCTCAGAGAGCCAAAATCTTGGTACTGCAAGCACTTTGTATTACAGATGAAGAAGCTGTAGGCAAGATAGCACAGATGATTTGCTGGAAGTTTACAGCTTGTTTGCAGCAGAGGTGAAATGGGAGACAGAGGAGGTTTTCCTGACAATCATTCATTCAACCCTTGTTCTTGTGCCTCACACCTCTTTAGGTGTCAAATATACCAAGCAACACAACAGATGAGGTCTCTGTAGTTATGAGAAGGACATCACGACCCCAACAGTGATTTGACATTAGACTAGGTTACCAAAGGCGACTGTGGAATGCTCATGTTAAAATATTAGGAAAGTGGAGATAAACCATGAGACAGGAGAGTGGGCATGATATGGGTTCTACCACATTTTAGAGACAAACGTACTGACATTTATGGATAATAAGATGTCCAGGGTGTAAGTGTTAGACGCAAGCAAGATTCAAACTGACTCTTCATAGTGTATAGTGTGTGTGTGTGTGTGCGCGTGTTACAACCTGCTGGTGAGGCAGCAGCTCTTTACATGGGTCAGTAAAGCTGGCTGGAGCAAGATAACTAGTCAGATTGCCTGGAACCAAGGAGATCCATCTTTCTGGCAGGACCCACACAGCCCAACAAGCCTCGCCTTTTTATTCATGCTTACTTTGATTACAAATTCAGACTCACACTTTTGCATCTGGTTCAAGCTTGCCACCTCTAGGTTAAGGATCTTGTAATGCTAAGGAAAAACCAGCAGCCAACAGCTGCAGAGGAGCTGGTACAGGCATAACAGCTGGGGACCAGTGAGCTATCTACCCACCCTAACCCCCCCAAAAATGTGTTCAGTCATTTTGGTGTCACGTGCTATTCTTCATGGCTTCTTGGAGTGAATTAGCAAAACGTGGCTTTTCTAGTAGAGTTATTAGAATAAGATACATGGTGCAGTGGTAAAAAAGCCACCAGCCCATGCAGGAGAGAGACGCAAGAGATTTCCCCGGGGTGGGGAAAATCCCCTGGGGGAGGGTATGGCAACCGACTCCAATATTCTTGCCTGGAGAATCATATGGACAGGGGAGCCGCCCAGGGTACAGTCGATGGGGTCACAAAGAGTTGGACACAACTGAGAGCACACACACACACACATGCATCACTGGAGGAAATCTGTGCAAATCTCCCTTTTTGGCTTACAAACTAGAAAAAGGAGCTCCATGTGGATGAGGGCAGCTCTGGGTCAGCGTGCTTGGATGGGTGGGCTTGCTTCTAAGGGTATGTGTGTGTGTGTGTGTGTGTGTGTGTTAGTCACTCAGTCATGTCCAATTCTTTGTGACCCCATGGACTGTAACCCGCCAGGTGGCCCTTTCCATGGGATTCTCCAGCAAGAATACTGGAATGGGTTGCCGTTCCCTTTACCAGGGGATCTTCCTGACCCAGGGATCGAATCCCGGTCTTCTGCGTTGCAGGCAGATTCTTTACCATCTGAGCCACCAGGGTACTGATGCCTCAGACTTTGGGGAGCTTGGACAGGAATGAAGTCTGAACAACTCACTCACTTGCTATCAAGGGTAGAGTAGGACAAGAGGGTGGGTGCCTTTTGCCTTTGAGAGTTGGTGTAGACCCTGTAGAGGGTTTCTGAGCCAGGGAGAACCCAGCACTCTGGCCTTCTAGAATCTACAGCTCACCCATCCCCTTGTCAGCGCTAACGTGGCAGAGGTGGTTGGGCAGTGGTTGGGAGGCGGTTACTGGCTTGGAGCCCTGAAACACTGAGTAATTCCTAAGACGGCTGGCTCCCAAGGCTCCATTCCAGACACTTCCACGTTGTCAAAAGAAAGGAAAAAAAAAAAAAAAAACGAAAACGCCACCACTCAGCCCAAGCTGTTGGAGACAGATCCCTTGGCTCTGAAACAAGATCCATCCCTTTATGGAAGGACATTGTTGGAAAGTTCTACCATATAAGAAAGCCAGGATTCCTTTCCTTTTTTTTTTTTTTTAAATAAGGAGGGACCAGATCAAGAGTGAGGGCTCAAGAGGGAGGGCTGAAGGGAATCGCATCACTTTTCCAAAAAGTTTTGAATCTACTTGGTTTTTAAAGACAGCAATTTGAGCTTCCCTTCCGAGCCCCTCCAATGAAAGGATCCAACACTTTTATGAAGCGTGTGCTGGGTTCGTGCCATGGACTTAGTGAGGAGTCAGAAAGCATGGAGTTGATGATTTCAGAAGAAACAAGGAGAGGTAGATTGTATATCAGATCCTCTAAACAACAACCAGGCGTGGTCAACAGAAATAGGCTGCTGCGGCTGCCCTCTGAGTGTTTATTTATTGGAGGAGAGAAAGGTTAACGATCAGGAAGAAGGGGAATCATGTCAGCAGGTTACTGGAGTCAAGCAGATTGACTGCCTGGAGTGACTCCCTGTCTGTGTAGACCAGCACGTGTGTCAGAGACATGGGAGCCTTAGAGACGTGGACTCAGAGCCCCAGCATCGACTGTAAATCACATTTCAGGTTTCTGGGCAATTAAGAGCTACTGCAAAAGTTTTGAGAAGAGACAGATGCGATCGAATTATTTTAGAGCAGTACGGTTTTTGTTTTAATTAGGACAAATCACAGTGACCAGGGCTGTGAGAGGATCTGTAAGTGAGGTAATTCACTAACCAAACCAGTTGAGGAGCTGACAAGGTCTTTCTGAAACTGACACAGTAAAGCTGCCGGGGGGCGGGGGGAACCCTACGGACAAGAGTTGTGTTGGGGTTTTTTTCTGTCATTTTTTTTTCTGACAGACTTGGATCCCCCACTTGATTTGTTCTCATTTGTGTCCATTAACACCAAAAATATACTGTTTCATCCCTCTGTGTCTTTATTCATGGTCGCGATTTGGACAAAGTGAGGATGCAAAGCATCCAGGCTAGAGATGACTGACTTGTTTCTTTATCCTATTTTGAAAATAAACACTTCATGTTTTTCTTACTTTCTCATTATCAGTCCTCTTGGAGGATTTTAGTCTGAAATCTGAATGTGCTTACCAGCTGGGAAAAATTTGACATTTACTTGATTCTGTCCCTTGGAAGTAAAAAAAAAAAAATTGGCAGGCTTATTAAACAACACGTCTGCTTATTTATTCCTCCAATCCCTCCCCAGGTTGTAGGCCCTTTTTAAAAGCTCTGATAGACCTCTACTCAGTTTTCTAAAGGTAATTTCCCAAAGTGCTGCCTCTGGCCACAGAAAATGCCACGTAGGTTTCTGGGTTTATAAAGGCTGAGAAAGCTGCTTTGGTTACATTTTCAGCTTTTTTTGTGTGTGATTCTGGGTGGTAACACCCTGTTGCCAACATTATTCTTTCCTTCTTCTGGGAAGAGCCATAATTGTACTTGGCTTGGTTAACACAAAGGCCTCTGAAAACTATGAAGCTGATCCCTCTAGCGTTCTTTTGTGAAGACTACAGTATAGAACGCCGACCGGAGAAAAACAACTGCAAAATACCACAGACAATAGCTCTTGGAGTCAATCTGTTTCTCAGATGACATTAATAAAATGACTTACAATAACAATGCTTTGTGCTACGTATTTACAAAAGAGAATGTTGGCCCTTTTCTACAATCTGTCTGCATATTTCAAGGGTGCAGTTGGTTAACATTATTGGAGGATGAGTGGCATTGAGAATTGTCTGAACAGGTAATAAACAATTTAAATAACATAGCCAGAGTTATCAGAGGTGCAGAGGCAATGTAAATATGTCTCATTTTCAGAAATGAATTTACTGCACTGTTTAGGATTGTCTGACTATATTATAGGCTTTTTCTGTTCATACAAAGAAGAGAAGAGATTTCATATATTTTTGCATTCTTTTTCCAGTGCTTCCTGATGTTCAACAAAAGAGTATGCTATCTTCTTCATGTTTTTTTTTTTAACATTTTTTTTCTACATGCAGACATTTATTAAATAGCTATTCTATTCCAGGCACTGAAAATACAAAAATAAAATAAAATAAAATGATAAGATAGAGTCACTTTCCTCAATAAACTGCATTATTTCCCTGGAAGGTAGACTCTTAAACAATTACAGTAGAGATATATACAACATCCTGGGGACTCAGGGGAAATGATATTAATTATTAATATTAGCTCATAAGGAGGATGAGCTTTTTAAGCTGGGTTTTGAAGAAGAAGCAGGATTGAGAGCCCTTATATCAGAGAGAACTCACAGTCTGTGGGCTTGGCGTCCGTAACTAATCCCCGGCTCACTAGCAATCATGGGGAAGGCTTCAGTGAGGTAGACAGCTACGTCCTTGGAGCTGTGCGACTTTAGTTTCTTGTGCCAAGTGTCTCCGGCTCTGTCCAGCTTCCCTTCTGGTGGCTCCCATTCTTCACATTAAATAGAAAGAGCTGTACTGTAGGAGCACCAGCTTTCGGTCAATGGACGTGAAGTAGAATTTGGAAGCAGTATAGGGATAAGTATGGGCTTCCCCAGTGGCTCAGACAGTAGAGAATCTGCCTGCAAAGTGGGAGGCCTGGGTTTGCTCCCTGGGTTGGGAAGATTCCCCTGGAGGAGGGCATGGCACCCCACTCCAGTATTCTTGCCTGGAGAATCCCATGGACAGAGGAGCCTGGTGGGCTGCAGTCCATGGGGTTGCACAGAATCAGACACGACTAAGCAACTAACACTTTTTTTTTTAGCAATAGTATTGGGACGCCTGCTATAGCTCTTAATTTGGAGGAGGGAGAGGTCCGGTACATGCAAAACTAAGAGAAATAAGAAGAGCAGAACAACACCCATAATGCGGCTAGCAGCAGGTACTGATTGAAGGAATCTGGCTATACTAGATCGTCTCTAAGAGCCTTTCCAGTTGTAAGAGCCCATAAATCAACTGTCAGAATTATCATCCAAAGGGCTGATTGCCCAGAGAGAGTTGAGGTAACTGCACGGCCACTCAAGACCCTACTGCTGTGATATTTCCACCCGACGCTGCCTAACAAACGCTTCTGTCAAAAGGCCCCCAACTAAGATATTAGCAGTGATGTTGATAAGGAAGTTCACCAGCTAGAAAACATTGAGATAGTTTTCAAAGGTTTCTGACTCTCTTGGGCTAGAGTTTAGCACATTGAGATCACTTGATTTATTATATCAAATGTTACTATACTGTATATTTTACATGTACAGTTGAAACCAAATAGTGGTCATAAAAGCTAAAAGCATCTCAAGGGTCTTAAACTGTAGAAGGCACAATTGTGTTGTAATCAGTATGAATGTCACTGTAGTAATCAAACTATTTTACAGGCAGTTAAAGTAATATTATTATTACTTTGTAAAGGAGTGAACTCTAGTGTTTCAATAGCTCCTTAATATAACAACGATATGGTTTAGTAGCAAAGGCACCATAGTTTATATATATATATAACAAAATTACTCCAGTGTAAAATGCCATGAGAGGCAGTACTGAACCACAAACTAAATAGGAGAGTCGAGAATTCTAGATTTAAACTAGCCATGCTTATTTCTAACAGTCCTTTGGACATCAGAGAGTTTCTCTTGCAAAACATTTCCTCTAGACTGTGAGTTGACATTGGCATATTGAAGTTATCCCTATGCTTCCGCCTATTCCTGCCTTAATCACAATACACATAGTTGCATTCATCCTGCCAGCAGAAGGTAATTTTTGTCCATGCTCTCAGAAGAAATGGAATCCTAAATTAATTTAGGAATCAAATTTTAAATATTTAAAGGAAATCTACATTTTGTAATGGGCAGATCCATTAATTACAGAAGGGATATGGAGAATGGAAAATACGAATTGTGAAATGGGGCACAAATTTATTATGTCCTTGAAGTATATGAAGATCTTTAACACCTGAATTCCCCTGGATGCTACTGGCCTTGGCAGATGAATGGGGTCAAGGTGATGGTCATGGCTCAACTTTCATTGGTTCATTGGATTTATGTGACTGAGGTTGGACTGAAACAGCTTCAAAATGCCCACCCTTCTACCAGATAGTTTGAAAGGTATCTCCAGGCGGTGTCTCCTATGTGTGTAGGTGTAAGCAACTTTTCCTGAACAAATGGGTTGCTACACATTTGTACATCATTGCCCTCTGCTTGCCCAGCATTATAGTTCCCCACCTAGTGATGCCTATGCTTCCCAGGAATGTTAGCTACCTAGTCTGGCACTGCTAATTTTTACTGGGCACTAACACGATATAGCATCCTTGTTATTGTTGTTCAGTGGCTAAGTTGTGTCTGACTCTGCCACCCCATGGACTGCAGCATGCCAGGCCTCCCTGTCTTTCACCATCTCCTGGAGTTTGCCCAAGTTCATGTCCATTGAATCAGTGATGCCATCCAACCATCTCATCCTCTATTTTCCTCTTCTCCTTCTGCATCCTAGAGATGCCAAATCTGTGTAGGGAAGGAAGGGAGAGAAGGAGGAAGGTAAGGTTTTGTTCCATGATTAAAAGTGTTGCTTATACCCTGGTGTGTTACAGAGTAAAGCAGCTTTTGAAGGTTTTATTTATAGCTCTTTTTCCTTGAGATTCAGACACACACACCTAGGAAAAGGATCAAAAGGTAATGAATCTGAGATTCTGAATTATTGTTATTTTCTTTTCCAAAACCTTATACTTTTATCAAAAGAATTTGAGTAGATATTTTAATTTAAAAAAAAAGAAGAAAAGAGAAGTATCTCTAATTCAAGGTTCTGGGCTTTAGAACTACATCCCTGCAATTTAACAGGGGAAACCAATCAGTTTAAGATTCTCTGTTAACAATTTTATCAATTATTTATTGATTCCTATTCCATTTATGTATGAAGATGATTTGATGGCATCCAAGATAATTAGAGAAAAGCCAAGGTTAACAATGAAAGATGAAATCCAAAGGAAAGGATAGTAGAGAGAGTGCTTGGGAAGAAATGAAAGTCATTTACTCTGATAAAAAGGAATAAAAAAGACTACGGAAAAAGACTTTGTCACTGAGGAAAATGAGGAACAAGGAGGCACTGTTTACATCAATGGGTTGTTCTCTGTCTTTATTTTCCATGGCCCTAGGCTGTTAAATTCTGCTAGCTCTTTGATAGCTCACCTCGAGGGCTAAACTAAGAAATCCAATTACTTTTCTAGAAGCTGTAGTGATGACCAACTAAACTGTGGCCCTTGGGGACAGTATTTGTATCCTTTGACAGCAATTAATGAAACCAATAAATCAATTAGTTAAATTAAATTAAAGTCCACCCAGCTGTTTCCACAGCCCATCCATGTGTAACTAAATGTGATTATGAGGTTGCCCTTGATGTGAAACAGATACAACTCAAGTGATCTTTGCTGTCTTCATGTCCTTAATGTCTCCCATTTACAAAATTATAGTTATGCTACCTTTGTCTTGACTCTATGTTGGATGAACTTTGCTTGGAGGGGAGAGTTCTTGGTAGAGGCAAGGGAAATACTCTTTGTATTGCTGAGTAAAATCTGATAACACAGGAGAATGCAGTTCTTTCTATTTATCCTTTTCTTAGATTTAAGAGCTCTCATTTTTCTTCCAAAATAATTGTTGTGTCCAGATTTATTTTCTATTTCAAAGAGGCGACTCCTATCGCTCTTGACAGTGCCGGCTCCTTCGACTTCCACCTTCTTTCCTAGGACCCTTCTCATTTTCCTCCATGCCTCCCAGGCCTGAGCTTGTCCCACTGTTAACTTCATTTTATTTTCCTGCTTCCCAAAGAAGTAAATGGTTTCTCTTTCTTCCCACCTCCTCACACACTGGCCTTCAAGCTGGTCCGGTCAAATGTCTTCTCCTCGTGATGAAAAGATGGTAGCAATGGCTTACCGTTATTGATTTCACAAGCCTCCCCCACCTCTGATCCTTTCCTTCATCGCTCTCCAGACTTGGACACCATTGTTCCATCCCACCTTCTGGGACTGCTTTGAGATTAGCCATGCTCCATACTAGGTCCTCGCTGTACTTCTGCATAGATATCTTCTTTATTATCTTCATGAATTCTTACATCTCCCAGTTCCTTCTGAATGTCCATTAAATATTGATCAAATACCCGCTTTTGGAAGGTGTTGTTTTAGGTCCTAAGTATAAAGATAAATAAGAGTGCTCTTGAGCAGCTGACAGTATCGTTGGGAAGGCAGAGGTGGGCAAGTAGCTCTGATAAGTTGACTCAGATCCCTGCCACAAGAATACAGAAGATGGAGAGAATAATTTAAACTGGATAGAGTAGAGAAGGATAACATAGATGACACATGTGTTGAATGAGCAGAGGAAGAAGAAGAAAAAGGTCATTTCAAACATAGTGAACCTTATGTGTTGAGACCTGCAGCCCATGATCTGATCCAAAATGTAATCTGATGACTGTGAGAGGGATTTTCTGTGGTTGCTAATGTTGAAAAGGTGGGTTGTGGCCAGCCTCTGAAGAGTTGCGGGTGCTGGACTGAAGAGTTTAGACAGTTTGTTTTTTACTAGAACTGTGTGAGCTAAGATCTTAGAGCTGATTTTGATGCATATGATCTTATATGAGTTGCAAATGATGCTTGTCAGCAGTTGGGGAGTGGATTAGAGGAACCATTAGTTAGTGGAGTTAGTGGAACCATTTAGAAACTCATCTCATTGGTCTAGATGAGAAATGACTAGGATGTACCAGAATAGCTACAGTGGGAATGGATGCTAGACACCTTGTGCAAGCAAAATGGGTAGGAGTTAGTGTCGATTTGATGTTGAGGATTGGGGGTGGAGAGACAATTTAAAGAGAACTGTGATGTTTCTGAAATAATTTTTATTTCTGAAATAAATTTTACACACTTCTGTGCAAACATTTCAATACTTTCTGCCTCAGTTCAGTGTTTGAAATACAATTTCTATATTAATTAAAATTCTTCTGGTTACAAGTGAAGGAAGCCAGTTCCCCTTCCAGCATCCCTGACCACCACCCCCCCCACCACCCACAATAAAAGGATATTAGAAGGATACTGGGTTGATTCACAGAGTGCAAGAAAGATTTGACACTCTAGAAAGGAGAAAAATTAAAGTAGTGACAGATACCTGAAAATAATTAATTCATGAATACTTTCTCTAGAATTCTAATTCCCACACCTCCAGTCTCAGGATTTCCCAGGCATAGCCTCGGCATCTGAATGGGCCAACTACGGCTGGTTTCCCCCAGCCTCATTCAGATGTGACTGTTGTGAGCTGGTCAGATAGTACAGCTCAGAGGCCACATCCTTGCCTTGATATCCAAAAAAAGAGGGGAATCTTTGTAAGCTGGGCAGATATTTTGGAACATAGGGAGATATCATCCCTACGTTCTAAATTGTTTTGAGCTGTGTAATCTGCCTGCCAATGAAGGAGATCTGGGTTTGATCCCTGGGTTCGGAAGATCCCCCAAAGAAGGAAATGGCAACCCACTCCAGTACTCTTGTCTGGAAAATCCCATGGACAGAGGAGTGTGGCAGGCTACAGTCCATGGGGTCGCAAAGAGTCAGACACAACTAAGTGACTAAACAGCAACAGCAACTCACTTGAGAGTCTGATGAACACTGATGATGACTCTCTTGCCATAAAAAATATGTTCAATCACAAAAGTATATGAGGAGTTTATGGACCCCTTGAAAAAGATCCACAAATTCCAGATGAAGAAATTTTTGCCTGACGAATAGAGTCCTCACTTCTTTGTGTGACTTCCCAAGGTCTTCATGATTTGGTTTCTAAGAGCCTTTCACGAGTAGAGAGAGGATGCCAGAGAGAAGCGTTCTGCATCTCACTTCTCCTCAAACACCTGCAGGCACAAAACAAATTAACTTCCCGTCACTGAATCTTGAATCATGTCATTTCTTCTTTCCATGAGGAATGTCCAAATCCTCTTATCGAAATCCCCCTCATTCTTTTATGGTCAAACTGAAAGCGTGTTCCTTTTATGAGGTCTTTGACTTATCCATCAGTACAAGGACAATTTCCTCTTTTTTTGCCATAACAATAGTTCCTACCTGTTTGTCTCACAACATTTATTGCTTTTTCCTTTATATTATGATTTCTATATGGTTTACCTCTGCTCTTAGAGTATAAGATCCCTGGAAATAGGACCAGGGCGCCATTCAGTTTCGGACCTGCATTTCTAGTGTTCTCTGCAAAGGCAAGGCCTTCAAGAAATGCTTATCAAATGAATTGCAAGGCTACTTACTGGAAGAGAAAGGGCCCTGTCTAATTTTATCCTGCTTGTATTTTTATAAATTCTTTTTTTCTTTTTTGTTCTTTATTTAACTAGAGAAATGAGCCCTTTTCTCTTCCTTTTTATTGTGCTCATTTTCCCCTTGAGCTTTGTGTTTTATCTCTGCTTCTCTCCTGACAAATCCCATCGCCTTATCTCATTAAAAAAAATTTTTTTCCCTGGAGACAGATTTTCCTCCTTCATATTAAAAAAATATATTATTATTATTAATTTGAATGACTATCTTGTTTTCCTTTTTCTCCAGCCCACACAGCCTTTATCTACTTTCCTTTATTCGCAGGGAAAATTCCAATCAATTCAAGAAGCACCCTTCTTTCACTGAAAGGCATTGTTTCCAGATTCACTCACGGGAGCTAGAAATTCACAGCAGAGAAAACAGGGTTTGATAGCTGATATTTGTGTTTTAGGCAGCAGTATTTAGTTCATTCCCACTTCATTTCAATATTTTCACTTCTTTGAAAAATGATATTAATAGATTTAGTAATCACCACTGAAATACTTAACTTTAGCTGAACAAGGGATTCCCCTCTCTTTGTTTGAAGTGCCAAACCACACTTACACAAAATGGCCCAATAGGAATCCTTTCCTTGTATGAACTGGACGTTTTCTGGATGGAGCTGGGGTTGGGGCAGGGGGCTTGCTATGCATGGAAGGACAGCATCCTCTACTGGTGAGAAGGCTCCTGAGGCTTGAGAATCCCTCTGAGTTTGGATAGCCAAAAAAACTTTGGAAGATTCTGGGCTGGCATATTCATCTTTGGGAATCAGTTTAGGATTTCTGATTTTTACCACCCATGATATAACTGAAGCTTATTTACATTCATACCATTGAAGATCAGAAATAAATCATCCATTCTCCATCAGGACTTTCTGAATTGTTAAGCAGTATCCTCAACTACCTTGAAAATTCTCATCATGCAGATTTTTATCATGATTCCATAGAAACATATGTTGGCTCAAACGGACCAACTTGATATCATAGTCATCAAATATTTCATCAGAAACCAGCTTTGATGGTGTTCTTGAAGTCTCTAAGTGGCTGCTTTATTAGTGAGGCTATCTCATGCGATGATGTCTCCTTGGTATTTACAAGCCCTTGGCCAGGGTCCACAATTAAAGAAATTTCCATCATTAAAAGAAATTTCCATCTGTAGCAAGTATGTGTGAAAATGAGTGTATCTTGTGTTTATTTTAAAAGCATCATGTTTGACATTTTCCTCTATCTAATAAAGATTGTGTTGGCTCAGTTTGTCTTCTACCTTGGATGCCTAAAGGTAAACTGACTCACTCCAAATTCACAGCTTTCTCATACTATTTATTCATGGCATTCTTAAAAAGTGGCATCTTTCTGGGACAGGAGAAAAACTAAACTTAGAATTAAGGACAAATAATCAGTGGGCAAGGATGCCAAATTTTATAAGGTTTCTGAATTGCCAGTGGCCCTACACAGTGAAGAGACACGAGAAGAGGAGAGAGCTCCAGGACTCTTTTCAATAGAAATGCTTCCTTTCTAAATGTTTTCATAGGATCTTGATGGCTGCGCAGTTTCTTTAACTAAAATGCTTCAAGGACTATTGTACACCACGTTGATCTCTATTTCTAGTCCAATTGGACTTAAAGGACTTAAATAAGGATTCAATATCTTATCAATAATTCCCTAAATCTCAAGTTGGTCTCAAGGTAAGGCATTTAGTTTCAAGAGCGCTACCCATTTTTTCCCCCCCTCAGCAGGCTAATGCAGGTCTGAACCAATTCCAGTTTTACCAAAATTTTCTTTGCTCTAGTTTCATAGAGAAGGCTAACATCTAGTAGTTAATATTCACATACATTCATTTGCATTACAATCATCAGTATATCATAGTTCTATATTCTAGTTTCTTTATGATGGGGGCAATTAGCATTAAACCATCTTTGAGCTTATTATGATGACAATGGCTGCTATAATCATAGTTAGTCATAACTATAATTATCATCACAAATACAGTGGCTATTAAACTAAATTTTAATAACTCACTCTATCATTAAGATAATTGTTATTGTTAACTTTGTGCCCTCTTAGAAGCTGTATCATAATGAATAATTGATGGAAAAGTAGTAATAGGAATCACAAAGAACAAAAAAAGAAATCCTATTTCCTGTGTTAATGGACTGAATATCAAAAGTTTACTTATAAATCTGTGGTCAGAAACTCAGCATGTTATTCTCAGTACGAATAGTTTTGTGAATGACGTTGAGTTTTCCCATTAGCTTCTGCTTCCAAATCTCTAGTGCTTAGTTGATTAGAGGTGTCTGACTCTTTAGGAGCCCATGGACTGTAGCCCACCAGGCTCATCTGTCCGTAGAATTCTCTAGGCAAGAGTACTGGAGTGGGTTGCCATTCCCTTCTCCAGGGGATCCTCCCAACCCAGGGATTGAACCTGTGTCTTCTGCACTACAGGCAGGTTCTTTCCTATCTGAGCCACCAGGGAAGCCCTCAAATATTTTCAATCCATCAGATAGCTTAACATAAAATTAATAGGAGAAGCAAGAATTGGGGGCTCGGGGAGGAATCAAGCCATATGATGTAAGGGGGAGACAGAGAATGGATTTTCTTTTCTTTCTTAGAAGCCACAGTGAAAATCAGCAAAAGGTAGTGAAAGTGAAGTTTTCTCTTCCCTCTAGTCTTTGGCATGCCGCTTTCTCTCTCTTCAGCTGAGCCCTCGATGGTGGAATCCCACTGAATAGTATGCCAGAAAGGTGAAGAAATGGCTACTTGACTTTCCCATTGGCTCACTGAGCAGAGGAAATGAATGTAAACCTTAGTAACAGACTTCGGCTCACTTATCTGGAGCCAGTCTTGGCCAGTAGCTGATCTCACACACGTTTGGCTCTCAAGTTTCTGAGAGGGCCGGCACTCCCTCCAGTTGTTCTCAAAGACCTGGGGTGGCAGGGACGGAGTCTGAGATAAGTGACCTTTTGTGCCGCTGTGATCCTCTTTCACCCATAAGGGACCATCAGCAACTGCTTCTACAGCCTCTCCTACTGCTGCCCTCTCCTGGCCATTCTTGGCATCACAGTTCAGTGCATACTTCTCTATCTGCGCTAACGATTGCCCTTGATTCCGGTAATTCCGCGCTCTTCCCTTGACATCCTCAACCCTGACAACCAAAAAAATAAAAGTGCAGCTGATTTTGTTTTCCTAGACACATTTATTAATTATCTACTATATCCCCAACACTGTGTATGAGGTATTATTCCTCTCCTTATAAACTTTTACAGCTTTCTTTCGCCTATAAAGTAGACTCCAAGTTTCTTAACAAGACTCTCCAAGATTCAGCCTTAAAATACTCTGTGGGAATTATCTCCTGGTAGGCTTTGTCATTTCCCCTGTACCTCAGTGAGGTGGTTCTGGCTCTCTAAACGTAACACACATTTTTGCACGTTTTTATGTTTGCTCACGCTGTTCCCTCTGACAGGAATGTGTCCCCTTATTTTCCTGTCAAATTCCTGCTCATCCTTCCAAACCAATTTGGAATTTTTTTTTTTTTATGAGGCATTTCCTGACCTCTACCCCTCTTCTCGCCTTAAATTTAGGGTTAGTGAGCATTTCCTGCGTCTTTACTTAGACCTCCATAGTAATGCCTCATTTAACATGGATTTGTTGGTTCACTGCTATGAGCCAAACACTGTCCCAGACACAGAAGATAAAATGCACAAAGACCCTGCCCCCGAAGACTTTATATTCTTATATTTTGGCCTGAGAAACTAGATAGATTTGCCATTTCTTGACAAAGACTATGAGAGGAACAGATCTGAGGGTAACATCACGAGTTCAATTTTGGAGGTGTTGAAAAATGTGAAGTGCTGCTGGACATACAGATGGGGGCATGGTGGTGTCAGTAGGTAGATGGATACAGGCGTCTAACACCCGGGGGAAGTGTTTACGTTGGGGGATCACCAGTGTCTAGAGGGTACTTTAAACTTATTCAGTTCAGTTCAGTTCAGGCGCTCAGTCGTGTCCGACTCTTTACGACCCCATGAATCGCAGCACGCCAGGCCTCCCTGTCCATCACCATCTCCTGGAGTTCACTCAAGCTCACGTCCATCGAGTCCGTGATGCCATCCAGCCATCTCATCCTCGGTCATCCCTTTCTCCTCCTGCCCCCAATCCCTCCCAGAATGAAAACAAAAAGAATAAGAGGTTTCAGAACTGAACCCCAGAAGACTTGAATGATGGCAAGATGGGGAAAAGCTAGCACAAGGGACCCACGGGAGCCGCCAGTAAGATGGAAGGAGACCCAGGAGCCAATGCGAAGTGAAGAAGGCATTGCAGGGAGGAAGGTAGTGCTCAGATGTGTCAATATTGCTAACTATGAATTTACCTCTCGATCAGCAATGATCTTGCTCAGCGGGGCCTCCATTACTGGTAGATGAAGGGGGTCAAAACCCTGACCCAGTGAATGAGTTGAATGAGAAGAGAAGAGCGGAGGCAGAAAATGTAGATAATTGATTCTAATGTTGTAGTGTAAAGGAGGTGGAGAACTCAGGAATGGCTAGAGGATATGTGAGTGGGGGTGGTTGTTTAGTCCCTCAGTCATGTCTCACTGTTTGCAACCCCATGGACTGCAGCACGCCAGGTTTCCCTGGCTTTCACTATCTGCTGGAGTTTGCTGAAACTCATGTCCATCGAGTATATAATGCCATCCAGCCATCTCATCCTCTGTCATCCCCTTCTTCTCCTGCCCTCACAATCTTTCCCAGCATCAGAGTATTTTCCAGTGAGTTGGCTCTTCATATCAGGTGGACAAAGTATTGGAGCTTCAACTTCAGCATCAGTCCTTCCAATGAATATTCAGGACTGATTTCCTTTAGGATTGACTGGTTAGATCTCTCTGCTGTCCAAGGGACTCTCAAGAGTCTTCCTCAAAACTACAGTTCAAAAGCATCAGTTCTTTGGCACTCAGCCTTCTTTATGGAGATCCTATATATATATATATATTTTTTTTTTTTTTTGCATGATGATGGACTGATCCAGTAGAGATAGAAAATTTGATGACACATGTGAGAGAGGGGCCAACTGTGGCAGCAGCATCCTTTAATAGGCAAGAGAGGAGGTGGCCTCAGGAGCACTGAACATTTGCCCATTGACATGGGAGTTAAGTCAGAGTATGTGGGCCCAGATGCTGGCATCTTGGTAGATGTGGTAGTCAAGATGGTGGTGGTGATTGTGGAAATTCAATTCTCCCTGTTTTCTGCCGTGAGTGAATTGAGAAGGCAGTTCAGTTGAGATTGAAAAGTAGAAGTCAGGCTTAGAGATTTGAGGAGAGAACAGAACGGGTAAAATGGTGATCTAAGAAAAAAGAAAGAATTCATCTTGCTCATATTCTATTGATTTTTATCTCTCTTTTCTGATTGAACTCTCCCCACCAAACTTCTGGCAGGATGTCTTTCCAGAAAAGGGGCTTGAAAAATATTGGCCACATTAATTGATTGGAAGCCTTTCTCTTTAGAGCCTGAGTCAGGGGCATCATGGCTCAAGGCCTCCCAGAGGCTTTGACTGATTAGACTAACTCTCTAAATATTTTCTAATTTAAATATTTTAATTTACTGACAACCCCTTCCATCTTTCTGTGTTTTAAAGTAGGAATTCAACATACTTGCATCCGAGCCACTTTTTGCAAAAATATGTTTCTGCTGACTTCAGATAAAAGTTGAGTTGTGAAATATATCTCTTTTAAGGATTTAACCAAGCTTCCAAAAGGCTCTTTGTTGTGGGATTTGCAACCAGATGGGAAACTCTAGGCTCTGGATGTTAACAGTATTTCCGTAATTACAGAAAAATAGCTTCATTTTGTATAAACAAAATGAACATATATATGTAAAACATGATGATATTGTAAGTAGATATGCAAATAAGAGAGGAAAAACATAGTAAGTTGCTTATGGTTTAGAGACATGAAAATGGGAAAAAGATTGCTTGTTAACAAACCAGTGCACACCTAAAAAATATCGTCTCTACCACTTACCTTTCCCACCTGGTTTTAAGCACTGGGCTGGCATGTAGATGAATATTTGATACAAATATTTGATATTTGGCTTTCAGAGATAGTCTTGGAGGGAAGTGGTTGTTGCTTTAAAGTATTGGAAAACTGCTTAGTGATTTAAAGTGTAAAAGAAACGACAAACACAATAAGAATCTAGTTTGGACTAGATCAGTTAGGGAAGGCTTTCTGGAGGAGGCAAGCCTTGAACACTGGAGAACTCATTTCTCCGAGGATGATTTATGCTTTGAGGGCTTAGATAAAGTGGGGACCCCCTGGCATGCAACTTTTGCTCTTGGTTGCTCTCCAGTTGGTTTTTCGTGTGTGTAAATTGTGTCTCCTCAACTGAAGTGTTTGTTACTCAACAAACATATAGTGAGAGGCTGCCAGTTTCCTTGGTGCTGTGAGTGCCACGGTGAACAGTCGTGGGGTCTGCCACGTCGAAAATCAAAGTGCAATGGGCAGAGGTTGGTCCTTATGCTTTCTTTTCGGCTTTTAATACTCCTACACGTCTTCTTGCTGATCTATATATTAATCTTTTTCTCTCTTCAAGGAAAAGTGCCTGTCAAGGTAGACCCATAAAAGATACTGGCACGCAGAATTTAACCAGGCTCCTGAGCTGCTGCTCTGTGGGGCAATTTGAGGGGTTGCACGAGGCATCTATGAGTGTGTGCACTGGGCCATCCGTTTTGAGTTTAGTGTCTGAGCAAGAGAGGATTTTTCCTTCTGGAATGGGTTTTATCTCCTCTCCCACTGTAGAAGCTGCTGACTACGGACAGATTTGCCTACAGCAAATTCTGGGCTCTCAGGTATAAAAGGACAGAGTATGACTGTGGTACTTCATTTAGCACATATCTATCAGTCACTTACTATGTGTCAGGGGACTTTGGGTCTGGAAGGTCCCCCGGAGGAGGGCAGGGCAATCCACTTCAGTATTCTTGCCTGGAGAACCCCATGGACAGAGGAGCTTGGAGGCCTCCTGTGTGGACCCTCATCACCAATCAAACTCCATGATTTTCTCCTGCTTCTGCTTCAGATCTCAATGTCCATCTCACCTTCTCAGAAACCCCTCCCAGGGTCATGCAGTCAAAAGGAGCTGATCCTGTCTCAACATCATCCTGTTTGCTTCCTTCATCGCGTGTAATGTGCACAATACCGTGAGTTCTCTTATTTACTTAATTGTTTATTAAATCTTAGCTCTCCTGAGATCCAGAGACTTGTCGTGAGTGTACAAGACCCTTCATGTACTTGTCATGAAGGGTCTTCCCTGGCAGCTCAGCAGTGAAGAGGAGGTGAAATGCAGGAGCCACAGGGGACGCCGGTTCGACCCCTGGGTCGGGAAGATCCCCTGGAGAAGGAATGGCAACTCACTCTGGGACTCTTGCCTGGAGAATCCCAGGGGGTCGCAAAGAGTCAGACATGACTGCAGCCACTGAACACATATGCAAACACCCTGATGCCCCTGAGGATGCCTGCCAGAGAGGTGTTTGGGCCCTGCCTGAAGACTGCAGGCAAGATGCTGGTGGGGAAAGCTGGGAGAGCTGCCTCCTCCAAGAGGCCTACTTTAACAAGCCTCATATCTGTCTGGGTGCTACAGTCTATATTCCAGCTTTGGTCCTGGAGAGGAATAATCTGATTCAGACCTACTTTTATTTCAGCGTCTAACCCCAGTGTATCTGAATGAATATGGACTCACTGTGGAATTGGTTGGGGGAAAGGTAATGGCGGGACTCAGATTTTGTTTAAATGAAGCATTGTTCGGGCATTCACTGGATAACAATATGAGAAATGATGGCTCCAGCCTCTGCTGTCAGGCGCCCTGATTCTGGATTCACTGAGATATGGAGCCAGGTGGGGAAGGATACATCTCTAGGGAGAGAACTGAGCTATGAATGCACTCGGTGCATTTCAGGTGAAAAAAAAAATCTGATTTTGTGCTTATTCAATCACTGAAGAAGAAGTTAGCTGTAACAATAATGCTTTAGAGACAGACATTTGACTTGAAGGCTTTCTCACTTCCATGAGCAGTGACTCGAGGTGGGGACTTTCCTCTGGTCTGCCCTCTGGGACTCAGGCCTTTCTCCCTTAGGGATGGGGTCCGTTGACCAGCAGGACCCCCAGGGGAGATGGGAGACAACATAGCCCAGGAGAAGGGGGAAGAGGGTCTGCTTTAAAACAATTCAAGAGCAAGCAAATTGAGGTTAGTCTTTCAATTATCCTATTGACAGAAAAAAATATTGCTACATCAGAAAATCACTATATGTATACATATGGCTCATTCACCTTGCTGTACAACAGAAAATAACACAACATTGTGAAGCAGCTAGACATCAATAAAATTTTGAAAAAGAAAAAGAAAATCACCAATCAGTTGTTTGTAAATATAACAAGTTGCATGTATAATAACTTAGAGAAACACACAGAGCTTCTGCCTCAGTGTGGGCAAGCTGCTGTGCAGAGGACACAGGTAACTCCACTCTCTTTCCCCGGCAGAGTACTGAGATGATGACAGCCATCTACTCAGCTCTGGAGGAATGCAGCAACAGAAACAGACGCCACACTACCTGCTTATTTCATCTTTTGAAGGGAAAGCACTTCAGCTTCTCATGACTCCCAAGAAAGATGTTTGACCTGAGAAATAAATTTTGGTCCTTACCAGAGCTCAATATTGGTCATCTCTAGGGCTGCCCCTCATCTCTTGCTGTGGATAACTGCACTGTCTGATGTGGTAGCCAGGAGCCATATGTGGTTCCAATATTCAAATTTAAATTCATTAAAATTTCATACACGTAAAAATCCATTTGCTTATAATACTACCCACATTGAAATTGCTCAATAGCCACAGGTAGCTCCTGGCTGTATTAAACAATATGAAATATCCCCATCACCACTGAAAATCCTTTTGGAAAAGCGGTGCTCATGAAGCTGAAAGCACGTGATGCAGGGCAACGTGGCAGAGGAGAGGTTTCAGTGTACTTTTTTAGCTAGGGAGTAATTTCTTGAACAAAAATGCATGGTTGTTCAGTCACCAAGTCGTGTCCAACTCTTTGTGACCCCATGGGCATGCCAGGGTTCTTGAACAAAATTGCATATGGAAACTCAATACATACAAATGATCTTTGCAGAGCAGCTCATGCTGCATTGGAGTGGAAGGTTCTGGATCCCTGCTCCTTTGTCGCTTACTTCCCTCCCCTGCCCAATACCTGGCAGGTGACCTCAGAGCACAGGTTGCCTGCCATCCTTGGCATGAGCTGCCCTGAGTGTTGGATTTTTACCCATTACCTACCAACTTTGTGAACTTGGCCATTCTTGGGACTTCCTGAGAGTGAGTTATCTTGTCTGCAGCAGACATCCTATTTCAGAAGGTTGTAAGGGCAAATTTGATTTCCTCATTTCTCAGAGGAGGAATTGAAGGTTGGCAAGGCTCCATGCCCACCAGACAGCCACCCTGCCAGCAGAGGCCAGACCCAGGGCCCAAACCAGTCCCCTCAGCCCTTTTCACGCCACTGCTCTATAATTTCCTGTTCATACTGAACAATTTCAAGCCAAACTACTTTTTAAAAACCAATTGTCTAGATGTCACTTGTGATTTTTTTTTTTCTTTTAGTTACTGGATCCATGTAATGTGTGAGTTCTTCTAACTGCATTTAACCCTTAAGCAAAATGTTGCCACCCTGAGCTAGTATGCAGTTTAAGTCAAATCTTCCTGGATACCCTTCCTGTTTCTTTGATATGCTTCATGCTCTTCTCTCTGCAAAGAGTAGAAAATGAAAAATAACAGACAAACAAAACTCCCTGATCTTTCACACTTACTGAAAAAACGGAGGAATATTTTTCAAAAATCCTCATTTTCATGGGTGGAATTAGAAACCAACTTGAGCCTGGGCTTGGAGACCAAGCTCCTGTTCCTTTGGTCTGAACACAGACTCAGCTGACCTATGACCTCGGTCGTCCCTATCAACGAATATCCTCGTAGGGAAAGTTTTGATAGACATAGCAGAAAGTTTCATGCCTTCAGTATTAAGATGACTGTCAAATGACTTTCGTGTAAGATAACCAGAAACTGCCGAAATATAGTGACCAGAACAATCCTCGTTGTAACTGACAATCTGATAAACTGTCTCTTGATACTATTTGTGTGTGTCCTCAGTCACTCGGTCCTGTCCGACTCTTTGCGACTCCATGGACTGTAGCCTGCCAGGCTCCTCTGTCCATGAGATTCTCCAGGCAAGGTGAAAGGCGTTGCCATTTCCTCCCCCAGGGGATCTTCCCCACCCAGGGATTGAACTGAGTCTTCCTGCATTGGCAGGAGGATTCTTTACCACTGTGCCACCTGGGAAGCCACAATACTCTTTAGTTTCTCCTTTCTCTACCTCCAAATGGGAATCTTGTCCTCAAGTGACCTTGGACACTTTGTCCCTGGAAAAGCACAGCTTGCTGGCAAAAGCTCTTGGTGAAAGCCTGAAGATGGAAGGGAAGGAGATAAGCTTAAGATGCCTCACAAGATCTCTTAGAGTCATTCCTGTGAACTTCATAATCCATCTCTTCTTGAGAAGTATTTCTCTTGGGTAGAGCTGCATGGCCAAAATATTGTAATGCTGTTGATTTTCCAAGTATAGCTATTAATCTAAGAAGGAGAAGAATTGGGGGAAATCCTTCTAATCACATATGTAAGACAGTGTTGATGCACCATTATCTGCTGGGATCTTTTAAAGAGAAGTGATTCTATGAATTAAAATCAAATGAGTCTTTATTTAGTGTTTGGAGAAGCTTATGTTGGTTCAGAATCTAGAAAGGAGACAGAACTAGAACTTTCCTAGAAATGATAACTCAGTTGGTAAAGAATCTGCCTGCAATGCAGGCGACCCCAGTTCAATTCCTGGGTTGGAAAGATCTGCTGGAGAAGGAATAGGCTACCCACTCCAGTATTCTTGGGCTTCCCTTGTGGCTCAGCTAGTAAAGAATCTGCCTGCAATGCGGGAGACCTGGGTTCAATCCCTGGGTTGGGAAGATTCCCTGGAAAAGGGAAAGGCTACCTACTCTAGTATTGTGGCCTGGAGAATTCCATGAACTGTATAGTTCATGGGGTCACAAAGAGTTGGACACAACTGAATGACTTTCACTTTCAGGAATGAGCAAAGAAATGTATGCATGGAGTTCTGAGTCACACTGGAAAATATTGGAGGGATTTACTCTTCTAAATCATAAGGATTGTTTAACTTCTCTTCCTATTGGCTGGGGTAGATGTTGCTCATTATATAGAGGATTACTGTGGCTGGACCTCGCACTGTCCCTTAGGAAATAAAAGTCAAGTCCTGTAAAATGTGTTTTGTATCGATTGATGAGGGAAAAGAGCGATACCTCCTGGTGCAAAATGAAGGGATATATACTTTCTAAGTCTTTTTCATCTCTCCCATGAGGACTAAGATGTAAAAACAAGGAATTTTTCATAATGTTAATTAAGGGAGTTGGGCAACAACAACAAAAAAACCCAAGTACTGCCACCAACAAATTGTCCTGCCAGAGGATGGCACCATCGTCCACCTCGTTTGTTTCACAGGCAATTGCAATAATAATACAAAAGGCAGTGAAATTTGGTGAAACCGACAGCTTTGGGGCTCTTTACAGACTAGTCTGCCAGAAGTACATCTCTCTGAGTTTGTTTTTAGATTGTAGTGATAGTGCAAAACTATAGCTAAAGGAGTCTTCTCTTCTTCCATGGTGATTTCTGCGGTAGTAGTGGCAGGAGCAACAGTATTAATAGCAGTACTAGTAATACCAGTAGCAGTTAGCATAGTGGCGGTAGTATTGATAGCAATGGCTACTCCTATTTTCTGCTGCTGTAATTCTACTCATCCTGCTACTGCTCTCTCCACTACTCCTATTTGTGTTAAGATTTGGTGTTAATACTTTGTATAATATCATAATGCGTGCTGTTGTATGTCCGGGGTCTTAGGTGCACATGTCTAATGGTTGCAGTCATTCCATAAGGTGAACGCTGTTACTCTCATTTTGTAGGAGAGGAAACTGAAGCCTCAGAAAAATTGGGATTCACAAGCTAGCAAGTCACTGACTTGCGAGTTGGTTTTCTCCAGTGCATTGTTCTTGGCCTCTCATCTGTACCTCAAAAATATAGCCTTAGCTCCCTCCCTCATAATTCCTACCTACACAGAAGATACAGACAGACAGGAACAGTGGAGGAGTTTGAGCTTCACGGGGCTGCGCCGGAAGTCCAGATGGTTGTCCAAAAATGGCCTGCTTCCTTTGTGTTCACTGACACTGGCTTGTCTCAGAGGCTTCAAAGTTATCTTAATGTCATTTCAAAGGCAATTGAGGGAGCATCCATGGAGATAAATTGCGTCTGCAGCCTGTTGCTGAATGCATATTAACTGCTATTCACGGATTTCCTAGCAACCAGAGCCCAGTGACGCACGCAGTCGGTGAGCTTGCGTTATACTCATCGAGAGAAATTAAATCACTTGGACTTTTCGATTAATATTTTTAGAAAGCCTCACTAGATTAGCTGTTTGAAATGCCTTGTTATCTGAGTTGCTATCAGCAGCGGACCCCCGTCACACCGGAAGTCACCGAGGACGCTCTAATTTTCACAAATGCTCCAGTGAGAGATTACCTCCATTTTGATATTTTTTGACAATTAAGGATTTAGTTGGGAAAGAAGGAAATTAAAAAAAAAAAAAAAGGTTGTTTTAGCAGCTTGTGATCTTGGCAAACTTCAAACTTGAGACAAATAGAACAGAAATAAATAGGAGGCATCCTGGTGAGAGGAGACAACAGGCTGCTTAGTCAGGCTTATTTGCATCAAAGGGACGCATTGAAACAGATGAACATAATCTTAACAAACCTAGCTTTTTACAAGACATTCCCTAGGGTAAAGGCAGAATGTTTTTCACATTAGGCATTCACTGAATATACTGTGCTCTGGACTCACAGAACATCTTGGTTTGTTTTTCATGGTTCCTACCCAGACTCGAGTACTGCGAGCTTCTCATAAGTTTCTGTCAAGTTTTAGCCTGTATTTTATTGGACATGGTCTTCCCTGGTGGCTCTGACAGTAAATAGTCTGTCTGCAGTGTAGGAGACCTGGGTTCGATCCCTGGGTCGGGAAGATCCCCGGGAGAAGGGAATGGCTATACCCCCCAGTATTCTTACCTGAAGAATCCCATGGACAGAGAAGCCTGGAGGGGTACAGTCCATGGGGTCACAAAGAATTGGACATGATGGAGCAACTAACCCTTTCTCTTATTGGACTTACAGGTCAAATACTTACGTGATACACTTCAGTGGTATGAGTAGGCATGCAGGTGCATATTAAAACATACAAACCAAGCATGCACCCAACGATTAAGGGACATCAAAAGTCTAGGTCTCTTGTTTCTGAGCTCATGTTCTTTATAGAATGTACCTCTGAGGCACTGAGACTTCTAGGACACATTTGCATTAGCTTTCCAAATGAACATTACATAGAGAGGGTGGACACGTAGTCCAACGAGTTATCTTTGCTTAGAATATTTCTTTTACTAAGACTTTATTTTATAGAGCAATTTTAAGTTCACAGCAAAACTGAGGGCAAGTTGCAGAGATTTCCCATGTATGCTTTGCTTCCCTGCAAGCGTGACTTCCCCCATCATAAACACACACACCACCCCCCACCAGAGGAGTACATTTATTACAATGGATGGATCTACTCTGACACATTAAAATTGCCCAGAGTCCGTAGTTTACATTATGTATCACTCTTGGTGCTATCCCTTCTGTAGGTTTGGACAAATGTATAATGTCATGTTCCCACCATTATGATATCATACAGAGTACTTTCCCTGCTGCAAAGACCCTCTGTCCTCTGCCTACTCATCATTCCCCACTTTGTAAACTCTAACAAGCACTTTAAAAAAAAAACTGTCTCCATAGTTTTGCTTTTCCTAGTATGTCATACAGTCAGGATCATTGGTATGTAGCTTTTTAGACTGGCTTTTCTTCAGTTCAGTTCAGTCGCTCAGTCATGTCTGACTCTTTGCCACCCCATGGATTGCAGCATGCCAGGCCTCCCTGTCTATCACCAACTCCCAGAGTTTACTCAAACTCATGTTCCTTGAACTGGAGATGCCATCCAGCCATCTCATCCTCTGTCGTCCCCTTCTCCTCCTGTCTTCAATCTTTCCCAGCATCAGAGTCTTTTCAAATGAGTCAGCTCTTCATATCAGGTGGCCCAAGTATTGGAGTTTCAGCTTCAGCATCAGTCCTTCCAAAAATATTCAGGACTGATTTCCTTTAGGATGGACTGGTTAAATCTTCTTGCAGTCCAAGGGTTTCTCAAGAGTCTTCTCCAACACCACAGCTCAAAAGCATTAATTCTTCAGCGCTCAACTTTCTTTATAGACCAACTCTCACATCTGTATTTGACTACTGGAAAAACCATAGCTTTGACTAGATAGACCTTTGTTGGCAAAGTAATGTCTCTGCTTTTTAATACTCTCTCTAGGTTGGTCATACCTTTTCTTCCAAGGAGCAAGCATCTTTTAATTTCATGACTGCAGCCACCATCTGCAGTGATTTTGGAGACCAAAAAAATGAACTTTGTCACTATTTCCATTGTTTCCCCATCTATTTGCCATGAAGTGATGGGACCAGATGCCGTGATTTTAGTTTTCTGAATGTTGAGCTTTAAGCCAACTTTTTCACTCTCCTCTTTCACTTTCATCAAGAGGCTTTTTAGTTCTTCTTCACTTTCTGCCATAAGGATGGTGTCATCTGCATATCTGAGGTTATTGATATTTCTCCCGGCAATCTTGATTCCAGCTTGTGCTTCTTCCAGCCCAGCATTTCTCATGATGTATTCTGCATATAAATTAAATAAGCAGGGTGGCAATATACAGCCTTGATGTACTCCTTTCCTGATTTGGAACCAGTCTGTTGTTCCATGTCCAGTTCTAACTGTTGCTTCCTGACCTGCATACAGATTTCTTAAGATGTAGGTGAGGTGGTCTGGTATTTCTATCTCTTTCAGAATTTTCCACAGTTTGTTGTGATCCACACAGTCAAAGGCATTGGCATAGTCAATAAAGCAGAAGTAGATATTTTTCTGGAACTCTCTTGCTTTTTTGATGATCCAGCTGATGTTTGCTATTTGATCTGTGGTTCCTCTGCCTTTTCTAAATCCAGCTTGAACGTCTGGAAGTTCATAGTTCACATACTGTTGAAGCCTGTCTTGAAGAATTTTGAGCATTACATTACTAGCGTGTGAGATGAGTGCAATTGTGCAGTAGTTTGAGCATTCTTTGGCATTCCCTTTCTTTGAGATTGGAATGAAGACTGACCTTTTCCAGTCCTGTGGCCACTGCTGAGTTTTCCAAATTTGCTGGCTTATTGAGTGCAGCACTTTTGCAGCATCATCTTTTAGAATTTGAAATAGCTCAACTGGAATTCCATAACTCCACTAGCTTTGTTTGTAGTGATGCTTCCTAAGGCCCACTTGACTCAGCATTCCAGGATGTCTGGCTCTAGGTGAGTGATCACACCATCATGGTTTTTTCACTTAGTAATATGCAAAGAGACTATCATTTTGCATTCCCACCAGCGATGAGTGGTTTCCTGTTGTTCTTTATCCATCCCAGCATTTGGTGGTGTTGATGTTCTGAATTTTGACTATTTTAATAACTATTTAGCAGCATCTTGTTTAAGTTTGCATTTACCCAGTGATATGTGATGTGGGACATATTTTTATATGTTTACTTGCCATCTGTATATCTTATCTGGGGAGCTGTCTACTCAGATCTTGGGCCCATTGTTTAGCCAGGCTGTTTCTTTTCTTATTGTTGAGTTGTAAGTGTTCTTTGTATGGATAATGCTTTTTGATAAAAACAAAGATGTAATCCCACAATTCAATAATGGCATGGATCTAAGTTCTTCAGAATAACCCTTGATTTTAATATGGGCTCCTGACCATTCAGAGTTTGGATCATGATGGGCTGAGCATGCCAGATTCATGACCTGATGTGTGTAAGGGCTGAAGTCACAGTTTTATCAAAGCTTCTCCTTCGTGGAGAGTTGAGGGTATGAGCTCCACTCTGCCTGATTTTCCTGTCACTACATTTAGACGTCTAAGAGACCATTTAGGATCCACAAGGTTTTCTTCAGGGTAGCAGTTGATAAATGGATCCCATGGACCACTGTGACCCACAGTACCATCCTGGTTGTTGTGGGATATCACTGTGTTCACTCTGTGTTGAACCAGGAGGATTCCAGGTCTACACTTCACTTTTCCAGGTGATTTAATTTTCACTTCCTTATGGCTGATACCAGTGGCTCTTTTTCTCTTTTTGATGAGTTAGGAATGAAGGCTTGCTTGTTGAGGAAAAATGAGCAGTTTTGAGACTTTCAGACACACTCTCCAAATCACTGATTATGAAAGGATTTCATTTCAGTGTTAGTTTAATGTTTCATATTAGTGGCCACCTGTTGCCAGATGGGAAGGCAATGTTGGTGCCCAGTGAAGTCTGCCCTCACCAGGGCAGCACATGGCTCACAGGGCTGCTTGGGGAAAATAGACCTCCGAGTGTTTTCAGCAAAAATTAATTATTTTGGAATGAATCTGCCAGTTTTCCTCCAAGTGGCTAAATGTCAATCCACTTGAAATAACTTGTCTTCCAACCGACTTTGACATCAGTGCAAATTTGTGTGTGTGTGTGTGTGTGTGTGTGTACACTAAAACAAATTATCAAGAATATCACCCCTCTCTGGCAATGTGCTGATTTAAAAGGACTTGAATAAAAATTTCAGCAAAAGACTGAGTTGCACATAAACCGTCAATTTGGATCTAAGCCATCGTAGGGGTTATCTTTGCACCTGCCTTTGTAGATTTTCTTTAACAATATATATGGGAATCACTGAAACCATGATCATTGCTGGAAGAAGGGAGTCTAGGAGATGGAGCCCAGGTGGACTGGATGATGGCAAGAAAAACTTGACCAGTATTTGCTCACCAACTGGCAACCCACTCCAGTGTTCTTGCCTGAAAGATCCCATAGACAGGGGATTCTGGCAGGTTACAGTCCATGGGGTTGCAAAGACTCACACACAACAGAGACTGAGCCTGCATGCAGGCATGCTGATGAAAGAAGCTGAGGGGAAGTGATAAAATCCAGTGTTTATTTGACTTTAAAAATTTACCCTAAACATTTTGAAAAACATTTCCAAGTTTCAAAACATCTTTTAGAATTAACTCAGAACTTCAGATCTTAATCAGATCATGTAAAACTCATTATTCTCTCTATATGTACTACCACGATTCATTTGAAGGTATTGGTTGTTTTTACAAATTTCCATTCTCTAATCTTCATGTTGTTGACATACAGAAAAATTTCAACATTTGTCTCAGCCTGGGAATATCCAGAATTATGTGTTCTTAAAAAATTATAAAGGTAATACTTTGATAGAAAAAATACTTAATACTCATAAACTGCTCTTCTCTTCTGTCATGAATCCCTTTGGTAATCTTTGATAATCCCTATGTCCCTATTAAACAGTTGTGATTAGATTATTACTATTTTGTGTTCTGCCATTTCCACCTTATATTGGTTTATATGTCTCCATGAATCATTATGACCCACACATGTATGATTTTAAAATCCACATAATATATGTGTGTGTTCAGTTGTTCAGTGGTGTCCAGCTCTTCTCAACTCTACTGACTGTAGCCCACCAGGCTCCTCTGTCCAAAGGATTGTCTAGCCAAGAATACTGGCGTGGGTTGCCATTTCCTCCTCCAGGGGATCTTCCTGATCCAGAGATCAAACCTGTGTCTCCTGCATTGCAGGTAAATTCTTTAGCACTGAGCTACTGGGGAAGCCCCCACATAACATATGCTCATGTTAATAAATCTTATTTGCTTAGCCATAATGAGGCTTCCTTAAAATAAGATTAAATGGTCATATTTGTAGAGGGTTTTGGACTTTATGTATTGTAAATAGTACTTCGTTGACTGTCTTTGGATATTAACTTTAAAATAAATATTCTAGTATATTTCCTTGGGATATGACTCCCCCAAAAGAAAGAAACAAGCTCTTGTTGCTTTTGTAGCTTCTGGTGAGCATTGTTCTCTAATCTGTAGCAAATCCATAGTGCAATTGGCAATGTCCTTGTTCGCAGACCCGCCAGTTTTGGATTTTATAATTTTTGCTTATTTTGCTAACTTAATCAGGCTTGTTTTGGTGTTATTAAGTAATTTTTCTCAAAGAGCAAGACATGAAACTTCTGCCTCAGAATCACTTCTTAAAAATTTCAGGAACCTAGCTTCCTAGTAGGTCTGCTCCAAGTGTATCTTGGAGACAGGATCTGAACACCTCCATATTGAATGAGCTTTCAAGGCAGTTCTTAAGCACTCCATAGTTTCAATGTTACTGCTTTATAATTATCTTAATTTGTATTTCTTTAGCTGAGAGTAAGGCTTAGAGTAATATCCAAGACTTGTAGGTACTGTGGGGAACTGGCAGGATTTCATGGTAGTAAACAAATCTCTCAGATGCTTGCTCCTCCTCCCCAATTTCCTCTGTACTTCCCAGAACTAAGACAGTGGGGGCGATTATCTCTTTTAAGCCAATTTGTTGTTTGTGGTTTGATACATAGTATTGAGGAGGACTGGATATTAGAGAAGTCCGTATCTTCATATTTTAGGGAGTACACAAATTGCAGTTGCATCTGATTTAGCTGTTTCAGGCATTTCATTATTATTATACCCACATAAGGGAACATTGGAAAATGAAATGGGTAATGTAGTCGTGAGGTCATCGGAAACAATTGGCTGTACCTTGAGAGAAGGAAGAATAGTTTCCTAGGAGAGAAATAGGAACATAATGCCCTAGTTAAACAAAATAATTAAGACAGTGAAATTTAAAAAAGACTTCATGTTTTTATGTACAACAAATTGCAGTTGCATCTGATTTAGCTGTTTCAGGCATTTCATTATTATTATACCCACATAAGGGAACATTGGAAAATGTTATGTACAACAGTGTACTGTAACTCATTAAGTCAATTTTAGGTTTGCGCATTTCTAATTTACTCTGTTCCTGAAACATCCCCTTCCTTTTTGTCAATAAATGGTTAGTTAGGAAAAAAAAGCATGGAAGGTCTGAGGAATAAGTGTGTGTATGGGCAGGGAAATTAAGATGTTTCAGCAATAAGGAGTGATTATCAGTGGACTCAGAAAACTGCTTAATGACCTACAGAGATATTGATGAAAGAGTAAGATCATAAAAATCTATATATTATGTGTCTATATTGTAGGCACAATTTAAAAAAGGAGCTTTTTCCTCTTGAACCTCATACAATCTTTTTACCAAAATATGTCCAGACAGTAAGTATTTAGAGTTAAATAAAAATGAAGAAATATAGCGAAGAAGTGAAACTACTGTTTTTCAAACTGAAAAAGCAGGAGGACACTCACTGTAAAATCAGGAGAGAAATGGGTTTATTAAGGAAGTATTCCTTAGGTGGCCATTTTGAGAAATGGAATTAAATTATGGGGAAGGAATGCAGAATTGTATTTTTCTTGCCCTTACTAAGCAGAGCCTCACACAGGGAGTAGAAGATAACTAACATTTCTCCACCACTTTGTGTGTATAGGCACTGGGCTAGAGGCTTTAATATATTTTTTTCTCTTTTAATTTTCTTAAAAAAAAAAAAAACTGGTGAGAAAGCAATAGCATCCACATTTATAGTTTCCAAACAAGGCACAAAATCTGAAGTGCTGGGGAATCGTGCACTTGTAGAAAGACACATAACTCAGTCCTTTGACCTGATGCTGAAGACTTAATATACTTTCAATTCTTTACCATATCTCCCACTCTTATGAGTCTTCACATCCTCAGAGACTTTCATTATTTCTAATGACGTTTGTATGTACATACTGAATATATACTGTTCATTTTGTAACAATTTTTCATCAATATCTTTTACCTTATTAAACATTCACTTTAATGAATATTGTATACCTAGATAGGTACCATAACTTGCTTAACTAAGATAATTTTAAATACAGAATCAGTTTAAATTCACTGGAAAAAGCATTTTCCTGAACTGGGCATGAAAAGTGAAAAAAAAAAAAAAAAATGAAAGTGTTACTCAGCCGTGTCTGAATCTTGGTGGCCTCACGTACTGTAGCCCTCCAGTCTCCTCCATCCAGTGGATTTTCCAGGCAAGAATACTGAAATGAGTTGCAGTTTTCTCCTCCAAGGGATCTTCCTGACCCAGGGATCAAACCTGGGTCTCCTGCATTGCAGGCAGATTCTTTACCGTCTGAGCCACCAGGGAAGCCCTAACTGGGCATAAACATCTCTTTTTCTGAATCTGTCCTCTACCCTACCACTAACCTTGGCTGGACTGGGGACTGGTCAGGTAGCATTTCAGTTTGTCTGTCTCTAGAATATCTGTTGACTACCATCATGGTGATGGTTCATAGCTGTATCAGCAGACAAGTCATAAAAATTCAGATCTATAAATGGCAGTGATTTAGGTTTATATAATTAAATTTATAAAATTATATAATTTTAGAGGTAGAATAGATTTGAGAAACTATATAGACCACCTTATTTTATAGAAAGAAGATAATTGAGGCTCAGGGAAGTTAAGTGTCTTATCTAGGTTTATGAGGGTATTTACAGAGGTGGGATAATTCATGAGAATTTATGCCAGATGCTGTGTTAAGCCCTGTATATGCATTACTTTATTTTGGCCTCACTTGAATGGAATACTACTACTAGTCCCAACTTACAGAGGAGGAAAGGAATTTTAGTGAGGTTGCCATCACCTATCCAGGACATTACATAACTGGGATTCAAATCTATATTGCCTGACTCTGATGCCCATACGCTTAATTACTTTATCATGGTATATTCATATAATAGTTCAGCCTTCTCATTCAATTTTTTATTCACTCACCAAACAATTATGAAAATTTATTTTGTGCCAGGCTCCTTGCCAGCTGTAAAGAAGAAAAACAACAACAAATAAGACATGGGCTGGGCCCAGGAGAGTTTGAAATGTAGAAATATGATACTACAAGAACTTTGATAGAAGAAAATACAAGGCCAAGGAGATGGGTGCAGTTTAACTTATACCACTCATTCCTTAGCACTGAATGTCCTTTCCAGAAAAATGTGACTCATTAAAGTTGAGTTTCAGTTCAGTTCAGTTTACTTCCGTCACTCAGTCGTGTTCAACTCTTTGCGACCCCATGGATTGCAGCATGCCAGGCTTCCCTGTCCATCACCAGCTCCTGAAGCTTGCTCACACTCATGTCCATCGGCTCAGTGATAAGTTGAGTCTGAGTTGGTCTAAAGAAACAAACTTTGATCCCCAAGACGAAGTCTGGTCTCTGAGTTGGCTCAATGGCTGATCTGGCGAACAATCATGCTATGTTTTAACATTTATATTTTGTTTAATTATTCGTCTCTGTCGGTTCCTAGTTGCAGCACACAGGAACTTTCACTGCGGCACGTGCACTCTCTAGTTGTGGCATGCAGGCTCAGAAGTTTCGGTTTGGGCTTAGTTGCTCCACAGCACGTGGGATCTTAGTTCCCCGACCAGGGACTGAACCTGTATCCCCTGCGTTGTAAGGCAGATTCTTAACTACTGGACCACAGGCAAGTCCCTATCATGCTATTTTAATAGCCCTGCCTGCCTCAAGGTCCTTCATTAAAAGGAGGTGAGAATATTGACATGTCATTTGTGATGCTGGTAAAGTTTAGTAATGAAAATGACCAGGAAACATTTGCTAATAGCTCTGATACAGTCATATCTCATCAACTTCAGACTAGATACAATTTAGATTTTAAAGTAAAATTGGTGGTATGTGCATTAACGTCCTTGGGCTACTATAATATGGCTTGCTCGAACAAGAGAAATTTATTTTCTCACAGTTCTGGACGCTGGAAAGTCCAAGATCAAGGTCTGGGCCAACTTGTCTCCTCCTGAGAGCTCTATTCCTGGCTTACAGACGGCAGTGTTCTTGCAGTGTCAATACATGGTAGGGAGAACACAATCTCTCTCTTCTTCTTATAAGGCCACTAATTCCATCATGAGAGCCCCATCCTCGTCCTCATGACCCCATCTAACCCTGATTTTCCCCCAAAAGCTCCACCTCCAAACACCATCACATTGGGATTATTTGAGGGGATATAATTCAGTTCACTGCAGTGGGATTGTACAGTCAACAATATTATGAAACAAATAATATGAGCACACATTTTTATTCTGGTTAAGCCTGAGGAAACTGTATGATCTTCCACATTTGTCTTGCATCTTTTCGTGTTTTTATTCTTACTGTGATGTCTCTCAAAAGTTTAAATGGAAAATTCAGTTATTTGCTTAGGAGTTATAATCAGTGACATGGAGAAATCAGCAACAATCAAAAAGTAAGGAAGTGTACCCCTCTGGTATGAGTTGCAAATGAGAAATTTCTTTCCAAAGCCTTGGAACCAAATTAAGAATTAACATAAAAAGTTAAATACTGAAATCATGCCTTGAAACTGCTAGTAACATTTGACTATGTTGCTCTAATTTGGGAGTAAGTTTGCAGCTAGATTTAAGATTTTATTACAGTGCTGCTACTGCTGCTGCTGCTAAGTCGCTTCAGTCGTGTCCGACTCCGTGTTACCCCATAGACAGCAGCCCACCAGGCTCCCCCGTCCCCGGGAGTCTCCAGGCAAGAACACTGGAGTGGGTTGCCATTTCCTTCTCTAATGCATGAAAGTGAAAAGTGAAAGTGAAGTCACTCAGTCGTGTCTGACCCTCAGCGACCCCATGGACTGCAGCCTTCCAGGCTCCTCCATCCATGGGATTTTCCAGGCAAGAGTGCTGGAGTGGGATGCCACTGCCTTCTCCGTTTATTACAGTGAGTGGAATAATAATAAAAATAATCAGAATAAGAGGCTGGTGAAGAATGGAAATCAAATGTTAGCAGTGAACAAATATTTGGAGATAACATGACATTGTGATTTTCTATAAATTGGAATATATTATTTTATTTTCTAGGCAGAGCAAAAGCAATTTTCAGTAATGAAGAATGATGAATTTGAAGATTTGGGATTTGAATTCCACCAGTCCAATATACCTGGATAAATCACTAACTCCTGAATTTTTTCATATACAAAATGAGTGTTTTCCTCTCTTCCTTCCTCCCTCTTCTCTTCCTTCCTTTTTTCCTCCCTTCTATTAATTATTTATTAAGTCTATTATGTGTCCATTGAGGACACCTATGCTAAGGGAAAAACTCAAAACTAAAAAAATCCAAAACAAAAACGCTTTCTCACAAGACAGATTTAAATAAGATTTTGTATGAGAAAAGGCTGTAAAAATTGTTCAATATTTTAAGTATGCTAAGAACTTTTCCCTTTGGACTCAACTTCTGATTTCAGGATTAATGAGCCAGGGGAGTTTTCTTCTTGCCCTTATTAAGGGAAATAAGATTAGTGACTGAGATAAGTTGAAAACTGAGTTCATTAAACCAAATAAAATTTTGTGGTTCCTCAAGTCCCCTAAGGTTTCAGAACAATTAAAATAAGCCAATTATTACTAATTTTACATCATGCATTTTAGAAAAAGTTGAAATTATACCTCACTCGCCTTATCATACGTTGTGAAAGTTACCATGAAAATCGACTGAGCCGTGGAGGTCGACAGCAAAATCCTGAGCGTGACACACGCCCTGCACTCCTACTCACTGCCACTGTGTCCTAGTAATTGCACGCCCCCCAGGCCCAGCGGGGGTTTGTAGCTCCTGGGCAGTGAGTTCTCAGGGCGGTTGTGATCATGCGACGTGTAACCGCATGTCTTTTCCAACCCTGCTCCCATCCTTGCTCTTTGTGGTTACCTGATTTAGTATATTGGACAAGAAGACAGTGTGACTGAATGACTGGAAGAAATCACACCGTCTGGTTTCCTCTCAGAAACCTCTTGGGATATGGAGGGCGAGAGTGAGTCTTTGCTTATTAATATGTATTTTCCATAAATGCCTCAGAAATGAATGCTGCTTCTGAATCACTAAAGCCAATTACATCAATCTATGATAAAAAGTTCTAAAACATGTCTCTTCTCCGAAACACAAAAGGACATATCCCAAATGTATACTCTAAAAGCCTCTCTCTCATACTGGTGTTGCTTAGAATTAACAGCTACATAACTTGAATTTAAAATTAAACAGGCCTACTAACTACTCAAAATGGGACTCTGGGTCTGAGGTTGGCATGTTTACAAGGCCTGAACTTGTCTGACATTTTGATTACGGTTTTCTTTTAGGAGATCCATGGGCCAAAACACATGTTATATAAATCTGGGTCTAGGTTTCGACAGTTTAGGAGAAACGGATGCTTCTAACATGATCATTTTGCTCAGAACTGCGTAGCCTACTGGGATTCCCAGGTGGCACAGTGGTAAAGAATCTGCCTGCCAGTGCAGGAGATACAAGAAGTGCAGGTTCGATTCCTGGGTTGGGAAAAGCCCCTGGAGTAGCAAATGGCAACCTCCTCCAGTATTCTTGCCTGGGAAATCCCTTGGATAGAGGCTGCTGGCAGGCTACAGTCCATGGGGTTGAAAAGAGTCGGACACAACTGAAGCAGTTGTGTTACCAGTTGTTAAACTACTGAGCATGCGTGCACACACTTGGCCCGGGATTCAGAATTGTAAGATTGGCTCATTTACCTTTTAAAAGTCTAGATCATTCTTGGAACTTTGTTGGGAGAAGAGAGGACTGAATAAACCAAGTTCAGTTTAAATAGCAAACCTGTGAAAGTTAAGCTTCTTGTTTATTAGCTTTCTACATTGTTTTCGATGAAAGGAAACAGCTGTGTAAAAGAATGCCGTTTTAAGCAGTTACCTCCATTACTGATAGCTGTCTCAGGAGAAGGAATTCAGTGTCTTTCTCTGAACAATTGGTTTGTTTTTATCTCAATGGATTCTGTGTGTTTTATAATTGATGTTTTCCTCTGCATTTTATCTCTTAGAGAGATTAGAGCCCAAATCCATAGCTCACTTTTTGCAAATGTATCAGATTCTATAGCAAGTACATTGAATACAAACATCACTCCTAATTCTCATTTCCTTTCTTTACTTTTATCCAATTCATCTCACTATAACAAATACATTTTAACTTGATGCATGGTAGCTTTTAAATTTTTTCTTAAATATTTTTCTTGGGACAAGGTGAAATAGATAATAAGTATTCATAATTATGTTAGCAGTGAAAGCCTAAAACATGACAATATAAATATTGAAAGGCTAAGTGCCATTAGGTAATCCTAAGATAAATTACTTCGAGCTATAGTTTAGAAGCATGAAGTCCTGCTAGTTTCTTGTTCAGTTAATTCTAAAGAACATATAACTTCTGGCTACAGAAGACTGGGAGAAAGGATGCAGAATTCTTCTATTTTTTTTTTTTAAACCTCCACATAAGAAAGCAAGAACTCAACTCTCTTTAGACCTTTCCCGATTGCTGCTTATTTTCCCTTTTGGCTATTGCTGCTTTCGAAGATTTGCGGGCCAGGCCAAGGAGGATAATGAATAGTTTGTGCCACTCTGGCCATACCAGTTGTTAAACTATTGAAAACTATTGAAGTACTTCCATTTCTGTTGGTAGGGAGACCTTGCCCTAAGCTCCTTGCTCTGTTAGTATCTTCCCATCATTCTGGCCATTCAGCCCATCCACTTACATCTCTGGGCCGATGCCTGCCTGACACAATAGATGGTCTCAGGTACCTGCTCCATTCTGATTGGTCAGTACCCGAGCAGAATGATTTTTTTTAAAATTTATTTATTTTTAATTGGAGAATAATTGCTTTACAATGTTGTATGTATGGCTTCCGCCGTACATCAGCATGAATCAGCCGTAAGTATACACGAAGCCCTTCCCTCTTGAACCTATCCCCCCCATCCCACCCCGTATGATGTCACAGAGCTCCAGGTTGAGCTCCCTGTGTTAATTTTCCCTGTGTTATACGGCAGCGTGCCACTAGCTATCTATTTTACACTCGGTAATATATATGTTTCAGCGCTACTTTCTCAGTTTGTCTCACTCTCTCTTGCCCGCACTGTGTCCGTAAGTCTGTTCCCTAGGTCTGCCTCTCTGTTCCTTCCCTGCAAATGGGTTCATCAGTACCATAGTTCTAGGTTCCAGATATATGCATTAATATATGATATTTGTTTCACTCTTTCTGACTTACTTCACTCTATATAACAGGCTCTAGGTTCATCATCCCTGGACTAAATCTACATGTGCAAACCAAGATAGAAGAAAACTTATAAATTGGAATGCTGAAGTGGTTAAAACCAGCCAGGTATCCCCCTGCCCTGTAAAAAAAAAGGACTGAAGATTGGAGGGAATGTTTAAAATCGTTTTGGATAGAACCCCCAACTAACAGACTATGCGATCAGCAAGTTTTTTTGTTTTTTTTTTTTAAGTTTTTATTGTCTTTTACACTAAAGTCTTCCCCCGTAGCTCAGATGGTAAAGAATTGCCTACAATTCAGGAGACCAAGGTTTGATCCCTAGGTCAGAAAGATCCCTTGGAGATAGAAGTGGCAACCCACTCCAGTATTCTTGCCTGGAGAACCCCATGGACGAGGAGCCTGGTGGGCTACAGTCCATGCAGTCGCAAGAGTTGCACATGACTTAGGGGCTAAACAACAATAATAAGGTATTTAGAAGAACATGACCTAGGGGATAAACAATGATAATAAGGTATTTTAGAAACTATAAAGAAATGTAATACATGGTTGGAGAGGTGACTGTGTGCCTGGGACGAGATAACTGCTACCTAAAGTAAGTAATAAATGTTACAGATTTTAGAGGCTGGGAAGAATACTGACTGAGTACGATTAAGAAGGTTTATTGTGGGAGATAAACCTTTCCTCCACTCCAGCACTCTTGCCTGGAAAATCCCCTGGACGGAGGAGCCTGATGGGCTACAGTCCATGGGGTCGCAAAGAGTCGGATCCGACTGAGCATATTCACATTCGCTTTCACTTTCACTTCACTGTGGGAGATAGGACTTGAGTTGAATCTTACAGAATGAGAAACTGAAGCTTAAAAAAAAGTGAGCTCCATTCTGTAGAATCAAAGCTAAGTTGGTTGTCCCGTTGTCTTTAGGTTTGGAAGACTCATAGAAAGACCCTAACACTGGGGGCTAAAGTTGAGTCCACATCTCAACTTTGCTACTTGTAAGATGTGGAAAATTCGGAAGATGACACGATCTTTCTGAGCCTTAGCGTTCAGAAGCCTTAGAACTGCATTATTATGAGAATGGAGTAATATGGTTGATTGTAATTCATTAGGGGTAATAAGCTTATCTACGTAGTTGTTTTTGCCACATCCCTGTGAAATTAAGAATCCAGTGACTGCTTTTGGATCCTTGTGTGTTATCAGCTCTAGATTCGTAGGCATGGTCTCCAGAGTGGCCACTGGTGGCCTCTAAGGTGTGTTAACAAGAGCTTTGAGGGAAAGCAATCACTACCCTCTGGAAGGTCAATTTTAGGTTGTCTTTGAATCACACAAGATTCCATTTTTGCTTAAGGGAAGAGGTGTAGCTGGACCCCCATATTCTTGGCAAATATGTGGAGATGCTGATTAAATTCTCCCACTTTGCACTGAGTTATGCTCCTGTTTAGGAGTGCCGACTTCTTGACTGTAGGTCTCTAAAACCAGAATTAATGCTTTCTGAGCAAGCATATGGGAAAATCAGACCTAAAAAGCCCATGGTGTTAATACCTGTTAAAACAAAACAAAACTAAAGCTTTAAAGAGTCATCACATGTAATTACAGACGCTTATAACAATCTGTTTCCTAAAGGATGTAAACAGGCTGTGAGATTTCTTTGTAACACATAGAATGTTAAGAAACAGCTGTTCAGAGATGACATTATAATGCTGTTTCTTGGGATAGGCCTTGTTATATTTGCATTTGCGAATATTTATTAGGTGGAGAATATGGAAAAATATCATAGAGCTTTATTCTTTGGCTCTAGGGTTTGAGTTAAATTTTAACTCTTTTGCATTGAATTTGGTTTTCTTTTCCATCCATTGGTTTCTAAATGAGTGTGAAAACTGATACTTCCCAGGAGGTTTTAGGAAGCAGAAATGTTTCTCAGAATCAAATGAAAGTCCCATCATAGACATACATTCTGAGCTGTTTTGGGGGGAATTACAGCACTTAGGACTTTAAGAAAATGACAGAGAATGAACAGATGAGATGTGTGTGTGTGTGTGTGTTTTCCTTCTGTGTTGATTACCTACGTTCAGAAAGCTTACTGAGAGACAAATATTAGAAATTCAGCTAGCCTTTAAGATCCTAAATATATGTGTTACTGGGCCTTTTATCACTAATTATTTTTGCTGCAGGCAGTTATTGTTACTTGCGGATTTCTTGTGGCTTAAATACTCTGAAAATCTTCCTTTCCTTAATGTTTCTGACAATTTTGTTTTCTAAGAGGAAAAGGCCAACCAAACTTGTGCCATAGAGCTTGAAGATTCAGATTCAGAACACTGGAATATACTGCAGATACATTGCGGGAGATCTCAAATGGACTGGGGGAGAAAACTTACATTGGAATGGGGGAGGGAAAAAGGGCAGCATACAGAAACACTGCTGATTCTAAGGGCTCCGTGTTTTCGTTTTCACTTTTCTGTTCTATTATAAACTTTATCAGAGACTGTCTAGCTTGGTCATTCTTTTATTTTTAAGATCTCTTTGATGTGGACCATTTTTAAAGGCTTTATTGAATTTGTTACAATACTGCCTCTGTTTTATGTTTTGGTTTTTTGAATGCAAGGCATGTGGGATCTTAGTTCCCTGATGAGGGATCAAACCCACACCCCCTGGGTCAGAAGGCAAGATCTTATCCACTGAACATGAGGGAATGCTCTGTCCTTGGCCACTCTTGACCACAAATTTACCTAAATGCAATATTGAGCAAGGAGTCTTCAGGGAAGGTCAGAAGAATTTTTTTTTAGTGAGTTGTGCTTCCAGTTTCCAGAGTTTTTTATGTTGCTCAGTAACTAGTTTTCCTGCCTGATGGAGCTCAGTCATGATGGAGTGGCTGAGGAGGAAACAACTGATGCCTCAACCCTGCATTATTTAATTCTTAGAGATAACACCTCACTTTTCACATTGCCTTTGGTATGTCTGTAAGGAGGTCACTACATTCGTCAATTATCACTTGTATCTTTTTTTCTGGGCACTTTAAAGATCCATTTCTGGGTAATCAATTTGATCCTACAAGCAAGCAGGCTGGCCTCTGCTTGCTTCCAGACTGTAAGATTAAACCTAACATACAGGATGCCCCAATATACAGCCCTTCTTTACTTTCTGTTTATTTCCAACCACTGAATATTTTTAAAACAATTATTTATGAATTTATTTATCTATTTATTGTTTTGGCTATGCTGGGTCTTCATTGCGGCAAGGGCTTCCTCTAGTTGCAGTGAGTGAGGGCTCCTCTTCCTGGAGGTACATGGGCTTCTTATTGCGGGGGCTTCTCTTTCTGCAGAGCAGAGCCTCGAGGAGGGCAGGCTTCAGGCTTCCGTAGTTTCAGCACATGGTCTCAGAAGTTGCTCTGCGGCAGGTGAGATCTTCCCAGATCAGGGATTGAACCCCTGTCTCCAGCACTGGCAGATTCTTATCCACTGTGCCACCAGGGAAGTGCCTGCATTGAATCTTAGAGTTTTGAAAATCTTAAATGGAATCTTCTCTACAATATCCTCATCCATTGACCATCCCAGCCAAGAACTGGGCTGACTGTTAGAAAGTTCTTTCTCCTGGAAAATGAAGTTCTATTCTGCCATACCGCCATGTTCTGGGGTGCTTAGTTTTACCTTCTTGGTACCTTGGAGTATTATAAGTTCTCTACCACAGGCAGTCCTTTGAAAACCAAAGACAGTTAGTTGCATTTAAAGTGAGTTATAGAGTCTTTACCTCATTTTCTCATCAGAATCAAAATAATAATTCTGAGTCTTCTGTTTGTGTTCCTCATTTCAACAATTTTGTGCCACTAACTCCACCTGTTTTTTGTTTTCATTTTTTCTGCATTCTCTTATTGTTATTTCCATGTCAGGGTATAGTTAAGAAAATAGAAAACACATTAGGGTATTTCACAAGATACTTTAATACAGGGAATTGGTTGAGTAGGAGTTGGAAGACTGAAATGAGCAAAAACCAAATACACGGAGGTAATGACTGCAGGATGCGGTTCTTGCTCTAGGGCTGGGAACAGACAACAAAGTCCAGTGTTTGGTGTAGAAGTCTCCCAGAGCTGAGATTGAGGAGGGGAGTTTCTGTCTGGATTGCTTCTGGTTTCTCAGGAGCCTCAAGAGGAGCATCATGCAGCTGGCCCTCAGACTTCTGAAGGCTACTCTGTGTGTGTGTGTGTGTGTGTGCATGCTCATCTGACTCTTTGCAATCCCATGGACTGTAGCTTGCCAGGCTCCTCTGTCCTTGGGATTCTCTAGGCAAGAATACTGGATTGGGTAGCCATTCCCTTCTCCAAGGGATCTTCCCAGCCCAGGGACTGAACCCACATCTCTTGTATCTCCTGCACTGGCAGGCGGATTCTTTACCACTGTGCCACCTGGGACGCCCTTTGAAGGCTGCTGTTACACCTTGGTTATTCTGGAAAGAGCCTTGTGATGCTGGCTATCAGACAATTGGAGAGAGGATGGTGCCCATAACCACCCTGACAGCTTGGAAGAGGCTAACCATTTGAGTTTGGGAGGCTGCCTGCCAGGATTCTTATCTATGGTGATGACCTTGCCTCTGGGAGTAACTAAGGAGGCCAGAGGCTGGCACCAATAGGACCCTTCCTGGTCTTTTAGTCTTCCCTCCCTCCAGCACCTCCTACCTGCAGAACCTAAGAAGAAGCCAACTGACAAAGGAGAATTAGATTTTTCAGACTTTCAGCCTCAGTTTTCCAAAACAGAGTAAAGAAGGATGGATTTAGAATTGAGAGAAAATGGCCCAGAGAATTACTTTCAAAAACACATTTTCCTTAACTTTACTTAGAAACTCAAATAAAGGCAGATCAAGTTCAATTATATTTTCAAAGAAGGATTAAATTCCTAATGTGGAGTTTTGCCTGTTTATTCATATGCATCACACAGGAAAAGCTGCTCCAGTCATTCCTATTTATTTTGCATGGGTTTTGTTGTTTAGCTTTCCTGTAAATCAAATTTCCTCTAGCTTGAAGATTATGAATTTCTTCTTTGGAGACGTCTTCATGTCTCAGATGTATTGCCTCCAGTGCCTAATTTCATGAAATATAGAAGATCAGTGTACAACTTAACTACTAAAACTCAAATTGCCAAAACAGAAGCACTACAGACTAACTCACTTGGGAAGTTAAAACGGAAGTAGAATTAGAATTAACGCCACTGACCTCAGTGAAAACTTTCCTTGTCAGTGTGAGAGTGAAAACATATATATTGATGTTGAAATACAGCCTTCTCTCTCTGAATAAACGTGGCAGAAGATTTTTTCATGTCTTGATTGCCTCCATGTTGGAGCAAAGGACTGGTCGCACATTCATGCGTTGGGTATGCAAAGAAAGAAAACTTTGCCATTCTTCAGATTTTTCTAGGATTTTCAGATTGAGGACTATTGAAAAAGGTGAAAGAAAAGGAAAACTATTTCCTGATCTTGAAAATGCTACCTCCCCCTTTTTTAGTATAAAATCAAGAGCACTGAATTTACATTGCCTGTCTCTAGTCCAAGCTCCACCATTAAAGACTGGACACGTTTGCAAGTAGCTCTTTGAGCCTTGGGGTTCCGTTGTGTGAAAGAAGAGTCTGGACAATGATCTCTAAGCTTTCCGGAACAAGACGTTTTAGGATGTCCTTGCTGTTTTGCTTTTTAGAAGTTTGAGCTTTGAGAAAGAGAAGAGGGGGAAAACTCTACTGCTCGATAAATGTTATTATTTCAATGTTAGCCTTGTCTCTTCTTTCTGAGTTTTAATGGACTCTGGAGTTGAAAATCTTTGTGACATTTTAGTGTCAGACCTTGCTTCAAATTCCAGTTTCTTTCGTAAAAGTTGTGATCTTTGATATTACATGACATCTCTGAGCCAACGTGTCTCATCTATGACAAAGGGATAATAAAACCTGTCCCACATCTTTTGAAGAAAACCTGCGATGATAAAGGTAAGGCCATCAGCACAATCCTTCATCCTCACAATATTAGTAGAACGGTTGCAAGCAGTTGCTCGTGCATAGTCTTGTTTGTGTTTCTCTGGTCTACCGGCATGCAATGCAATCATAGGTACGTTCGCCTAGTCCCTTCTATGCTGGCATCAGGCCACATCACACGGAAAGCAGCCCCAAGCAGCATCGGTGCTACTACCCTGACATCTGTCTAGGTTTCCGTTTACATCTGTGCACAGGCATGTGCCTGTGGTAGAGAGCTGGCAAGGTGATCGTTCACACTCTTGTCTTTTGTTTTCTAGTCTGTAAGAATTTGATGATAAGACTGGTCTTTGTTGTGGAACAAAAGATAAGACCCACCTCTTCCTGAAGTTCGGCTGGCTATCCAAGTACAGTATGAGATAGAGGACAGATTGTCTCACGGACACGGTCATGGCAGAGAGGGATGAGGCTGTGGAAGAAATGATGGGGGTTTAGGAGTGGGAGGTTGGTTCCATTGGTTCTGTCTCTTCTAAACCATGATTTAGTGATGTAACTTCATTGTAATTTAGCTTCTTTTTCTTTTCTTATCGACATCTAGTAAGTGTTACTTAACAGTATAGGAAACCAAGATCAAGCAAGTTTAAATGCCCTATTCCGGGACACTAGTGAGTTTAGGGGCCACTCAGAATGGAAAGTTGTTGCTTAGTCACTAAGTCATGTCTAACTCTTGTGTGACCCCATAGACTGTAGCCCACCAGGCTCCTCTATCCACGAGATTTCCCAGGCAAGAACACCGGAGTGACTTGCCATTTCCTCTTACAGGGGACCTTCCCGACCCAGGGATTGGACTTGCCTCTCCGCCACCAGCAGGTGGATTCTTTTTCTACTGAGCCACCAGGGAAGCCCGAGAATGGAAAGTACCTCTGGGTTTATGTTTCGAATTCCGGTTGTTAAGCTGTAGGAGGGATCTGTCTTTGTTATGGCCCCCTGGTCTAGCTGCCCTTGGCGCTTCAGTGCAACAGAAGGGGTCAAGCCACTGGTCACTTATGCCTTCTTGGTAACCCCCCTGGGGGGTGATGGCGCTGGACCCCCAGCAGCAGGCACCTGGATCAGAGGCTACTGAGCAGATCACAGCTCAGGCCCCTGTTTCCTCGTATGTCTCCTGTCCCCGCCCCTGCTGACTCTGAACCTTTCAGCAGCTCAGCACGGCAAGCTTGACAGGACCTGTCTTCCTCCGCTGTTAATTTCACAGCCGGATGAGTAGAAAGGTAATTTATATGGGTCAGTCAGATTTAAAATGCTGCTGTGTCTCCTGACGAGGTGGAATGAGAGGATTTAAAAGAATTATTACTGCGGTCCAGAGCCGCACTCCGCGGTCTCTTCGCCACAGTCCTCTACCTTTTCCATTTGGTAAAGGCCCCACGTGGGCCCCACGTGTTGACTGTGGATTACAACCGAGATGAGAAGCAAGCCACTGGGGGAAGATTTTTGTTTTCATTTATTTTTAATTAATTGCAAATTTCCTCTTTCATTTGGCTTGCCACGCTCTGCAGAGCGCCGTGTCACAGCGGCTCTGCCAGCGTTAGGAGCCACTGCGCCGAACGGTGAGGGGCTCAGAAGTGCCAGCCAGCTGCTTTGCACTCAGTCCTCGGGGAAGGTTTGCAATATATTTGCATGCTCGGAATTCAGCTCCAAAGATGATCCCTGAGATGTTGTGGAAATCCCTTTCTCCCTTTAATTCTCTCCTTAAGTTGTAACATTCGTGATTGTAAATCTTTATTTAAAACATGGTGATTCAGTTTTATTGGGTAAGTAGAGTCTGGAGGCACTTGAAGGTGAAAGTCCACAGAGAGTTTTTCTTGCCTTTTAGGGTTTTATGGAAATCTCAGGAGCTAGTAGGTTTGTGTAAGAAAAAGATAATATTGAATGACAGAAGAGCAAAAAAAAAAAAAAACCCACACAAACAACACAACACAAAGACACCAACCAACCAACCAACAACAACAAAATTGAGAGATTGAGAGCTTGGGAACTGTCTCTTTGGGGATCAGAAGATGTGAGATGCATTCTGGCTCTGCCTTTGAATAACTGTTGCCATCACTGGCAAAATTATTTAAAAACCCTAATTCTCAGTTTCTTCATCTATAAAATAGTTGTTGTGAAAATTAAACACGACAATATATATGAACCATGTTGCGCCTCTGTTGCCTCGCTATAAATGTAGCAATTTGTTAATATCATCTAACAGGCAAACGGAAGCATTATCTAAATGCTGAATCTGCCTATCTTAAAATCTAAATTAAAAAGTTGCTGTTCCAACAAGATGGTCAGCTAGGGAAACAGAGACACCCTCTTGCTACAAATACCTGAAACACAGGAAGAATGTGTACCAATAACAACATTATAGCATATTTGAGCCCCCAAAGAAGAAATGGGCTACTCCCCACTCACAGTAACTGAAGAAAGGCCAGAAACTCAAGTGGCAACTGCATACATCGTGCACAGTCGTTTCAGTCGTGTCTGACTCTCTCTGACTCCATGGACTGGAGCCCACCGGGCGCCTCTGTCTGTGGCATTCTCCAGGCAAGAATACTGGAGTGGGTTGCCCCACCCTCCTCCTGGGAATCTCGCCTACCCAGGGATCCAATCCACTTCTCTTTCATCTCCTGCATTGCCGGTGGATTCTTTACCCACTGCGCCACTGGGTAAGCCCCCAGATGGCAATTGAGGGAGGCTAATTCTGTCTTGGGAAGGAGCATATGGTCCCTGAGAATCCAGATGCTTGGGATTTAACACTTAGTTGGAGTCAGAAGAGGGGGCCTTGGGTATAGGCAAGGAAACGAAGGTAAAACTGAAACCGTTGCCAAGAGTCAAGCCCCTGGAAGTGTGGTCAGTGTAAATGAAAAGCTGTCCTTAAGAAGACCACCCAGGCAGCATGAGGAGATGACAAGGAAGTGCAGAAGCTGAGCAGAAATGAAGATGTGTGCCCTGGAAGTCAGGGGCCCTTGGCTTTGCCTCCCTGGAGTTCGGATCTGATTTTACAATTCTTACTTTGTCTGGGAAACCCCAAACCTAGACATTTATGTACAATCTGTCCAAAGAAAATGAGTGAAATTTAGTGAAACGATGAAATTAATGAAACAGAAAAAAAATACTGATAATGAATGTCAACAAAACCAAATATTGGTTTTTTTGAAGAGATAAAACACAAAGATTTTGAGCTAGACTAATAAAGAAACAAAAAGAAGGTAGGCCTATCAGGGATTAAAAAACAACAACTGCAGATTGAATCTGTATACATATACTGTGTGTGCGTGCATGCGTGCATGCCTGTGTGTATGTATTTGGAAAATGTATGGTAATAAATTTGAAAGATTTAGTCAAAAGAACAAATTTTTTTTTTAATTCCAAATTTACCGAAATACCTGCACAGAAGATGCAGTGTTCTATACCTGTTAAAGAAATTGGATGAGTAGTTTTAAAAAAACAAAAACAGATAAAGTTAATCAGACACAGAGAGTTTTATAGGCAAGTCCTACACATTTGAGAAAGATATGATTAGTTTTTTAAACAAACTCAGGGAGTAGAAAAAAAGAAATGCTTTACCATTTGTTCCATGCTGCTGCTGCTACTAAGTCACTTTAGTCATGTCCGATTCTGTGCGACCCCATTGAGGGCAGCCCACCAGGCTCCCCTGTCCCTGGGATTCTCCAGGCAAGAACACTGGAGTGGGCTGCCATTTCCTTCTCCAATGCAGGAAAGTGAAAATTGAAAGTGAAGTCTCTCAGTCGTGCCCGACCCTCAGCGACCCCATGGACTGCAGCCTACCAGGCTTCTCTGTCCATGAGATTTTCCAGGCAAGAGTACTGGAGTGGGGTGCCATTGCCTTCTCCAACTTGTTCCAGGAGGACTCTAAAGACTTGAAACCCAAACTTTCAGAACTATAGCACCACAAAGAAAAACTGCTGTCTAATTTAATTTCTGAAAATGATGCAAAATATCAATAAACTATTAATAAAAAACAAAAAAATGTACTAAAATATATAGCATACCCAAGTGGGGTTCATTTGAAAAATACCAATCTTATTTAAATAAAACAAATCTATTAACTTTGTTCACCATATAAATAAATTGAAGTTGAAAATTATAATTATCCCAACCGATTCAGAAAAGTTATTTGATAAAATTCAGTACCTATTTATGATTTAAAAAAACAAAGACAATTCATACATTCATACCAAAATTGGGATAAGAGTAATTTTCCTTAATTTGATTTAGAATGTTGCTGCTGCTGATTAGTTGAGTGATATCCGACTCTTTGCAACCCCATGGACTGTTGCCCTCCAGGTTCCTCTTTCCATGGGATTTTCCAGGCAAGAATACTGGAGTGAGTTGCCATTCCTTCTCCAGGCGATCTTCCTGACTCAGGGATCGAACCCAAGTCTCCTGCATTGGCAGGTGGATTCTTTACCACTGAGCCACCTGGGAAAACTTAGATATACAATATCAACCAAAAATTTATAGCAATGTAATTCTTAATGGGGAAACATTAGAAACTCCCTTTAAACACCTTGTAAATGATGCTTAGTATCACCACTTAATTTTAATATTCTACTGGAGATTTTAGCCAGTGTAGTAAGACACTTTAATTACTGAAAAAACTTTTAATATGAAAAATTCATAAAAAGAAAAAAATAGTTATTATTGCTAATGATACAATTGTCTACATGGGCAAATATAAGAAAATCTGCAAACTATTAGTAGCAATAATAGTTTATCCCAATTTGTGGATTCAAAACCAATGTGTAAAATCAGTAGTATCTCTTCAGAGACTCCATAAAATGCAGCAAATGGACCTAAAGGCAAATCTAATGAGCAAGTGTGATATGTTTATAAAGGCTATTTCAAAATTCTCCTGAAAGACCCAAAAGAAGAGTTAAACACATAGAGAGAAGACATATGGAAGGACTAGAATATTTACTCTTAGAAGGGTTATAGGTCTCTAATTGATTTATAAAGTAAATTTAGTTTCACAGACTTTATAAGATGATCCTTAATGTCATACAAAGGTAAAAAGCACCAAGAGTAGCCTAAAATAATTTTATAGAAAGAGATGGAGATTAAGGTGGAGAAAAGAGAAGGATAAAAAGAAGAGATCCTACCAGGAGTAAAATGTACTCTATAATTGTAACAAATTAAGCAGAGTTATTGACATGGGAAGAAACAAATAGATCAACAGAAGAGACTAGATTCGTAGAAACAGACCCATCTCTAGGTAGATATCTAGCATTGTTGTTTAGTTGCTAAGGCATGTCCTACTTTTGGGATCCCTTGGACTCTAGTCTGCCAGGCTCCTCTGTCCATGGGATTCTCTAGGCAAGAATACTGGAGTGGGTTGCCATTTCCTTCTCCAGGGGATCTTCCCAACACAGGGATTGAACCCTGCCTCACATTTACAGGTGTATTCTTTACCGCTGAGCCTTGAACATTCATGGGGGAAAGTTGGACTCATTATAGCATAGTGGTGTTATGACAATGGGCTATCCTGCCTGACAAATAGATGGAGGAAAAGTGGATATAGTGACAGATTTTATTTTCTTGGGCTGCAAAATCACTGCAGATGGTGACTGCAGCCATGAAATTAAAGTAAGCCACTGTGCTTACTCCTTGGAAGAAAAGCTATGACAAACCTAGACAGAGACAAAATCAAAAGCAGAAACAGCACTTTGCTGACAAAGGTCCGTACAGTCAAAGCTATGGTTTTTCCATGAGTCAAGTATGGATGTTAGAGTTGGGACATAAAGAAAGCTGAGTGCCAAAGAATTGATGCTTTTGAACTGTGGTGTTGGAGAAGACTCTTGAGAGTCCCTTGGACTGCAAGGAGATCCAACCAGTCCATCCTAAAGGAAATCAGTCTTGAATATACATTGGAAGGACTGATGCTGAAGCTGAAACTCGAATACTTGACCACCTGATGTGAAGAACTGACTCATTGGAAAAGACCCTGATCCTAGGAAAGATTGAAGGCAGGAGGAGAAGGGAATGACAGAGGATGAGATGGTTAGATGGCATCACCCACTCGATGGACATGAGTTTGAGCAAGCTCCGGGAGTTGGTGATGGGTAGGGAAGCCTGGCATGCTGCAGTCCATGGGGAGCAAACAGTTGGACACGACTGAGTGACTGAACTGAACTGAACTGAGATTAAAATCTAAATATAAAAAGCAAACCTTTAAAACTCAAAAATAATAAAGAATAATGTTTTATAATGTCAGGTAAGAGATATTTCTTAAACAACAAGTAAAAATAGCAAAACAAAATGGTGATAAATTTGACTTCATTAAATTAAAAGCCTGCATATGATAAAATATAAACAGAGCAAAAAAGCAACCCATACTGAGAAAAGGTATTTTCCATCTATATAAGTGACAAAGGAATAGTATTTAGAAAACATAAAGACTGCTATAAATCAATGAGAAAAATGATCCATTAGAAATGGAAAAAGCATATGAAAAAGCAATTCACATAAGGAGAAATGGGGTATTGCATACCTATATGAAAATATGCTCAATTTCACTGTTACATAGGGAATAGAAATTAAAATAATATCATTGGTGATATTATTTCATCACCAAGAGATAAGAAAGACACATCTGACATCACTAAATGTTGGTATGAATTCATGTAATACTTTTGTTGCTAACTTGCTAAGTCACTTCATTCGTGTCCGACTCTGTGTGACCCCATAGACGGCAGCCCACCAGACTCCCCCGTCCCTGGGATTCTCCAGGCAAGAACACTGAAGTGGGCTGCCATTCCCTTCTCCAATGCATGAAAGTGAAAAGTGAAAGGGAAGTCGCTCAGTCGTGAAACCGTGGACTGCAATGTAATGCTAGGAGAAGGATAAATTGGCACAACTACTTTGGAAAACAGTGTTTCACTGTTAGAATGCATGGAAATGCAAGTATCCTTGAATTCTAAAATTCCATTTCCAGTTATATAGCTTAGAAAAACTTTACACATATGTACACATATGTACATATGTCATATACTAAAATTTCATTGCAGCACTGGAATGGAAACAATGTAACTGTACCTTAATAGAACACTGGAAAGATAAGCTGAGTTTATTACACAATAAATGTTGTACAGTGATAAACACTCTTAAAGTTAAATGTACAATATTTTAAAGTTAAAATGAATTGACTATATCTCGTATATCCATTTGAAAAAGATCTCATGAGTAGCATGTTTAATGAAAAAACAAGCTGTAAAAGGATAAATGCAATAGTATTATCCTTTGTACATGCTTTAAAACTTCCTCAAAGAATAACATGTTATTTATTCGTATATGTATATGTTGTAAATTAAAAGGCAAAGATATTTACATTCTTTATCAGGGTGCTTGTCACTTGAGAGAGAGGGGCAGGAATGCACATTGCTGATGGAGCTTTATCTGAGCCTGGATGTTTTGTATCTTAAAAAAACTTATATAACAAAGGGGAATATTAAGCAAATGTGATCAAACAGCATTTTCAATATGATGAGTGAATATAGGATGGTCATATTTTTAAAAATTTTCTGTTATTTGGAAATATTTCATAATTAGAACCAAAATTTTACAAAGCTCTTAAAAGTATTTTCTACATCTGAGATAAAGCTAACAGCCTTCTTCTTCCCATGAGGTTTGGATGTGCCTCTAGTTCCCTCATCAGTCTTTGCAAATCATTGATATGCACAGGATGAAATTGTTTCCCGCCAGTATTTTGTTACAACTTAATACCTGTAGTTTTTTTTTTTTTTTAATCAAAGCAGTAGCTTTTCCATTTCCCCAATTTGGAAGAATATTCTAATATTAATTATGCTTTTTTAATCTGAGTATGCTTTTTGGAGGTGCTGTAGTCGCTCTCTGCAATCCCATCTCACCTTGCCCTGTTGTGAATGACAGATAAAAAGAATTAGGAGTGTGTGCATATTTTCCTGAAAGCTCATTAACAGCAAGTCTGGGTGATAAGCAAACAAGTGTCAGAACTGGAATCAGGAGCCCTGGCTTCTCTCTGTACAGTAACTGTAGGATGGTCTTCTGTGCTGGTGTTTTTTTTTTGTTTGTTTGTTTTTTATCATTAAAGTGGAAGTGTGGACTTATTTATAAATCCTTTCCAGTTCTTGGTTTTATAAATTTATGAAATATGTGCATAAAGTCAATCATAAAACTAAGTGCTGACTGGAATATATGAATTGAGGAGGTCGTTTGTCTCACAGTCCTCTGTCTCTGCCAGAGTGTCACTGTTTCTGATGAAGGTATTGGCGGCTGAAATTTAAAAACAAATATTTTTCTGAAGAAGTGATGCCGTTGTTGTTCATTAACTGGCTTTTAGATACGCATGTCAAGTTGCTGACTCCCTGACAGATTCTGGGACAGAAAGTAAGTAGTTTTTTGATCAATAGGTGAGCTAGGAGGAGATCCTTGCCATTTTGAAGGATACACAGGGCACTTGTTTTGGAGAAGGAGATGGCACCCCACTCCAGTCCTCTTGCCTGGAAAATCCCAGGGACGGAGGAGCCTGGTGGGCTGCAGTCCATGGAGTCACGAAGAGTCGGACACGACTGAGCAACTTCACTTTCACTTTTCACTTTCATGCACTGCAGAAGGAAATGGCAACCCACTCCAGTGTTCTTGCCTGGAGAATCCCAGGGACGGGGGAGCCTGGTGGGCTGCCGTCTCTGGGGTCGCAGAGTCGGACACGACTGAAGCGACTCAGCAGCAGCAGCAGCAGCAGCAGGGCACTTGTTTAATCGTTCAATCGTGTCCAGCTCTTTGAAGCCCTATGGATTGTAGCCCTCCAGGCTCTTCGGTCCATGGGATTTTTCAGGCAAGAATACTGGAGTGAGTTTCCATTTCCTGCTCCAGGGGATCTTCCTGAACCAGGAACTGAACCTGAGTCTCCTGCTTGGCAAGCGGATTCTTCACCACTGAGTCCCTGGCCCAGGACCCTGCGGGCTTGGACATAGTGGATCCTGAATAGCAGGGAAACAGAAGCGTGGAGAGAGGAGGCTGGGGCAGAGCCAAAGACAAGCATTGCTGCAGTGCCTAAGAGCAGCTCCCAGAATCCCGTCCTGAATTCCAGTTCACGAGGAACTGCCTGTGGGAGGCAGAAGGAGTTTAGACTTTTTTTTGTAATCAGAAAGCGTGTTTTGAAATCTTTGCATCTGTTACGGGGTGGAATTCCTGTCTTAGGTGAAGTCGAAGAGGAGCCACTGGTTAAATTGCCGAAGAAACTACCACAGCAAATGTGCCCCCTCACCAGTTCGGCGATCCTGGAACTGAGCCTAGTGCTCTGTTAAGAGTTACCTTAAGGCTACATTAGATTTCAATTAAAAACGTAGAGGAAACAGTGGTTCAGAAACTTTCACAACGAGCCATCTACTCTTTTATCTTATAAGAACTTCTGAATTGGTTTAGAATTTTTCAAGGATTCTACAGGAGTGATTTAAATGTAATTTCCTGGAGTCTTAATTGCTAATTATTTTAACTAAGAGCTCTAAATTAGACATTCTATGTGTTTAGTATCTGTTTTCAAAAGTGGTGGAATCTAATCAGCCGCGTAAGGACAGTGACCTCAGAAAGACAGAATCGCCAGCCTTAACTGTGCCGAGAACTCACTGTCCACTTAAGTGCAGTACTACCTTTGACTGCTGGAAAGTTTTGGAACTTAAAGTTCAGTGGATTTAAAGATGACTTTACATTTTATTTCCTGACAGGCTGACCTGGTCTGTTAACCAAAATCAACTTTTATTAAAAAAAAAAAAATTGAGATTGCTGGTTTGGGGCTTAGATGGCCACTCATCTTTTTTTTTTTTTCTTCTGCGTTATCATACCCTAAATGCCATTCTTACAGTTAGTTATGCTTTTCAGGGCTCCCCTGATGGCTCAGCGGGTAAAGAATGCGCTTGCAGGGCAGGAGACACAGGACCCAGGAGACACAGGTTCGATTCCCAGGACAGCAAAGATCCCCTGGAGAAGGAAATGGCAACCCATTCCAGTACTCTCGCTTAGAGAATTCTATGGACAGAGGAGCCTGGCGGGCTACAGTGCATGGGGTCTCAAAGAGTCGAACATGACTGAGTGAATAACACTTTCCACTTTCTTTCCATTTCTTTGTCAATCCTATCAAGGAAGCTATATATACACACACACACACACATATATATATAAATGACCTGCATCTCCTGAATTCCCTGCATTAGCAAGCAGATTCTTTACCATTAGCACCTTCTGGGAAGCCCAGAGTGATCCTAAGGAGGGCAAATCTAATCATGCCACTTCCCAAATTAAAACTCTCCCATGAGTCACCATTAGGATAATTCAGACTCCTCCATTTCCCTTTTATGGGATGTATATCGGCAAAAACTTACAGTAGTCACTCCCTACCAAGGGAGTAGGTTATATACTTGAAAGTATAGTATTTCAATACTTAAGAATGTATAGTTCAATCAAATGCTTTAAGAATATAGGCAGGTAACCCATCCTGCCATTAAAAAAATGACCTACTAAAGTTTTCCTCCCCACATTTTGGTACCCTAAATAATTTTAGGAAGAAACATCCGACTGACTTCAGTCAGAAGCTGGGCAGGATTTTAACTTGTGCTGTGAGTGCTCAGACTTGCTGCGTGCCCTCCACACTGTTGGAAAGAAGGAAAAGGCAATTCAGTAGACAGCTGACAAAACCTCCAGGTAAGGGGAGGGCTGGGACTGAGACACTCATCCTAGCTGTCCACAACCCGGTGTTTCCTGCTTCCAAGAGTTGTTTGGAAAAGAGAGACGAGATGGGGGGCTGTAGGCCTGCCAGATCTGCTGTAGCGCCAGAGGTGAGAGGCAATGGTTATGGACAGTCTGTTGCACAACTGCCAAACATTACAGAGTTCTCATCCAGATTTCATGGGACGTGGTCACTGCCTGGGGAAATTTCTTAGGAGTTCACTGATCTTCGGCAGTGGGTCATGTTGGAGCTCTCAGGTGGGCCTCCTAGAACCTGGGCAATAAGCAAGAATGGTAGTGTTGGCCAGACTAGTATGAAATGCAACCTCCCCAGTCAAGTGATGTGGTATTCTCCTCCAGACTTAATGCTCTCTCTTTCCCATGGTCCTTAGTGTAGGCAGTTCAATCTGTCTCTCTCTCATCATGCCAATAGATTTCTTACTGATATCTGTGCATCTAGACTGCAGACAGCTACTAGAATGATATCTGTGCATGTGCTCAGTCATGTCCAACTCTTTTTGACCCCATGGACTATAGCCTGCCAGGCTCCTCTGTCCATGGAATTTTCCAGGCAAGAGTACTGGAGTAGGTTGCCATTTCCTCCAGAGGATCTTCCCAACCCAGGGATCGAACCTGCATCTCCTGAATTCCCTGCATTGGCAGGCAGATTCTTTATCATTAGCACCATCTGGGAAGCCCAGAGTGACCCTAAGGAGGGCAAATCTAATCATGCCACTTCCCAAATTAAAACTCTCCCATGAGTCACCATTAGGATAATTCAGACTCCTCCATTTCCCTTTCCTGGTCTCTCTAGCCTCATCTCTGGGCCATGGTGACCTTTCCTCAGTGTCCCAACTTGCCAAAGTACTCACTTTCATTTCTAGGTTTTCACAGTACCATCTACTCTGCCAGGAACACTCTTCCTCTCAGACATTGTACCCTGCTTTGGACCTGCTAATTCTCCCTTGACTTGCACTTAGCAGGTGAAATGCTACACAATACACTTAGCAATTAATTCCTGTATCATTTGTTGCTCTCTCTGACGTGGGGTTGAAAACCTGTCGGTCTTATTCTGTCCTGTCCCTGAGTATATATTCAGTAGCCATTTGATGAAAGAATAAGAGTTAATTAGGGACCATTTAATCCTTGGGCACTAAAAAGATAAAGTTAGTTACTGTAATCAGATCAAAACTAGGCCTTCTGCCCACACTGTATTAACTTCTGACTCAGAGCAGATGCTAACATTATATCAAAGAATCAACTGGAGAATAGTGAATATAATCCATCATTTTTAGACACCAAGCAGAAGCAAAAACCTTAGTGCATTTAGCAGAGAAATTATCCTGACAACTGTGCATCATACATTTTTTCTCAGACTCAAACTGTTCACACTGTGTGATTATTCATCCCCAGCCTTTTCTTTATCTGCTCACTGCAAAAGCATCTGCTTTTATTTTTTTTTTCCTGTGAATTCAAGGAAAACATAGGCATTTCATGATGTACCTGTATCTATATTTAGGGACCAGCCTATTAACTTTCCATGTAAATTTCCCAGTTTAGCAACTCATCTTCTCAGGCTGCTCAAGTCTCTCCTAATCAATAGGTTCAACTCCCCAGGAATAGGATATTCATTTCTCTTTAAAAAAAAAAATTAGGTTGAGTGTTTAGATGATTGCATTCATTTGCTAAATCTACTGTAACAAAATAACAAAGACTGAATGACTTAAGCCACCGAAATATATCGTCTCTCAGTTCTAGAGGTGGGAAGTTGGAGATCAAGGTGTCAGCAGATTTGGTTCCTTCAGAGGCTATGGGGAAGAATCTGTTCCATGCCTCTTGCTTAATTTCTAGTGCTTTGCAGGCAATCTGATGTTCTTTGTCCTGTAGAAACAGCACCCTGACGTCTGCCCTCAACTTCTCATGATGTTCTCTGTATTGTTCAGTTGCTAAATTGTGTCTGACTCTTAGAAACCCCATGGACTGCAGCATTCCAGGCCCCCCTGTCCTTCACTATCTCCTGCAGTTTGCTCAGACTCATGTCCATTGAGTCGATGATGCCATCCAACCATCTCATCCTCTTTCATCCTTTTCCTCTTGTATGTATGTGAAGTCGCTCAGTCATGTCCGACTCTTTGCGACCCCATGGGGTGTAGCCTATCAGGCTCCTCCTTCCGTGGCATTTTCCAGGCAAGAGTGCTGGAGTGGATTGCCATTTCCTTCTTCAGGGGATCTTCCCGACTCAGGAATCGAACCCAGGTCTCCTGCATTGCAAGCAGATGCTTTACAGTCTGAGCCACCAGGGAAGTCACACTGTTGTATATATATCAATGTCCAAATGTCTCTGTTTGTAAGGATACCAGTCATATTGGGTTAGAGGCTTATTCTACTCTAGTCTGACCTCACCTTATCTATCAAGGTTGTATTTCCAGATAAGGGCACATCCTAAGGTTTTGGGGATCAGGATTTCAACACATGAATTTTGGAGGCACATAATTCAACCCATGATAGTTATGACTAACAGAAACTTTCACATAAGTGAAAAATAGACTTCATTGCAAAGGTATAAGGAAATTTTGAAAGGTTTTAGTGACTGGGACTGCTCAAGAGCCTGTCCCAGACCCTGCAGCTGGGAAGACGGGCTCTGTTTCTTCCATCCTTGAACAGTGCAAGTCAAGGTTCAAGATCCTAGAGGAGAACATTCCACTGGCCAAGCTTGGGTCACATGCCCATTCCTTGGCAGCATATGGTTAGATGGTATGATGATGGTAGGATATTTTGGCAGAAGGACTCTCTATAGTTTCCATAGTGAGAGAACAAGCACTTAGATCTACTGTCCTGCAAAGTCTGCCCACAAGGAACTGGTGAAGGTGTTTCCATTAAAGAAATCTGGAATCTGGGAGTGTTAGGGGAAATGGATGCCAAACTAAGTTGAGAAACACACTTCCTCTGAACCTCAGGACCTTCTTTGGTGAGGTGGCAATCATAGCTGATGGGGATCATACAGGGTATGTATGAGATGAAGGTCAGATGTGTTTGCCAAGTGCAATTCAAGCTACTTGAGAATGTGTGTGCATCTGCGGTGATACACACACTACCTTGCATTTGTATTTATAATTGGATTTTTCTAGCTGGTTACTTCCATCTTCAAAACCATCGTACTTTACACCTTGCTTCCTATGCTCCAGAAATCCATCTAAGTAGTTCTAGAATTCCCAGGCAACCTGTCATGTGCTCAAGACAGCTTTGCCAACTTCCTTTGTGAGGACCTCTTGTTGATGGCATTTGTCTGTCAGTTCCTCAAAGAAGACACTTCCCTTCTGCCTCAATTGCTCATGCTTGCTGAGAAGAAGCTATGTCTGCTCCATGCATACATGCTGGCAGTCTGATCCCTGGGTCTTCTGGACTTCTGTCTAGCTCAAAGTACTAAAAATTCCCCAGGGGACATTAGATTTGGGAAGTGAAATCACACGTGTGCGTCATGGCCTCTTCCGCCACCTTGTTGGCCATGCAATGAACACTTGGGGTTGCTTGGTAGGTCACGGGAGTAACCCCTGCCGGCATCTAAAATGTGACTTGGCAAGATTGGAAGGTATTATTGGATTAACTCAAGGATCAGTAAATTAGAAAATTTACTTCAGAGATTAAACAATCTTTTATTGTGACTGCGCTTACCATTTCACTCAAGTCTTTGCTAATAAAATTTGTACGGTAGCCAGTGAAAGTAGTGAGGGAGATTACAATTTTGAGAGTTTGGGAAATTTGTTCATGTCGGAAATTTGTTCATGTCAGAAATTCACCGTACACATCAAAGCTCAAGACTCTGTAAATAATTGTGACAGATGATATCATGAGGCTATTGATTTTTTTCCAAACTGGAAAGTTATACTCTGTCCTGGTTTTGTGCTTTCCACCATAAATGTTTGATATACCCACACGTGGTCTTTTTGGCTCCTTCCCCTCACACCACATGTGGCTTGTAGCTACCACACTGGAACAGGCAGACGTAGATTATGAGGTGTTGCTAAATTATCTCTCAAGTTTCTTCCAGGCCTAACATTTTTTTAAAATGGAATCTATACGGTCTCCATAAGTAGAAATATCTAGATAGCATAGTCAGAAGAAGAGAAGGGTATTGGGTATTTGGGCAGGAGGGACTTGGTCAATATGGCTAGTAAATAGGCTGGTACTTGGTACAAAATTAAAAATTCTCAAGGGTGGGAGCTGTCATTAATCTTAAAGATGGTGCCTTTAATTATACAAACGTAAAATTTAAGTGACTTTGATTAATTAAAGCTGGAGTTTTTCCAGTCACCTTATCACAATTTATCCAGGATTCACTGCATACAAAGCAGTTTGTCAGAAAGGGATGTGTGTGTGCGTGTGTGTTCAGTAGCTCAGTCGTGTCTGACTCTTTGTGACCCATGGACTGTAGCCTGCCAGGCTCCTCTGTCCATGGGATTTTCCAGGCAAGAATACTGGAGTGAGTTGCCATTTCCTTCTTCAGTTGGATCTTCCTGACCCTGGGATCAAACCCATGTCTCCTGCATTGGCAGATGGATTCTTTACCATTGATTCATCCGGGAAGCCTATAAGAAAGGGATAACAGACGCCAAAAGCATGTGCTGCTTTGTATGTGGTCAGGGACACCCTGTAATGCAAGTTGCTGTTCACGCAACCAGAAAACTTTCAAGCACAGTTCTTTCTCCAGCTTAGTTTCAAATTGAACAAACACAAGAGTACTTGTAGAGAGAAATTCTCCTTGAAAGTGCACTCTTCCAGTGATGACCAGCAGGTCCACTGACAGCAGCAGGACTGAGTGTCTGAATCAGACTGGCTGATTACCTTAATCACCTTAATCATAGAATCTACTCTCTCTGGGAACGGGCTCAACAGAGAGCATGGCAGAACAGCCTCTCTAAGCTGAAAAGTTCTCGTTAGAATGTATTCGGAGGCATTTAATGAACAGCTGACAATTTATATTAGGGACAAGAAAATTTTAAAGCTTTGCCAATCCTCTGATAGTTCTTCTGTTAGTGATGAAGAGTTTTCCCAGAATCTCTTCCTTAGAGTACATGGTGTATTCTTGAGAAGGGCCGCTGACGTCACAAGATGAGCATCTCTGCCCTGACGGCTCATGAACTGTTTAGAGGTAAAAACTGGAAATCTTTTTTTCTGGTCCTCCACTTTGCAGCCCCATTAATCCACATATATTTGGGAATGAGGAGTGGACCTTGATACCCACTCCCAGAATAAGAAGCAGGACCTCAGATATTCCTTATTATAATACTTCTAAGTGGATCCCTTAGTAGATCTCCACTGGGGTAGACTACCTGAATATTTAAGGTATATGCCAAATTTATTATTTTTTTTAAAATGGTGCATTAGTATATAAGGAATAGCCATAACAAAATGAACTGGTGCACTCATGCCAGTAAACTTGTTGTTGGAATGCATATCTTCTCATGATTGTATAGGTTTGAGCTTATGTGAGTAGGTCATCAGGAAATGTTTATTTTCTCCTGGCACTGACTTTTGTTAAAAGTCACCACAGCAATAATGGTGATAAAGGTTATGCTGTATTGCCCAACAATTAGATTTTTTAGATTCAATTATCAATAATTATTCAATTATTGTTTATGATTATCAATTCTATTCTTTAAATAGCAAGCATTAATATCAAGTAATTAATATTAGACAAATCTTAAAGAATATTATGAATTTTTGTTATAGCTCTCACTAATTTGCTATAAATTACCAGAAAAATTAATTGTCCCATAATGACTAAGAACCTTAATCAGGTTAGCAATATTTGGGTTTGAATTCTGTGTCTCATGTCCTTCTACGACCAGGTAAATTTCTAAACCTGTGTTTTCCAGTTTCCCTGTCTATAAAATAAAGATAATAACATAGTAACTCACAATATTTTCTGTGAGAATTAAATGAGTAAATATATGTAAAGTGATTAGGATAGTATCTAGAACAAAGTAAAAAATGAGTAAAGGGTAACTAATTAGCAGTGGTATTATTGTACTTTTTTAACCAGTCCTTGAGAATTGCCATTTTCCAAGCGTGGTTCTAATTTTTAAATTTTAGGTCATTTACTTTTCAGAACATTGTTCAGTTCAGTTCAGTCACTCAGTCGTGTCCGACTCTTTTCGACCCCATGAATCACAGCACGCCAGGCCTCCCTGTCCATCACCAACTCCCAGAGTTCACTCAGACTCGTGTCCATCGAGTCCGTGATGCCATCCAGCCACCTCATCCTCTGTCGTCCCCTTCTCCTCCTGCCCCCAATCCCTCCCAGCATCAGAGTCTTTTCCAATGAGTCAACTCTTCGCATGAGGTGGCCAAAGTACTATGCTAAAGCTGAAACTCCAGTACTTTGGCCTCCTCAGAACATTGTAGAACACATTTATTTAAAACAAAATAATTAAGGTTGAGCTTGAACACAGCACTCACTTTTTGGCTGTCACTGATCTGTGCCTTTCACGAACTTCTCCCATTTAACCAGCCCAAGAGCCTGGTGCTGTAGGTACTATGGTTATCCCCATTTTACAGGTGGGAAACTGAAGCACAGAGAGGGTAAAGAACTCACTTAAGTTTCCCAAATAGTCATAATGGAGCCAGGATAGACATCCTCTCAGCTCCTTTGGATGATGCTATTTTAGTACCGTCTCTGCATTTGAGATTTAATATCCAACATTTTCTAGAAATTTTCTAGAATAAATTAATGTTTTCTTCTTATAAAGAAATATTTTTCTTTTAAATCTCTTAAGTAAGAAAGAAAGAAAATGTAAGAAAACCTGTTAGTAGAAAGATATCATCCTGAAAGAAAAACCAGCATCTAGTGCCAGGGACAGGAAGGAAGAGTGAAAAGTAACAGAAAAATCACCATTTTAGACCAATTAAAAATGGACTAGGGAATCTGGCACGTACTTGACTCTGCAATAGAATGGGTCTAAATAAAAAACCAACACCGTTCAGACACAAGAGTAATAGGTTCTAGACATTGTAAAAACCAATTTTGGGGGGAAACTATATGCTATTGTAACATCAAAAAATTTGAGGACTATGAGGTAAATATTCCTGAAGTAATTAGACCTGGTGGGTAACTATATTTTACAATATACAATTAGGATAATAAATGTGTTATTTCACATCACTTATTGCCTGTGATAGCATTTTAGTTAACTGCTGAATCGATGATTCTAAATCTCCAGGCATATTACAAACAAGTTTTCACAAAAGCTAGACCCATCTATACTTTCACTAGATGTGAAGCTGATAGTCTATATCACCACACCTTCGCCAGTCTTGAATTAAATTATTGTATTTTTAAATTTGTCTTTATTTCATTAAAATAATTATATTTTTAATTTCCAAATTACTATAAAGTTGAATAGGTCCTTGGACTCATTCATAGGTAGTTTTCTTCTCAGTATCATCTGCCTATGCCGATATTTCAATGTTAATCACGTTTCTTCGTGATTTAAATCAACTCTTTCTATAATAATGATGTGAGCTTCCCTGGTGGTTCAGATGGTAAAAAAAATCCACCAGCAATGCAGGAGATGTGGGTTCAATTCCTGTGTCAGGAAGTCCCCTGGAGAATCCTATGGACAGAGCCTGGTGGGTTACAGTCCATGGGGTTGCAAAGTATCAGACACAACTGAGCAAATTTCACTTTCACTTTTTCTATAATAATGCTATACATATTTTAATTTTTGTGACTATTCTACTATGTTTTCCATTTGCAATTTAAATTTGCTTATGACTTTTTTCATAAGTATGTTTTATTTTTATTTTTTTAATTTAAATTTATTTATTTTAATTGGAGGCTAATTACTTTACAATATTTTATTAGTTTTGCCATACATCAACATGAATCCGCCACAGGTGTACACATGTTCCCAATCCTGAAGCCCCCTCCCACCTCCCTGCCCATACCATCCCTCTGGGTCATCCCAGTGCACCAGCCCCAAGCATCCTGTATCCTACATTGAAACTGGACTGGCAATTTCATTTCTTATATGATATTATACTTGTTTCAATGCCATTCTCCCAAATCATCCCACCCTCATCCTCTCCCACAGAATCCGAAAGTCTGTTCTATACATCTGTGTCTCTTTTGCTGTCTCGCATACAGGGTTATCGTTACCATCTTTCTAAATTCCATATATATGTGTTAGTATACTGTATTGGTGTTTTTCTTTCTGGCTTACTTCACTCCGTATAATAGGCTCCAGTTTCATCCACCTCATTAGAACGGATTCAAATGTATTATTTTTAATGGCTGAGTCATACTCCATTGTGTATATGTACCACAGCTTTCTTATCCATTCATCTACTGATGGACATCTAGGTTGCTTCCATGTCCTGGCTATTATAAACAGTGCTGCAGTGAACATTGGGGTACATGTGTCTCTTTCAATTCTGATTTCCTCGGTGTGTATGCCCAGCAGTGGGATTGCTGGGTCATAAGGCAGTTCTATTTCCAGTTTTTAAGGAATCTCCACACTGTTCTCCATAAACTGCATAAGTATGTTTTAAAATGAAGCCACTACAATACTGTAATTAGCCTCCAATTAAAATAAACAAATTAATTTTAAAAAATTAAAAAAAATAAAATGAAGCTATATAGTGACTTATTCATAAATATCATAACCAAATCTTCCATTTGCTTTAATAAAGCAAATATTAACATGCAAATATAACATGTTATATTTGCTTTAATAATTTGTTTAATAAGTTAAATTTAACTTAACATTTAACAATCACGGCCATCCAACTGAAGCTTTCCTGGCAGCTCAGATAGTAAAGAATCTGCCTGCCATGCAGAACTGGGTTCAATCCCTGGGTGAGGAAGATCCCCTGGAGAAGGGAATGGCTACCTACTCCAGTATTCTTGCCTGGAGAATCCCATGGATAGAGGAGCCTGGTGGGCTACAGTCCATGGGGGCACAAAGAGCCAGGCACAAGTGAGTGGCTAACACTAATCACAGCAATAAGGGGACAGGCATAGCAAAGTCTATCATCTAGACTAGCATTATCAGCTATTGGCGTCAACGTACTGAAAAAAAGGGTATATGAAATGCTTAAAAGTGGTCAGAGGTTATCCTTGTGGTAAATCAGCATATATGTAAAGGACATATACACTTTTCTCCCCTTCACTATTCTTACTAATACCTTAATATTTCCTTCTTGTTCTGTTACATCCATGTTCAAACTGCCTTAGAAATTCTTTGCATATACATTGGAATATAATTCAGCCTTCAAAAAAAAATCCTGCTATTTATGATAACGTAGATAGACCTTGAGGGCATTATGCTAAGTGAAATAAATCAGACAGAGACAGACAAATACTTCATGGTATCACTACTGTGTGGAATCGGAAAACAGAAGTTTGTAGAAAAAAGGACTGGAATGCTGATTAGCAGGGGTTAGAAAATGGAGAAAATGGGACAGGCAGCACACACTTTCAGGTCTAAAATGAATGTGATCAGAGGGGATTGAACTGTCAACTATAGTTGATAGTCACCTAAATTGAAATTTGCTGAGGGGGTAGAATGTAAATGTTCTCACCAGGAAAGAAAAGAAAAAGAAAAAAGAAAACAAGATAAGGGAGGTGATGGATGTGTTAATTAACTAAATGAGGGGAATTCTTTCACAAATGTGTGTGTCTATCAAATTACCATGATGTAAACTTTAAATACATTATAATTTTACATGCCAATTATAACCTCATAAAGCCTAAAGTAAAAAGATGAGTAACTTCTGGGAATCTAATATATAGCATGGTGATTATAGTTAACGTTACTTTATGATATCCTTGAATGTTGCTGAGAAAGTGGATCTTATATATTCTTACCACAAAACAAATTATAATTAGGGAAAGATTGAAGGCAGGAGGAGAAAGGGACAACAGAGAATGAGATGGTTGGATGGCATCACTGACTCGATGGACATGAGTCTGAACAAGCTCTGGGAGTTGGTGATGGACAGGGAAGCCTGGTGTGCTGCAGGCCACGGGGTCACAGAGTCAGACACGACTGAGCGACTGAACTGAACTGAGGTGATGGAGGTGCTAGCTAGTCCTTCTGTGGTCATCGTTTTGTGATATGTAATATATCAAATACACCTTAAACCCATACACCTTAAACTTATGTAATGTTATATGCCAATTAATTTCAATAAATCTGGAAAAAATCTTTTCTAGAATGTATCTATATTCGATTGTAGTGTTGGAGCTTCAATACCCTGCCTTCTCTATCACCTCATTTCTTCTGCACTGTTTTTGTTTTCTACCTGTAGATTTTCCTTGTTTGTCTTTTCAGGCCAATAGTTTCACTGAAAGATGAAAATACAAAGAGAAATATCTCCAGTTTCTCCATTGCATTTGAAAAGTGCAAATAAATATCCCAAGGGCTCTTCTTCGGGGGACAGAATGGGGCTCTTTTCCATGTCACTCTGCACATGAACCTTGCATACATAATTTTCCTGTGTTCTTAGAGAATAAGAACTTTTGACACAGAAAGCTCTGCAGAGACTGCTCATTATTTCATTTCTGTTTGAAACTTAGGTGAGGCTCCCAACCAAAAGAAGACTGTGCTTTGAAAAAAATCACTCCGTTTCAGCAGGACAACATCTGGATCAGCTCGAGAGGCAGGCTGGAAGTCTTGACAAATAAGATCGATGGGCAAGCAGATGAGCACTGGGTCCCGCCAGAGCTTGCCAGAAACTGATAGATGTTGGTGAGAATTGTTATTATCTTGGTCTCCTCTTGTCCAAACTTCGAGTCCCAAATCAAGCTCTCTGCTCAGCTACCAGTGGTGCACCATGGCCCAGGTGAAGCTGCGTGGTCAGCCTGTTAGTGGAAAAGTGCAAACGACACTAGGCCATCCTCTTTTAAAAAAAAAAAAAAAATTACTGATTTACTTGCTTGTTTATTTTGGCTGTGCTGGGTCTTCATTGCTTCTTGGCCTTTTTTCTGGTCGTGGCGACTCTCTAGTTTCAGCGTGCAGGGTTCTCGTTGCAGCAGCTTCTCTGTGGAGCACGGGCTCTTGAGCACATGCTCAGAAGTTGTGGTGCACAGGCTTCGCTGGCCTCCGCATGTGGGATCTTCCCATGTCTCCCGCCCTGGCAGGCAGATTCTTGTCCACTGAGCCACCAGGAGGCCCCGGCCTCTCGTCTTATGCATAACTCCAAGTGCCTCTTCCAGCGTTCGCTTCAGATTCCTTCCACTTGTTTTCATGAAGGCCTCAGGGAGGAATTCTCATGGCTCTTCCTAAAGAGGAAAACTGGGCTGATTCAAATAATCCTGCAGGTTAAATTTTGTTCCTTCAAGACACTTTGTTTCATACTTGTTCAGCGTTTTAAAGGAGTGTTGTCTGTGTTGATTCACTTGGTGCACAGCTGTCTATACCTGGCAGTGTCAGTACGGCGGAAAATTCATTTCCTCATCCAGATGTTTTTCTACTCCAGTTCTCCCATACTGGGATAGAGCTAAAGAGACACAAAAGTTCAGCTTAAATACAGTACTTCGGTGGCAGTATGTCCAGGGCCTCATTCATGAGAGTTCAGCTGCCAGCTCACCCCTAACCTGGTGGCATTGCCTGTAGAATTTTCTTCATGCATCTGCAGATTCCTCTTCTTTTATTGCCCTCATTCCCTCAGGCCAATGTTTGGCATAAACATACTTCTAGTGGGTTTTGCGAGTTTTCCAGGTAGCATCATATATTAAATATCGCCATTAGCCTAACGTATTGTTGCCACCAGGAACTGAAACAGAGAGGAAAAGGGTTTAAAGAATTAACTTGTTAAAAACTCACTTCTATGAAGCCTCTGTCATTACCAGCTACATTTCAGTTCAGTTCAGTCTCTCAATTGTGTCCAACTCTCTGTGACCCCATGGACTGCAGCACGCCAGGCCTCCCTGTCCATCACCAACTCCCGGAGTTTACCCAAACTCATGTCCATCTAGTCGGTGATGCCATCCAGCCATCTCATCCTCTGTCGTCCCCTTCTCCTCCTGCCCTCAATCTTTCCCAGCATCAGGGTCTTTTTAAATGAGTCAGCTCTTCGCATGAGGTAGCCAAAGTATTGGAGTTTCAGCTTCAGCATCAGTCCTTCCAGAGAAAGACTGGTTTCCTTTAGGATGGACTGGTTGGATCTCCTTGCAGTCCAAGGGACTCTCAAGAGTCTTCTCCAGCTACAGGCTACTCCTTAACACATTTCCCAAACTGCCAGAGTGTAACTGTCATTTAGGACACTGTCTTTGAAAAGCAGGGAAGCCTAGGTGGAGCAGTGGTGAAGAATCCACCTGCCAATTCAGGAGATGCAAGAGATGCGGATTCCATCCTTGGGTCAGAAGATGCCCTAGACGAGAAAATGGGTATCTTCTCCAGTATTCTTGCTTGGAGAATCCCATGGATGGTCTTGGAGGGTTGCAGTTTTGGGGTCTCAAACAGCTGGACACAGCTGAGCACTCACATGTGTGATGCTTTGAAAAATACACTGCTATACCCCTCCCCTGACAGCACTGTCTCAGTGGATTTGGATTGGGACCCAGGAATGTATATTTTCAGAAGACCCCACATTATTAGATGTATTGTATTAAAAAAAAAAAACCCAGGTTGAGTTTTATGATCAGGCAGACTTAAGAAACTATCTTAATTATTGCTTTGCACCTTCTGCCTGAAGGATCTGATCATTTAATCACATCTTAAATCTCATGGCTGAAGGGTGCCTTGTAGAAGTATCTCAACAAAGCGAGAAGGGCAGTTGGATTTTCAAAAAGATGGTTGTAGGGACTGGTGTGTGGAAAGATAATTAAGGAGAGAGGCAGGAAACGTGCTTCACGGAAGACAAAGGGACAGAGGGAGCGCGAGGGAAGACAGAGCGCTCCAGCTGCCCAGGCAGTGTGATAATGACCTCCGCCTTGGCCTTCCCGTGCCAGCCTCTGCACGCTCAAATCGCTCACAGCTGTCAATGGCCCTCTTACTGGGCCTCTCTCTGATTGCATCACTCTCCCTCTCAGAGTCTTGCGCCAAGGCCCAATCACTGCTCGAGCCAAATTTACACTCTTAATCGCAGGTGTCCAGGCACTTAGCCTCTGGTTTCCTATAACTGATGAGCATCAGCAGCCCAGGTCAGGCTTTTCACCCTGGTCCCCGAGGCTCTGTTTACCAGTCCCTGAGATGAAACTCTTCAGCTTGTTTTTGGCACAACCGCACCTTAGCCTTGGACCACTTCCCCTTCCTTTTGATGCGGCCTTTCTTCCTTTAAAGCACTGTTCGAAAGTGACTTTTGCACTGTTAGCTTTTCCCTTCTCTTCTTACTGTCCAGGGTGGCCTCATTCTTCCCTGCTACTTGACTTAGATTCAGAGTCTTCTTGATTCTAGGCCCCTGACCTCCCTTTTCATAAGACATTGACTTTAGAAAGCTTGTACATTCTTTCTCTGCCTCTTTGGAATGGTACAAACCTTCTCCCAGCCTCTTGCCAGTGTCAAAACGCAAATGTCTTTCTTAAAGACCAGGTAACCATGTTTTTGGCATGTAAACATACAAGGAGATAACACTCGGTGTGCCCTTCTCTGTGGGAGGGGAGGAGCCTGACTGACAGCCCCAACCAGCAGACCCAGAGGCTGACCACAGAGAAAATCATCTGTAAACTCAGGAATAACTCCGTGTTCTCCACACATCACACTGATCGAATTTCTACTACATTCCTCTCGTATTTTCTACTAGCTCACCACCGGCTTTTAAAAACCCTCCTAATTTTTCTTTCTGCAGAATTGAGTTCCATCTCATTTCCCCATTGTAATAACTTGAATAGTTTTCCTGGCCTGTCTAACTTTGTCCAGTGGAATTTTCGCTTGACATTACCTAATACCACAGAGATGTAAGCGGTCGCATAAATATACAACCATATATTTCAGAAAAATAATGTGTGTATGTGTGTATATATATATGTATATATATCATATTTGCATCTTCAAAGTATAGAGCTTTTGAAATTGATGACCAGCTCTCTTAGTACCAAAGTCTTTTGAATAGGAATCTCTATTAAACCAAAAAAAAAAAAAAAAAGAGAGAGAGAAAGATTAATGGAGTCTCCATATATGACTGGGTCATTACATGAAAACAAGTTTTCAAAAACCCTGAAGACATATTAGAACAGTTTTTTAATTTAAGAAAAACAGCTGCCATCATTTTTTAAGGTCTGGGTAACAGTTCCTAGGTTGGAAAATGCACGTTGTTGTGACTTTAAAAGCAGGGAAATTTGTCTCGTATATGTACAAATATGTGAGGGTGCCTAGCTGCTGCCTGATTCATGGAGCACTAGATCCTAGTGTTTTGTTAGTAAAAAGTATTAAACAGAAACAGAATGAAATAAAACCTTTAAAAAAATCAATAAAATATACATGAACATTTTATATGCAACATACATATAAAATATAACTGTAGGGTTCTATTGATTTTACTAATTCATCAAAATTAAAAATCAAATGCTTCTTTGGCCCATAGTTTTTTCAAATAAACTTGGGGAAATAATATTACATCATGTGTGAAAAACACTCGATAAGAAGGAATATGTGTTTTCTAAGACTTTTAAAAAATTTTTGTCAAGTTTTTAAAAACTTTCATCTTATACCTTATTAAAATAGTTTTTCTGTTAGGTAAGTGGGAAAGGAAGCTCAGTTGTTAGATAATTTAAAGAACAGTGAAGACTTTCAGCCTTTCTTTTCTGACATTCAATTCCATCTGAACCACTGTTTTCTCCCAGGAAACACAAGGGGACATATTTGCTATTGAGTTGTTAGCGTGCGTGCGTGCTCAATCACGTCTGAGCCATCATGTCCTACTCTTTGAGACCCCATGGGATGTAGCCCCCCAGGCTCCTCTGGCCCTGGGATTTCCCAGGCAAGAACACTGAAGTGGGTTGTCATGCCCGCCTCCAGGGGATCTTCCCGACCCAGGGATCGAACCCACATCCCTGCATCTCCTGCACTGGCAGCAGATTCTTCAGCACTGTGCCACCTGGGAAGCCCCAGCTGAGTTGTCAGTGGGGGCTCATCTGTTTGTAGGGGGACAAAGATTTTTCCTGGCAGTGCTGAGTTGGTTTGGGAATCACAATTTCTTTCTATGGCCAGCAGTAGGAGGAAACTGTTCCCTAAAAATGCCAAAGGGATTCCTGTTCCTACCTCCCTTTCTGGAAATGTGAAGAATCAAACTCCACAACAAGTGCATACGTGCATACTAAGTTGCTTCAGTTGTGGCTGAGTCTGTGTGACAGTATGGACTGTAGCCCGCCAGGTTCCCCCGTCCTTGGGATTCTCCAGGCAAGAATAGTGGAGTGGGGTGCCATTTCCTCCTCCAGGGGGTCTTTCTGAATCAGGGATTGAACTCCGGTCTCTTATGTCTACCTATATTGACAGGTGGGTTCTTTACCACCAGTGACACCTAGGGAGCCCAACAACCAGTTAATTTGTTTTTAACCTGACAGCCTCTTTCTACTTCTTTGTCTCCTCTTCCTCTTCCTCTTTTTTTTTTTTTTTTGAATGCAACATTCCTAGGGTTTCCATAATACTCTTTTGCCTTCCGGGTGTTGAAATAAAAATATTGTCACTTGAGTGGAAGAGAACCCTGGGATATTGACGTAGTATTTAGTTCTCCGGATTCTGGTAAATCTCCAGCCCCTATTCTTAGGCTAAAGAAAGAATACTTTAAATTACAACGACAAAAAGAAATCTGTTGATGCCACTTCACATTTATTTGCATATGGATGTGAAAGTATATGTTTGAGAATCACTTCTAAAACTAGGAAGTACAGATGGCCAATTTGAACCAATCTGCTAATCTCTTGCATAGGGCCAAGATTATACAATTTTCTGTTATGTAAAACTGCCCCTTATAATTTGTAGATACAGTTCTATAGCCAAGTTTATTAAACATTTTTTTAAAAAAACAAATGATCTCCAGTTAAATCTATTTCTAGTCTTTCCATTTCTCACCTAGAAAAGCAGATGGGGAATCGATTTTGTGGATGCATATCATACTTTAAAGCTTGGTAAAAATTGAGTGAACTGAGCTATTCATGAATAAGCTTAATATTAGAGATTGCAATTTATCACTTTTGGGGCTTTAAAAGTTTCTTTTTTCCTCAAGTTAAAACATTATTTATATGAGTGGCTAGAGTTTTATTGAGCCCATTTTTTTATCTAGACATTTTAGGCCCCATGAAGGGCTAAACTGTACAAGTGATATTGTAAGTGGTTAATGCTATCAACCGCCTCCTGTCCTGCAACTTTATCTCCTTCCGTGCCAACCTCTGTCTCAGTTCTTGCGTCTCCTCTCCCTTTTCTACCCTATATCCAGTGCACTGTTTCTAAGTTGCTCTCTAAGTTGATCTTGTCTGAGAGATGAAGTGTCAGGATTTGAACCAGGTCTGTAAGAAATGTTATATTTAATTCCAAAGGAAAGGAAAGGAACAGGGTGTTCACAGGGGGTTTCAGTCATAAAAATAAACCTAATCCCAGGGAATTAATGTGACCTGGATACACCTGAGTCCTCTGCCCACTACCACTCATTCTTAACTATGAAAAACTCTATAACACCACAGTTCAGTTGGACTTCCCAGGGGGCTCAGATGGTAAAGAATCTGCCTGCAATGCAGGAGACCTGGGTTCAATCCCTGGGTCGGGAAGACCCTGGGAGAAGGGAATGGCAACCCACTCCAGTATTCTTGCCTGGAGAATCCCATGGACAGATGAGCATGGCAGGCTATGGTCCATGGGGTTGCAAAGAATCGGACACGACTGAGCGACTAACACACACAGTTCAGTTAATATTTCATGAAATCATGTAGGCAGGTAGTTTAAAGGAATGCAATGGGGGTGCAAATTATTCCACTTGAAGAAATCTTAAGAATTTCTCAAACAGAGAAAATACAGGATTTCTAGAGCCTGAATGTTTTTTTGCACTATTGTTTTCCTTGGAGAGAAGCTATTGATTTGAGGAATTAGAAAGTTTCTGGAGAAGAGTCATGGAAAATTTGTAAGAGAAATATTTCTGGGATAAATGTACCATGACATCAATTTCTTCTTTTAGAGACTGGGGATTTTGAGTTATGAAAATATTTTGGGGAGTGAACCCAGGTGGTCCCAAGTCCCAGGGATAGGAATGTGCAATTAGCAGAGAGAGAAGGAATTACATTACTTTTCTATTGTTGCTGTGATAAATTACTGTAGACTTAGTGGTTTAAAAACAACACAATTTCATTATTTTACAATATGTTGAGCCCCAAGTCCCACATGGGTCTTATTGGGCTCCTATCACAGTGTAGAGCTATATTCATTTATGGAGATCTATATACCTTTTGCAGCTTCTCAAGGCCTCCTACATTCCTTGGCCCCTGGTCCCCTTTCTCCATCTTGAAAGCCTGTGATGGCACACTGAATCCCTGTCATGCTGCCATCTCTCTGGTTCTCTGCAGCTATTAACAGAAAGAGCTCTTTTGGCTTTGGAGGACTGTGTAATTAGATTGGGCTCACCTGGATAATCCAAGATAATCTCCCCATGTTGAGGTCTTCAATCTTAATTGCAAAATCCTTTTCGTAAGTGGGGATTAGGGTGTGGACATCTTTAGGGGCCATTACTCCACCTACAAATAGAATCATGGGCTGCAGTAGGTTGTTGCTGGGCTGCTGAAGCTCTTGTCTCTAACAGGATAATCTCCAGAATGGAGTAGTCTCTTCCAGTGCAAAATCGAAGTGGATGCCTAAACTCAGTAATCAAAATGAGCGATATTTTAAAGCAGTGTTTTTAAAAAATAAAAATCTTTGAGATAGGCAGTTTCATGTTAAGTCTTTTGTTCCTCATTTGGCTGCATAAGAATGGGCCTCAAGCCTTGAACACTTTCTTACCAAACAAAAAGGAAAGAACCCCACACAAGTTTTGCTGGGGTTATTGCCTTGTGTAGGAGAATCCTTTCTTGTTATAGGTTCAATGTATGCTCCTTTGCTCTGCTTAAGCATGTATGTCAATGGGCTTCAGGTAGGCTCCAGGTTCCAGGATGTTAGACTTCATGATAGAGGAGTTGGTGTCTTTCTACTGCCATATGGGGCTTCCCTGGTGGCTCAGATGTAAAGAATATCTGCCTGCTATGCAAGAGATCTGGGCTTGATCCTTGTGCTGGGAAGATCCCCTGGAGAAGGGAATGGTTGCCCCACTCCAGTATTCCTGCCTGGAGAATACCATGGACAGAGGAGCCTGGCGGGCTACTGTGATATAAGATGCATATATAGTGGCCCGTTGCCTTGCATAGGCTGCCGGCCATGAGGGACTGATGCCTGTATTGGAGCTGATCTTGCTCTGTCTTTTATCTATTTGAGTAAAGCATTGTTCCATCCAGGGCTTGACTGTTGTGTGTTTTCCTTGTCAACTCCCAAACCAAGTTGCAGCTGAAGTGTTTGAAGTCCTTCCTGGGACTGGTTTGTCTTCTGTTCTTTTGAGATTGATTCAGTGCTCAGTGTTTGGTTTGACAGAAATAAATGCAAAAAATCCATGATGAGAAAAGTATCAGAATTTTAACTTTAAGATAGGCTGTTGTTTGCTTGCATTATGGTCTATTTCTATTATGCAATAGAACAGTCACTTCCAAATGGCCTTGGCAGATGGTTTACAATTGTGTGTGAAGGGAGTGGGCAATGCAAGGTTTTTGGTGTCACTTTATTTTGATTGAAGACATTATTTATTTTTCACTTTGTTTAAAATATGCTGATAAAGGTTTTAAGGGCACATATTTTCCTCAGTTTATAATAAGGCTTTGTATTTGTATTTGTCGTTATTGTTTAGTCGCTAAGTCCTGTCTGACTCTTTGTGACCCCGTGGACTGTAGCCCACCAGGATTTCCCAGGCAAGCATACTGGAGTGGGTTGCGGTTTCCTTCTCCAGGGCATCTTCTTGACCCAGGGATGAAACTCAGGTCTCTGGCATTGGCAGACGGCTTCTTTACCTCTGAGCCACCAGGGAAGCCTTGTATGGTGCACTGTGAAGGCAAGTTACAAGGCAGAAAAATTGGAGCACAGCTCTGTGCAATGAGATACCCTTGAATGAATAAGATAACACCTTGAAAACTGATGTGTCCGGGTAAGAATCTGCATCAGTGTCAACATAATTAACTACAGGAGGATCATCCCACACCTGAAGACCAGACTGGTAAAGACATGTTCCATCACTAGCAGCTATAGCGGGTTTCCTATTAACACCACATCAAATTTCTGGCTTCTTATTTTTGTATTGTTCAGGAATATTTTTCAGGCCCAAGAGATCCTATCTTATGTATATGACTATAGTCAATGGGATCGCAAAGAGTTACACACGACTGAGTGATTGAACTGAACTGAGTAGCAAGAAGGGAAACTATAAGGAGGACCATTTTAAAAATATTTACTTTTATTTTATCATTATTATTTATTTGGCTGTGGCATGTGGACCTTTCTTGGTGGCGTGAGAACTCTTAGTGTGGCATGCAAACTCTTTAATGGTGACATGCCAACTCTTAGTTGTGGCATGTGGGATCTAGGTGCCTGACCAAGGATAGAACCTGGGCTCCTGTAGGGAGTGTGGGGTCTTAGCCACCGGACCACTAGGGAAGTCCCAGGATGACTCAAAAAAACTAGTCTTTGTCCCAAAGAGTTCCTGGATAGATCATGGCAGGTGATAGAGATTAAAATGGTTAATCTTGTGTGATGTGAGTTGAGAATATTGCTGTAGAGTGCTGTTTGCTCTTCAGGTTGGGATATATAGACACCAATTTCAAGTGTGTAAAAATCAGTATCCAATTACATAAAGACAAGAAGCGATATTTGGGGACTTCAGCCTGTGAACCAATTCACTGATGAGAATTTTATAGATTTTCCCTAAGCAAGGATCAATTCAGTTCAGTCACTCAGTCGTGTCCGACTCTTTGTGACTCCATGAATTGCAGCACGCCAGGCCTCCCTGTCCATCACCAACTCCCGGAGTTCACTCAAACTCACGTCCATCGAGTCGGTGATGCCATCCAGCCATCTCATCCTCTGTCGTCCCCTTCTCCTCCTGCCCCCAATCCCTCCCAGCATCAGAGTCTTTTCCAATGAGTCAACTCTTCACATGAGGTGGCCAAAGTATTGGAGTTTCAACTTTAGCATCAGTCCTTCCAAAGAACACCCAGGATTGATCTCCTTTAGAATGAACTGGTTGGATCTCCTTGCAGTCCAAGGGACTCTCAATCTTCCAGGATTTGAAATAGCTCAACTGGAATTCCATCACCTCCACTAGCTTTGTTCATAGTGATGCTTTCTAAGGCCCACTTGACTTCACATTCCAGGATGTTTGGCTCTAGGTGAGTGATCATACCATCGTGATTATCTTGGTCGGGAAGATCTTTTTTGTACAGTTCTTCTGTGTATTATTGCCACCTCTTCTTAATATATTCTGCTTCTGTTAGGTCCATACCATTTCTGTCCTTTATTGAGCCCATCTTTGCATGAAATGTTCCCTTGGTATCTCTAAACAAGGATATAAAATGTATATTCAGCCCTTTGACAGTTCCTGGAATTCTGATGCATGTACTCAACTCGGAAGCATCCTTTCAATTCAGTAGCAGTCAAATCTCACATTGGCTTTTTCTAAGATACTCTTCCTTTCATGCTATTATCTCTCTGTTAAATTCACTTAGTTTTTCAACAATTTGACACTGATATGCTTAGGAATGATTTAGGATATGACCCTTTCTTTAAGGCATGGCCTTTCCAAGGTCCCACATGAAAGGCTGAGGTGCTCAGTGAGATTTGTTGACACTTGTTGGACCACAGTTTCAGCATCTCCAGGAACAGCATGACGTCCAAAATCCCTGCTCAGCTTTCAGTCTGATTGCAGCCATTTTCCGGTTGGCTTCTTGGTAGTTCTCACTGTGCATGTCATTTCTGTCCCCAGCTGTCAACGTAAGCAGAAACCCCCTGCAGACTTTAGTGTTTTTTGCTGTCTGTGAATCTTCCTCTTCCTTTATATCCTGTCCGGCAAATTCCAGCCAGTTCAGCAGCCCTGAAGTCCTATTTCTGTCTCCCACCTCAGCAAGACCACTGCTCTCCAGTTGAGCTTCTGTCGTCTGTACTGAGGCCAGGAAATTGCCCCAAGACAGAAAGCCCAAACTGACATGGAACTCATCTCATGTACTGACTGATGAGTGATGAGCTTTATAGTTGTGTCTGGTGTGAGGGTAAGACCGAAACCAATTGCTCAGATGCAGCCCGAAGCAGATCTGTCTGTTATATTTGGATGTTACTTTACTTCACAAACTTTGGGAGTCTGGAGCCTAGTCTTACCTTTTGCCTATGTAGTCAACACGTAGCAAATGCACAATGTGGGAAAAGTTAAGGTTGATGGGCACCATCTTTGTAGTCAGAATGAGAAGTAGAGAATCAGATGAGAGTATAGAAATGATTTGATTATTTTCATTTGTGGTCACCATCTTTTTTTCTTCCTTTCCTCTGCAGAGAATCCAGTCTTCTTCATCATATTTGTTGTCTCTCTGCTCTTCTTCAATAACTGCATTAGAATGTTATTTCCCAGAACCTGGTTTGTACTGATTTTCTAGTACTTACAGTGACATCTTAAATTTTTATTATTTTGGCATTTAATCTCTGACCAGGTTACCCCCGATTTTCTTGCACAGTTATGCTTAAGCCAATGATGCTAAAGCTGAAACTCCAGTACTTCGGCCACCTCATGAGAAGAGTTGACTGATTGGAAGAGACTCTGATGCTGGGAGGGATTGGGGGCAGGAGGAGAAGGGGACGACAGAGGATGAGATGGCTGGATGGCATCACCGACTCGATGGACGTGAGTCTGAGTGAACTCCGGGAGATGGTGTTGGACAGGGAGGCCTGGCGTGCTGCAATTCATGGGGTTGCAAAGAGTCGGACACGACTGAGCGACTGAACTGAACTGAACTGAACTGAACTGAGGGTGATTCTGTGCCCCTGTGTGGCCTCCTGCAGGCCTGGTCCCTGACACTCTCCCAGAGTCTTTGTCGGCATCAGTTCTCTTCCTTGGCCATACTTGCCTATAAGGACCACCTAAGATGATATTGTCTAATTTCTGAAATACAGTTAAACTTCACATTACATTTTTCCCCCCTGGGGGCAGTCTGTGTGGCTGGAATAGAGGGAAGAAAAACAAGCCCTGCTGGTATATCTAGTGTTTGTTTGAGGGCTGTTGCTGTAGGCAGAAGTATGCAAGGCATGGCCTTCCTTCCCTCTGTCTGTGCGTCCTGCCCCCGCCCCCATGCTGAATAGAATGTTAGTTTGTTTCTTCCTGCTTATGGCTTGCTTGTTTCCTTCCATTTCACTATTGCTTTGTACTGATCACTCAGATTACTTCAAACTAGAAAACTGTATGTGTGGGGAGCATGGGGTGGGGTGGGGGGGTTTGGAGTATAAGTTTAACCTTAGCATATGTAACTGTATTTATATAAAATGATTATATCAATGTATACAGAATTTTTGAGAAGTGTGGAGAAGACAATGGCACCCCACTCCAGCACTCTTGCCTGGAAAATCCCATGGACGGGGGAGCCTGGTGGGCCACAGTCCATGGGGTCGCTAAGAGTCGGACACGACTGAGCAACTTCACTTTCACTTTTCACTTTCACACATTGGAGAAGGAAATGGCAACCCACTCCAGTGTTCTTGCCTGGAGAATCCCAGGGATGGGGGAGCCTGGTGGGCTGCCATCTCTGGGGTCGCACAGAGTCGGACACGACTGAAGCGACTTAGCAGCAGCAGCAGCAGCAGTGGTACTCTAACCATCTTGAATACCCAGAACATTAGCACATGATTTACTAATGGTTTCTCCCTATCAGATGTAGCATAGTTAAGACTAACCTGAGAATGTGAACGAGTTGGTAGCACTCTAGCTATCTTTCCAGATATTTCTCTTGAATTTAAAGAAACAGATCAGAATATGCATAGATAGTTAAGGAGTTTGGGATTGACATGTACACATTGCTATATTTAAAATGGACAACCAACAAGGACCACCTGTATAGCACTGGGAACTCTGCTCAGTGTTATGTGGCAGCCTGGATGGGAAGGGAGTTTGAGGGAGAATGAATACATGTATATATATATGGCTGAGTCCCTTCACAGTCTACCTGAAACTATCACAACATTGTTAATTGGCTATACTCCAGTATAAAATGAAAAGTAAAAAAAAAAAAAGAATACGCATGGTTGAGTAGGACATTACTATAAAGATATCTTTAAGCTCAGTTCTATTTACATAATATTAATGATTTATAAAATTCACTGTTTTATACTAGTAACAAATTTCTTACCTCACAAATAATGGCAGGCTAGTCAAACCTGACATCAAGGTTAAGAACCAGTCCTTCAGAGAATCTCTATAGAGAATCATATTATGGTCATCACTGGACCTTACCACATGTGATCCTTGACTTCTCATCTCCTTCTAAGAGATTTTGCAGCTTGCCATTGGTCTAGGGAGATGGGAAGGGGAAGATCATATCTTTTGTGTCTATACTTTGGTCTAGAGTAGTAGCTCTCAAACTTTAGAATGTACTAGGGTAACCTGAAGGGGTTGTGAAAACACAGATTGCCTGGCTCTAGGCTGAGCTTCTGATTTAGTAGGTCTGAGATAGGGTCAGAGAACTTGCATTTCTACCAGCGTTCCCAGGTAACATTGTGAACCACCCTTCTTAGATATATCTGTCTGTTAAAGTATGAGAATCCTCTGAAACTGATTCTCCTTTTAGATACTTCTGAGATATATTGTTAGTGACTTAACTTTGGTTTGACCTTCCGTGGAACTGCCAAAGTCACTTAATGCTTCTGTGTTTCTGTATCACTGTCTGCAAGATGGAATATGTCATTTAAGGCTTAATGATGCTTAGGCTCACATGAATAGTGCTATGGATTTGCAAGTATTTATTTTGAAGCATTATTTTGCAGACTTGGAAAATTCCCCAGAGAAGTTATGGTTAAGGCTCCATATAGAAATTGAAATCTCTCTTTGGCTTCAAAACCGTTTACTCTGAAGCACTGATTTATTCAGAGGGAAAAAATGTCAGCTTTTTTGTTAGCTCAGTCATCATGAAGTTACAGAAAAAATAATTTTTTAAGTTAAACCATCACTAAATCCTAATGTCTATCGATGCGTTTGGTCAAATGCTATAACATTTGAGGCATTTAAATAGTAAGTTAGAAAACTTTTAAATACTTTTTAAAGGTTTCAAGTGTAGAAATGAAAAAAATCAGAAAAGATATTATTAATTTGAATAAAGTTTGTTTCATCTGAACAAAATATTGATTAAATAAGATTATCACATTGCATTGAAATATTATGGGGGGTCAGAATTCTACAGTGCCTAAATTCTATTTTATCTCCAAAGTACCAGCTTTGACAAATGTTTACTCTTTGCTTTCTCTTTACTTAGAGTAATAACTCACTTGAGACTCAACTTTATTATCTGATATTGGTGACAGTACAGTAGCATCCTCAAAATTGTTTTAAAGCCTTAATAAGATTATGTACTGAAAATATTTTGGGACAATGTGGGTCATTAGATATTTCATCTCAGTCTTACCCATTAAAATGTGTTTAGGTCCTACAATAATTACTGAAACAGCATTTTTAATAGATTATTGCTCTTCTTGGGGAGTAAGGGAACTCTCTATGGCATATCAGCAAAACAAAGTGACACTTAAAAACAAAAGAGCAGTGAGCTAAATACAAAACTGGGAACAAAGCCCAGAGGTGAAATTTAGGGCTATCCTACAAAATTCTATACTAGTTTAATGAGTGGAAAATAAGTCTTGGGTGAGTATCAAGATAAAAAGGATGAATCCAAGATTCTCATATTAATTTCAGACCCTCTAAGTGGGCTAAAGTGTCCTAGCTTAGCAGTAACTTCTGATTCTCAGCAGAAATAAATATAAACCTTCTTTGGATATAAATCTAAAGGAAACAAACCCTGAATATTCATTGGAAGGATGGATATGGTAACTCCAATACTTTGGCCACCTGATGCGAAGAGCCAGCTCATTGGAAAAGACTTTGATGCTGGGAAAGATGGAAGGTAGGAGGAGAAGGGGACAACAGGAGATGGTTGGATGGCATCATGACTTAATGGACATGAGTTTGGGCAGATTCTCAGAAATGGTGAAGGACAGGGAAGCTTGTCATGCTGCAGTCCATGCGGTCACAAAGAGTAGGGCACAACTTAGCAACTGAACAGCAACAACAGATGTCCATATTAGAAATTTAGGATTCCCACAGAGTAAGTCCAACAAATTAAATTCACAGTAAAATGGTCAAGGAAACTAGCTACTATGAGTGAAAGCTGGAAGGACAGCAAACAACAGAGACATGTCCCCCCAGCCCCTCTAAGGACTTCAAATATTTGAATTTGCTGATATGGGATATATAAACATTTTAAATGTAAAACATGGAATAAAAAAAGAAATAAGCTGGCATGTTTGGAAATCATCAAAATAAATTTAGACATAAACAGTATAAATGTTGAAACTGAAAGCTCAATGGATATTTTAACCACAGAGTTCATGCCAATGAAGAGAGAATGACTGAATAAAATGTAAATCTAAATAAGCTCCCCAGAAAGCAGCACAGGAAAAGAGATGAAAAAGTTTAGAAGTTTATGGAAGTTAGTGTGAAAAGACTAACATGCATCTGATTTGATCAGTTACAAACCTAATGGCTAAAAGTTTTTCAGACTTAACAAAATACAGAAATTCACCAATATGACAATTTGGTTATATTTCAAGCAAGAAAAGTAAAAATAAGTCCATAACATAAAATTTTAGCAGACTTGTAGAATATCAGTGACAAAGAAAAGATCTTAAGAATCGCCAGAGAATGCATGTGCACACTAAGTCACTTCAGTTGTGCCTGACTCTTTGCAACCCTATGTAGCCCAACTCTGTCCATGGGATTTTCCAGGCAAGAATACTGGAGTGGGTTGCCATGCCCTCCTCCAGGGGATCTTCCTGACCCAGGGATCGAACCCATGTCTCTTATGTCTCCTGCATTGGCAGGTGGGTTCTGTACCACGAGCTGGGAAGTCCAGCCAGCGAATGAATACATATTAGTCATAAAGGAGTAACAGGCTAACAGCAGATATCAATAATAATTTTGCTATCAATAATAGATGTCAAAGGACAGAATGATATCTTCAACATGCTGGGAAAACTCATTATGTACTTATCAAAACTAGGTTTTAAAAACAAGAGTAAAATACAGAGATGCAAGATCAACAAAATGTGGCAGAATATAGAATTAAAAGACATTCACTTACAAAAGCTGTATTTTAGAAAAGACAAAACGTCTGAGTTGCAAGCAAGAATGAAAAAAATAGACAAAAATCAGCTGCATAAAATACTAATTTTAATAATGCCTCATTTTAGAGTTAAAAAAAACTGACCTATCAGGAATCAATAGCATGTACGTTGGTAAGAAATAGTTGAAATCAATTTATTCTGAAATTCTTTCTATTTTTTAGGAGATAAGTTACTAACTTTAGACTTTTTTAATGATGTCTGATAAAATTTCAAGAGTATGTATCAAAAAATAGGAGGATGAATTACAATGAGAGAGCAAATAGTGTAACAAGAAACACAAAATCAAAATAGAAGAAACAAGGAAGTATATCAGTAAGAACGTGTTGTTTAACTATTGTCACAAAATTGCTTAATAACAGTCATTCTACAGCTCAGCGGGTTAACATCTAAACATCCATGCTCATGGGTTGTCAGTCTCACAACCAGACTGACAGTGGGTGATCAAGGTTGCTGAACTAAAATGGTTTGCATTTGCTCCACATTCCTCTTACCCTTTTCCTAGAGCCAGCTGGCTAACCTCGGCTATGTTTTCCTCATGGCTACAGCAGAGACACATACAAGCATAATTCAGTGCTACCCCGCATTACATCTGCTAACACCCTATTTGCCAAAGCAAGTCCTATGGCTTATTTCAAGATTGATGGAATGGGCAAATATTCACCTTTAAAGACATAAGTATTTACAAACAATAATCTGATGCAAAGAGTGATAAATATAGTAAATTCACAAGTTACTTATATAATAAATAAATAGAATTGTATGATTTTCCCTACTTATCAGGAAATTGAACAACTAATAATTAAAATTTAGAGACTATCAGACTGAATTTAAGAGAAACATAGAAACCTGGAGAGATTGGTGATAAGAGAAGGGGGAAAAAAAGATAACCGGGAACATAGTAAACAAAATGAAACAGGAAGTTTTCAGTGCTGACTTGGTAGGGGACACCAAGGAGCTCCTGGGGAACCAGTAATAGTCTATTGCTCAATTTGCTCAATGTAAATAGAAAAAGGAAAAAAGAAAGAAAGAAGCAAGGAAGCAAGCAAGTTGTGGTATAACAACTGTATTAAAATGGAATAAAATAACATTTAAAACACAAAGCATTATTAAGAATGTGCTGTGCTGTGTTTAGTCGCTTCAGGTGTGTCTGACGCTGCAACCTTATGGACTGTAATACTGGAGTGGGTTACCATGCCCGCCTCCAGAGGATCTTTCCAACCCAGGGATCAAACCCTTGTTTCTTGCATCTGCTGCGTTGAAGGTGGATACTTTACTGGTGAGCCACCAGGGAAGCCCCATTATTAAGGATAAATCTTGTAAAACTGTGAATGAGAAGTGCAACTCATCAAAAAAAATAACAATTCTAAACTTGTATGGGTGTGGCAAAATAGCACTAAAATACATAAAACCAAATATGATAGAACTATAAAGGAATTCATAAATTCACCAATTCCTGTTATCTTTGGTTATTTTTAGGACAAGCAGAAGAAAATATGTTAACAACAGGGAGGACTTGAACAATGTATTATCAAATTTGATTTAATGGACATGCATAGATCCATATTCCCAACAGCTGGAGAACACACATTCTTTTCTGTTACATATGAAGTTTTATACATTAAACCTTTATGCATTTCAAAAAAGTTGGATTCTATTTATTTAACACTAGTAAGATAGAAATGATACATTAAAGGATAAAGTTTACAACCACCATTCATGTGGAAAATATCAACTACCTACAGCAGAATAATAATAAACTACTTACAATAAAACAAAGAATACTGAATATTTTTAGGTAACATGATGGGAAGAGGTGACTCATTTGAAAAGACCCTGATGCTGGGAAAGATTGAGGGCGGGAGGAGAAGGGGATGACAGAGGATGAGATGGTTGGCTGGCATCACCGACTTAATGGACATGGGTTTGGGTGGACTCTGAGAGTTGATGATGGACAGGGAGGCCTGGCGCGCTGTGGTTCATGGGGTCTCAAAGAGTCAGACACGACTGAGCGACTGAACTGGAACTGGAATATGTGTGTATATGTTTATATGGACCTTTATGCTTATAATAGAAAAGAAGAAAGGCTGAATATTTATTTGCTGATTACTAATTTTTTTTTTTTTTTAAATAGGCTTCCCTGGTAGCTCAGATGGTAAAGAATCCATATTTGATTTCTGGGTGGGAAGCATCCTCTGGAGAAGGGAGTGTCTATCCACTTCAGAAAATTTATTTGCTGATTATTAAATAAGATTTTATTTTTAAAAAAATCAACAAAATAAATCCAAAGAAAGTAGAAGAAAATAGATAACACATAAGAAAAATTAATCAAATAGAAAGCAGTTATAACGAAGATGACCGACAACAACCAAGTTAGTCACTTTAAAAACCTGTGCAGGATTTATTAAGTCAAAGAGACAAAGCACAAGTAATAGTAAGAAATCTTTTATCAAAATTTTGAAAAAGTAGACGGAATAGATTGTAGAAAACTATAATTTTTGGAAAATGACTCAAAAAGAAATGGAAATCCAGGGACTTCCCAGGCAGTCCAGTGGTTAAGACTGCATTTCCACTGCCAGGGGCACGGGTTCAATCCCTGGTAGGCACAGCCTAAAAAACTAAAAAAAAAGAAAAGAAACAGAAATCCAGATAACTAGTTAAAAATTTCCCCACATTAAAAATATCATGCCCAGTTTTATCAAAGAATTCTTTAAATTTTTAAGTAAAACATTTCATTCTAACCTTATACAGAGTTTCTTCCAAGTAATAGACAAAAAGGAAACTTTTCATAACTTGTTTTCTAATACAACCTTCTATACCAAATACAGATAAGGACAGTATGTGGAAGGAAAATTATAGACCATTAATGCCAAAATTAAAAACAATATTATCAAAGCAAGCCCAGCAGTGTATAAAAATGATAATACATGGTGATCAAATTGAGCTTATTTCAGTAATGTAAAGGTATTTTAACATGATAAAACCAATTAACATTTTCCACCACATTTGCAGATTAAAGGAGAAATCCATTTGATCATCTTTCTTGAAGCAGAAAATCATTTAGGATAATTGAACAACCATTTACAATTATCATCCTTTCCAGCATAGCAATATACATATTTATCAAAACTTTACAATAAAACATCCTTAAAGATGGATTTTAAAATTAGGAGCAAGACAAGAATTGCTATTATTGCTCTTTTTCTAAATATTGCACTAGAGTTTCTGACCAATGAAATATAAGAAAAAGAAATGAAAACAACTTTTAGAAAGAAACAATATCATTACCTACAAATAGCATAACTGTATAGAAGATCTAAACAAATATAGAGTAGTTCATTGGAGTTAGTTAATAAGAGAAATTAGGAAAGTGACTAGATAGGAGATCAAATGCAAAACTCAACTTCATTTTTAAACACCAGCAACAAATAAAGAAAACAAAGTATTCTCAATATAAACAAAAATTATGAAGTTCCTAGGAATAAATGTAACTCTGTAGATTGTGATTGCAGCCATGAAATTAAAAGACACTTACTCCTTGGAAGGAAAGTTATGCCCAACCTAGACAGCATATTAAAAAGCAGAGACATTACTTTGCCAACAAAGGTCCATCTAGTCAAGGCTATGGTTTTTCCAGTGGTCATGTATAGATGTGAGAATTGGACTATAAAGAAAGCTGAGTGCAGAAGAATTGGTGCTTTTGAACTATGGTGTTGGAGAAGACTCTTGAGAGTCCCTTGGACAGCAAGGAGATCCAACCCGTCCATTCTGAGGGAGCTCAGTCCTGGGTGTTCATTGGAAGGACCCATGCTGCAGTGGAAACTCCAATACTTTGGCCACCTCATGTGAAGAGTTGACTCATTGGAAAAGACCCTGATGCTGGGAAAGATTGAGAGCAGGAGGAGAAGGGGACGACAGAGGATGAGATGGTTGGATGGCATCACTGACTCAATGGACATGAGTTTGGGTGGACTCCAGGAGTTGGTGATGGACAGGGGCCTGGTGTGCTGCAGTGTGCGACTGAACTGAACTGAAGGGATTGAAAGACACTGCAAAATAAGGAAAGGCAGAGATATCCCCATATTCAGAGTAAGGAAGAATCAATATTGCTAAGATGTCAATTTTCTCTAAATTAAATGAGAGTTGCAGGGCGAATCTAATCTAACTCCCAAAAGGGGCTTTTGAGGAACCTGACTAGCTTATGATAATATTTGAATAGAAGATCAAGGGGTCAAGAAGAATCAGGACACTCCGATGAATAAGAATAAGTTTAAGAGAGTTGCCCTACCAGCTACCAGATCTATTAACCTAAGTTAATTAAGAGAGTGTGGTATTTGTGCCAGGTAAAAATCAGTGGAATAACAAGCCCAGAAATAGACCTCTCATATAGGGAAATAAAATGCATAACTAAGATAGTGTCTTATAATTAAATATGGATAATTATTTATTCATAGAGGAAAAAAGAAATTAAAATCCTCTCTCTTAACATATAGAAAAACATGTGCTGTGCTTAGTCATGTCTGACTCTTGTGACCCTATAGACTATAGCCTACCAGGCTCCTCTGTCCATGGGATTCTCCAGCAAAAACACTAGAGTGGGCTGCCATTTCCTTCTCCAGGGATAGAAAAGTATATTTCCAGATAAATGAAATATATTAGGAAAGGTGAAAATTTACAAAAAAGAGAAAACATTTTTTAAAAATTGTAAAGTAATTACCCTCCAATTAAAATAAATACATTAAAAATATCTTTTAATTCCAGAGTAGAAAAGATTTCTTAAACAAAATACAAAAAAGATTAACTAGATGAGAAAAGTTTGGTACATTTTAGTGCAAATATAGGCTCCTTTAACTGAATTTGCAAAACCAATAAATCCATGAAATATGAAAGTTTATTGGTGGCTTAGACAGTAAAGAATATGCCTGCAATGCAGGAGACATGGGTTCGATCCCTGAGCGGGGAAGATCTCCTGGAGGAGGGCATGGCAACCCACTCCAATATTCTTGCCTGGAGAATCCCTATGGATGAAAGAGCCTGGTGGGCTACAGTCCATGGGATCGCAAAGAGTCAGACACGACTGAACAGCTAAGCACACACATATTTTCATTTGCAACCTCATTTGATGGCAAAAACAGATATGAGGCTGTTCATGGTGTTTCTCTGTCATAGTTGTGACTATTCACTCATTTTTGCCTCGGGTGTATTAACAAGTTTGACTATAGAATTCTCTTCAGACTGTTGATCTGTTAAGAGTGTTCATAATACAGAGGATATGACCTATATCATCTTTCTAGGGAAAACAAAATCCAAATCTGAAACATGTCTGATTTTAAGAGCTTCGATAAGGGGATTGTAGTCCTGAACGTGAATACTAAGAATGAGAAAGGTAATTCATGATAATAGTTACTTCTGTGTGGCTATGGGAAGGCAAAAGATGGCACAGGTAGGAACATAGGGATGGACAGTATTCAAGCAAAAGGGCTTGAGGGGGTCATGATTTCATTTCCTTCCTAGCTTACATGTATGTATGTTGTTATTACTTCGTTGCTATGTCCTGTTTGACTCTGCAACCACATGGACTGTAGCCCGCCAGGCTCCTCTGTCCATGGGATTCTCCAGGCAAGAATACTGGAGTGGGTTGCCATTTCCTTCTCCAGAGAATCTTCCCGATGCAGAGATGGAACTCACATCTCCTGCCCTGGCAGGTGGATTCTTTATCACTGAACCACCGGGGAAGCCCTGGTGGGCTGTATGTCACCTACACTTAATCTGTTGTAGTAAATGAGAAATTTAAAATGTGGGTTTGTGGGTGTTTTAATTCTTCTCTCTTCCTTTTCGGCTTTTAACACGTGATTTTCCTTCATGAAACTGACTTCATGGCTCACTTACAAGTCATGAGCTATTTTTTTAAAAGCGATCCTTGAGCAACCCTCACCCACTACACTGGGAACAAGGCTATCAGCTGTCCTCATTCCTAAGCCTTCAAGTAATCCATACTTGATGGATGCGTTGTCTTCCTGTTGTATTAATAAAATGACTTGTATTGCATGTATCGGAAATGAAAACATTCCTCCTTGTTGCTCCGAAGGTTTTAATTTATTTCTTCTATTTTTAATGATATAGACTAGTTATCCCCAAAATAACCTCACCTCTTTCCTAGCTGGGACCTGACTATTAAGCCTGTGGTTCTGTGAATTTAACGCCGTCATAAAGAATAAGCGTCAGGCTGCTGGAGTTTGACAACCTTGATTTCAGCATCAGGGACTCAGCACTCAGGCACTTAGACTGGGAGCCGGGTGTTTAAACAGATGGCATTGGCCACTGCAGCCCGCCCGCCGGCCGCCTCTCAACTGAGAGGACATTCATCTCCCTCACATCTCCTGTACGTTAATTGAGCAAAACAGTCTTCCTATCAGTAAACCAAAGTAATCGGAACAGGCAGGAGCTAAGACTTCAAGGATGATTTGAAGCCATCCAAACCACTCTAAGGAGAGTTATGACCAACCTAGAGAGCATATTGAAAAGCAGAGACATTACTTTGCCAACAAAGGTCCGTCTAGTCAAGGCTATGGTTTTTCCAGTAGTCATGTATGGATGGGAGAGTTGGACTGTGAAGAAGGCTGAGCGCTGAAGAACTGATGCTTTTGAACTGTGGTGTTGGAGAAGACTCTTGAGAGTCCCTTGGACTGCAAGGAGATCCAACCAGTCCATTCTGAAGGAGATCAGCCCTGGGATTTCTTTGGAAGGAATGATGCTAAGGCTGAAACTCCAGTACTTTGGCCACCTCATGCGAAGAGTTGACTCATTGGAAAAGACTCTGACGCTGGGAAGGATTGGGGGCAGGAGGAGAAAGGGACAGCAGAGGATGAGATGGCTGGATGGCATCACCAACTCGATGGACGTGAGTCTGAGTGAACTCCGAGAGTTGGTGATGGACAGGGAGGCCTGGCGTGCTGCGATTCATGGGGTCACAAAGAGTCGGACATGACTGAGCGACTGAACTAACTAAACCACTCTAGTCTCCCTGGTTGAGACGGTTTGGGGCGCATAGACTCAAAACGTGGCACCTCCCCTTAGGAGCTGTAGATTATAGCCCAGGTCGTCAGGGCTTGTATTCTTTGGCAGAGTCTTCAGCCTCCTGGCTGAAAAGCAGATGGGGATTTCCACATGACAGGCCCTCCGGCATCGGAGACTCCACAAGGTGGGGATATTCTCAAAGGAAAGTAGAGTAGACCTCATCAAGGGAAACTGACAAGTCCTTACCTCTGGGCAACTAGTATCGTTTCCTTTTTTGTAGAGGAAGATCACACAGCGGAGGCTCTTGAGTTTATTTACAGCCTTACCATAGGAAAGAAAACATTATTAATATGAAATCTAACACTTTATCCAATTTTTCTTAGACTCAAAATGGTTTTTATGATTTGCAATAATCTGCTTTGTTAAATTTCATATTTTCTGTTTCTTTTTAAAAATTACTTTGTAATTTACAGTTTAAAAAATTAACGGTGGAAATGAAATAGGAATAAATGTTAGATATTATGAACAAAAAACTAAAAAATTTTCTAAACACCAACTAAGTACTCTAGCCTCTATGGAGCTTAGTCTATTTTATTTGTATGTACATGACTTTATTACTTCATGCATATGTCTATGAGATTCTTTTTACATTTATCAAAATCGAATTAATCTTTGAAATCTTTTCAGGCCACATTAGTTGAGTTTTAGACTGTCCAGGTTTAAATCCCTGGAGCTCTACAAACTATGTAACCTCAATCAAGTTACTTAATATTGTTGAAATTTTCTCATTTGTAAAATAGGATATTATAAAAGACATTTGATTCTATAGCATTGTCATGGGAAGTAAATGGACTAATCCATATAAAATGTTTAGAACTGTCTCCTTGATACATAATTAGGTCTTCAGTATTTATTAATAGTAGCTATCTATTACTTTTTCTTCATAATTGCAACATTTAAAAATGCTAGATCTTATTAATGTCAGCTTTTCATTTGTTGATGAAATATGGCTTCATGAAAGAGTTTTGCAATAGGAAATTCAAGTCTGTGTCTTGTTAAAACCTAGTTTAAAATAACCCGTGGAATGAAACCAATAAGCAAATAATACTATTAAAATTTTCTTCTTGGATTATCACTTCATTTACCAGCAGTTGCCTTGATCTGTGCCTGTATGTTTTTTGAAAAATATTGAGTTTGTATTTAGTGCTGTGCTAAGTTGCTTCAGCTGGATCTGACTCTTTGTGACCCTATGCACTATTGCCCACCAGGATCCTCTGTCTGTGGGATTCTGTAAGCAAGAATATGGAGTGGGTTGCCATGCCTTCCTCTTATATTTAGAATCATATACTATGCACGCAAGTAAGATGGTAGGTAAGTTCTGCTCCCAATCCAACCCCAAGTTGAAATAGAGCAGCTTCAGTTTTGTCTATTTTTAATAGTTGAGCTTCTGGGAAATTTTGAATGAACAGTATGTCATCAACTTAAAAATACCCAAATATTTTTAAAATTTAGTTTATACATCTGATTTAATGGATAAGAAAGCTGAGGTGTTGAGAGGTAACACGGAGGAGATGACCCCTCCCTAGAAGAAGGTATAGAACAGCAACAAAAAACTCTAAAAATTATTTGTAGGTGTTTTTTGTTGTCTGAAATATATATCACATTCCAAGCTATAAGCACTAGAGAAACAGAAATATTCACATTTTTTCTGGAATTGTTTTTCTGTATGTAATAATATTTAATACTTATTTGTACATGTTATGTCATGATGTGGATTATTTTGTTTAATCTTTGAACGGCCTTCTAAGTAGTTTTTTTTTAAAAATTCTTAATTACCAGTGAAATTTTTTTTTTAAGTTCTTATTTATAGATGAGGGATGTGAGGTCCTAGATCAAATGTTAGGGTTGAAACTGATTCAACCCAGCTTGACAGGCTGCAAAATACATGCTTTTTATCAGTCCTATGAACTTTCCATGGAGAAGGAAATGGCAATCCACTCCAGTCTTCTTGCCTGGAAAATCCCATGAGCAGAGAAGCCTGTCGGGCCCTAGTCCATGGGGTCACAGGGAGTCGGACACAACTGAAGTGAGTTAGCACACGTGCACGCACATACTAAGAGAAAGGGCTTCCCAGGTGGCTCAGTGGTAAAGAATCCACCTACCCAAGCAGGAGATGCGGGATACACAGGTTGACACAGGTCGACTGAGCAACTAACACACACACTAAGAGGAAAATCACCCGGGTCTTAGCACCTATGTCATCTGTGATGAAATTATGACTTGAATCTTCTGATGGTCCATTAATTATAATGCAAACTTTTTAGGATTATAATGATTATAAACACATGCAGTGGGAAATAAGTAATTGAAAATATAATGTGTATATATATATATATGACATGAAACATTTAATTCATAGGAACGATTAGTGATGAGAATTTTAGGCACTATATTATCCTATTGGGAAAGACTCTTTTTCGTCCTGTTCACATCCTATCACATAAGCTATTGCTTACTTCACTCCACTTCCTAGGGCACAACCAGCCAAATACTATCTAAACCAGATGTTTGCAGGAAAGCTTTGGTAAAATGCTCCTTCATAGGGCTCAAGTTTCTAACATTTCCTATCCCATTAATGATTTTTTTCCCCCTCTCTGGAAACAAATGGCATTAACCAATGGTGATTTCCTCTGTGACTCTAACATCAGTCACACTAAGATTACTGTGCATATTTCCCAGAAGATATATTTTACATCGTGTAACGAATGAACCATTTAATTCTTAAGATTTTCCAGTGAAAAGTTCCTCTCTCAAGTTGTAGCTTGCTGTTTAATCTTGTTAGAGAAAAGAGGCAGGTAACTATTGCATCCATCTCATAAAAGATAATAACATTTTGAGGTTAACTGAGTGATTCATGTCTTACCTAGGAAAGATTATAAAATTATTTTAGTAATCCCACCCTTTTGAAGCAGTCAGAAGGTATATGCAGAAGATGTTATCTTCAACCACTTGCCCCACCTCCCCAACCTCCAAAAAAAAAAAAAAAAAAATGGGAAGGTTTAGATCTATTCAAGACTTTTTCATCTTGTTAAGTTGGTAATAGTGAAAAGCCCTAACAACTCCTTTCCCCATCACCACTTCATAACAATCACCCTCCTCCCCATCACCTTAGCATGTAGAAAAGATACCTTCTTTTGCACAAATATGTCTTCAAATTTTAAAAGTTAGCTTGACTAGGCATCAAAGGTAATATACTTTTTATCTGTTATATATATATGTTATATATATATATCTTTATATATCTGTTATAATATAGTAGTACTTTCATGAAAGGAAAGGGAAAACATTTTCATTACACAAACAGGTAAGGAATACTCAATTGCACATAGAGAGAATTAGCAGACTAAATGATCCAATGATACAACCTGACTTAGGAGGCCGTGAAGATGGAGTGTAGCCCCACTGTTTTGTGTTGGACCTTCTAAAGAAGGGACTAGTAACTCCTTACAGGTAATTCTCGAGTGTGACAGGAGATTTGTAGGATATAAAGAATCAGAACACTTGTTTCTGGATTGTGTCTTAGTGCATGAGTGCCCAGTCAGGTCTGACTCTTCAACCCCATGGACTGTAGCCCGCCAAGCTCCTCTATCCATGGGATTCTCCAGGCAAGAATGCTGGAGTGGGTTGCCAGGCCCCACTCCAGGGGATCTTCCTGAGCCAAGGATCAAACCCACGTCTCCTCTGTCTCCTGCACTGGCAGGTGGGTTCTTTACCATTGAGCCACCCAGGAAGTTCTGAATTGTTTCTTAGAATTTCCCTCAATTTCCCCAGATTTCTTCTGAGTCTCCTGTTTGTCCAAAATTCCAGAGCACATGGGCTGCACCCATTGCACAAATTTCATTCGATTTGGCCCTTTGGTCCCTCTCTCCTGTTAGGACTAGCTATAGTTGGTGAAATAGTTTTCCAGCGTTGACAGCATTTCCGGGGTGTATTTATTCAGCAGGTTAGCCTGACAGTTGTGTAAGTATTCAGACTTTGTTTAGAGAAAGGATATACCAGATGACTGTGATTTTCATTACTACTAACCATTGCTGGTCTTTAGGAAATGGTTAATTTTTCTAGGAAATGCATGTAGTTGTTAACTTTAATATTTATGTTTGGACAGATAAATACAGTTTCAGTTTGCAAAGTTCAGAAATTGCCTAATAGAATTTCTCTCTAGGGTTTCTCAAAAGATTGTCAAACTCAATTTCCTCTAGGGAACAGTGCCATAACTTTAGCCAGTATCTAAACAGTAAGCAGGTTTAAGGGAAAAAGCAGGAGAGCTAAAACCTTTTTATCATAGCATGCAATTGCTGTTATATTTGACACAACCAGAGGGAAACTGCCATTCAGTAAGTAAGAAGTGCAGTTTACCTTGTTGACTTATTTTAGGCGCTAGAATCATCGCCACAGTGATGATTAAAATCAGCTGTTTGAATTCTAGCTCTACTATGATCCAAGGGGCCTCCTATTACGAACTTCATCAAGACAACTAGACAGGACTGGCTGAACTAAGAGTGAACAATAAACTCTATACAAGTTGCATGCCTTTAACGTGCAACACAACGGCAACTCATAAACAGTGGCGTTGTGATAGTAACTTCCAGTCATTCCTCAATAAGAATTCATGAAATCATACAGATAAGGCCAGGGGACACATTGTCCTCATTTTGTCGTCTACCAGGGCTTCCCTGGTAGCTCAGAGGTTAAAGCGTCTGCCTGCAATGCAGGAGACCTGGGTTCGATCCCTGGGTTGGGAAGATCCCCTGGAGAAGGAAATGGCAACCCACTCCAGTACTCTTGCCTGGAGAATCCCATGGAGGGAGGAGCCTGGTGGGCTACAGTCCACGGGGTCGCAAAGAGTCGGACACGACTGCACGACTTCACTTTCACTTGTCGTCTATGTAATATATCTACTGTTTCTTTCCCACTTATATGCCTCACCATCCTATACTGGGCAGGAGAATTGGACTTCAGTGATGCACTTGTCCATTTCGTTTGGCTACTATACCCACAGCGGCTAGCACAGGATCTGTCACTTAAACTTCAACATGTGAGTCTGAATGAACAAGTGGAGTCTCTTCCTTGACTTAGGACTTTATTAATTTTTTTTTCCTGCTGGCATATTCCCACTGCTATAACCTAGGTTTCTCTCTTGCTACCCTGCACGTTTCTTAGCTGATTCTGTGATTTGCTAGGGAGGTGGAAAGATCTTTAGAAGTTAATTTTTCCTGTTCACTTAACAAGTAATCATATTTGATAGTAGGACTGTTTATTGAAGAAAGTTTTGAAAATATACCAAAATACATGTGAGAAAATAAATATCCCCATGACTCCACTGCCCACAAATAACCATTTAATACTGGGGCGGCGGGTGGGGGTCGGGGGTCGGGTTCTGATATCTTGTTGAGTAGAATGGCGACTCAGAGGGTAAAGAAATCTGCCTGCAATATGGGACACCTGGGTTTGACCCCTGGGTCTGGAAGATCCCCTGGAGAAGGGAATGGCAACCCACTCCAGTATTCGTGCCTGGAGAATCCCATGGACAAAGGAGCTTGGTGGGCTATATATAGTCCATGGGGTCACAAAGAGTTAGACACAGCTGAGCAACTAACACTTTCTGATACGTTATGTGCTTATTATATATCTTTAATTAAGCTAATATCATATTTACAATTTTAACATGATTTTTAAATTCAATATTTTATGATATTTTCCTAGGCTGCTAAATATTCTGAATTTCCTAGTTTGTTAAATTAGTGATTCTTAAATAACTATCTTTGGCATTTTATGTTTATTTTATCACATGCATTTTCCTAACTATGTTAGCAACTCTATGTTTGTTCCACTTGTTTTTCTTGTTGTTCTAAATCATACTTTAACTAGAATCTCTGTACTTTTGCTACCCTATTCTTCTTAAAATCTTTCCCACAATGTTTCCTTAGGATGGAAATTCTAAGTTGAAGCACAAGCTTTTCAAATCTCTAGTTGCATTCTGCTAAACTTCTTCCCAGAAAGACAGTACCAGTTTACACTGGTTGGGGCTTTCCTTTCGTGTAAAGATGAGCTGGGAGCTCAAAGTTAGACTGAGAAAGGATCCAGCATAGCACAGAAGTCAGGCGGCAACACGCATCTCTCTCACACGCCACCTCTATTGCCTCACCCTGGGGGTGTGCCGGTTCACCAATTTATACCCACTGTTACTAAGGTTTTGACTTCCCTGCTGGCTCCAACGGTAAAGCGTCTGCCTGCAATGCAGGAGACCTGGGTTTGATTCCTGGGTCGGGAAGATCCCTTGGAGAAGGAACTGGCAATCCACTCCAGCACTCTTGCCTGGAAAATCCCATGGATGGAGAAGCCTGATAGGCTACACCCCATGGGGTCGCAGAGAGTCGGACATGACTGAGCGACTTCAATTCACTAAGATTTTACCTCATTTTCTTCTAAAATTAGAGAACTTATCTATGAAATTTATTCTAAAAATGGCTGCTTCCAAGACTAGAGTGTTACAGTTTTAGAATTTTGCCTCTCTTTGGTTACTGGAGACTTACTGCTTTACCCAAGTGCACAAGGGCTGTATAATCAAATTCAGAAATAGGGTCATGGTTAAATTACCAGAGTCAGCATTGGTGCCTAAAAAAGTTATTGGGACTATAACCCATCATGTGTGCCTTTGTAATGCCATCCAATATAATAAAATAGACTAACACAGACCATACCCTTCATAATAGAGTGAAGTAGAAGTGATGATTGGCAACGTTGAAATTCATGCCATGTGAATTTGCAAATATGTTAGATAAACAATTAAAGCCGAGGGTTCCACACTGTACCATAAGGACAAATAGTGCTGAGTTGTTTCAAGCTTATTGTTTCCTAAAATACTAGACGAAGCGATGGCATGCATGGATTTTCATTAAATTGTTCCTCCCTAGAATGGAGGGACAACTTGTCTGTAGCCTCTAATGTCCTTTGGGGTGCACTTGAATACATTTAAGGAGATGACATTGAACCAGGTACACAGCAAAATTAATTTTTATAATTTTAATAGAAAAATAGGGGGCATATCTTCTCTTGATGTTTTCAATCCTTTCCTTGCTTATCTTCCCTATCAGTGATGTTTCTTAGATGGATAAGCAAAGAGAAGTGCCTACTTCTGAGAGGAGACGTAGAGTCAGGGAACAGAATCAGAGAACTGAGGACTGACTCTAGGAGCTGCTTGGTTCATAAGATAATTCTCTGGGATAAAACAGTGTCACAGTAGAGTTGGGAGGGTTTCAATCCTCTTCAGGCAGCTCACCAGTTCAAGCAATATTTACTGACTGCTGGCTGTGTGCTTAGAAATCTGTTCTAAATCCAGGGATAAATCCATGAGCAGAAAACAGATTTGTCCTTGTCCTTAGGTCAGTTGCCTTTGAACATGGGGAGACAGACATTAATCACATAATTTCACAAACAACTGTATAAATGCAGTTGTGTAGAGAGGCAGGGTAGAGAACAGAGGGTGCTGACTTTGCGGAGAAGATCAGAGAACAATTTCCCTGAGAAAAGCGATGCCTGAGTTACGACCTGAGGCATTAACTAGGTAAGAAGAGGGTGGATGAGGAATCGAGATGGAGAAACTGTGTGTTCAGGGCAGAGAGCTGGTGGTGTAGATGGAGAAAATGGACCACGTTAAGGAATATTTAGGACACGATCTTAACGGAAATTGATGAGGATTTGGAATGAAGGGTAGAGGGAAAGTGAGGTGTCAATACAAGCAGGTAGGTTTCTGGTTTGAGCAATTGTTTGGGTGGTGGTGCCACAACCTGAGCTTAAAAATAATGAAAAATGATCAGGTTTGGGGGAATATTTGATGACTGGTTTTGAATATGTGTTGAATGTTTTTGAAATATCCTAAATGAGATGTGTAGATAGCTGAGTATGGTATTCTGAGGGAACGCATGGGTTGGAGGTACAAGTTTTCTCCTCTTGTAAGTATTGGCTAGTGAAGCTGTGGATACAGGTAACATCACCAAGGTGAAAATTTAAGTGGGTGAAAAGAGACAAGGCATAGGCCTAGTCTGCTATATTCAAGAGGCCGTTTTTCTCTCCCAAGACTTTTCTCATTAAGATATATATATACTTTTAGATGGACTATCTGTAAAGTCTTTACCGAATTTGTTATAATATTGCTTCTGTTTTACCTTTTGGTTTGTTTGGCTGTGAGACATGTGTGATCTTAGTTTCCTGACCAGGGACTGAACCCTCATCCCCTGCACTGGAAGGTAAAGTGTTAACCACTGGATTGCCAGGGAAGTTCCAGTGGTGAGGCTTCTTGAGTCTAATTCCCCCTCCCCTAATCTATCAAGAGAATATACTATTTCATGAAGGAGACATGGTGGTTAGTGGTGACATACTTTGTTGAAGAATCAAATAAGATGAAAATGTTAGCTGGGCTAAGGGCTATTATGGACGTTGTTACTTTACTGGGAGCCATTTCAGGGAATTATTTGGCTAGATAATAGATTGGATTGGAATAAAGACAAACACAGACAAAAAGTTCAGACAACTTGAGAAGCCTGACTGTGAGGGAAAGAAGAGATTGAAGCAGTACTTGGAGAGGAATATGGAACTGATGAAGTTTTTTTTTTTTTTTTCATTTTTAATGTCTGAAATTTCATGTAAAACTAATTGAACAGTTCAAACAACAGGAAGGGAATATACAGAAGAGAGAAAAGATAATCAGCAGCAAAACGTTGTTAAATCATACAGGAAAGCACTGGTCCAAAGCAGAGAATTTAGACTGAGCTAGGAAAAGAGACAGCTCTTTTTCCAGAAAGAAAGAAATCTAGATGATTGGACCTGTAGATGGGTACTTGTCTCATATCAAGGAAATGAGGCAAATCCTTCTCGATGCTCTTTATGTTCTTTGTAAAGTTCCTACCTCTTTATGAAAAGGTGATTTGCTGAGTTTGAGAGACGAGGAGAGTGGTTTGAGGAGAAAAGAAGGCTTGTGACACTATCACTGGGGTGAGTGTACAAGTGGATGAACTCAGCCTGACAAAGACGATGAGACTGTCCGGTGGTGCTGAAGATCCCACTGAAGGCCGGGGATTGTGGAGTCACCATGGAGATCATCTGGCTTCACGAGATCGTCTCTGACTGCACTCAGTTGCTGAGAGGTAGGCATCAGGAAAGCAGTCACCTGGATTCAGTTTGGGGGTTTCCTAGAGGGGAGTAATGAACAAAGCAGAAAGGCAATGAAATGTATAGGATTGTCAAGCATATTATTGAAGCAGTGAAACATGTATTCTAAATGGTCTCAGAAGGAAAACACAGAGAAAAGAGGGAGATAAACTGGGAGGAAGTAGAGTGAGCATTGGGCTTCCCAAGTGGCGCTAGTGGTAAAGAACTCACATGCCAGTGTAGAAGATGTGAGAGACCTGGGTTCAATCCCCGGGTTGGGAAGATCCCCGGAGGAAGGCATGGCAACCCACTCCATTGTTCTTGCCTGGAGAATCCCATGGACAGAGGAGCCTGGTGGGCTATAGTCCATGGGATCACAAAGAACTGGACATGACTGAAGTGACTTAGGACACACACACATACGTGAGTGAGCATTAGACTGGACACCATGATGCAGTTAAAGGATTGTTGCAGCAGAAGTAACTGAAAAAACCAAACTGAAATAATAAGACTGAGTCAAAGGATGGCGAATATGTGAATTATTTCTTTGGATGTAGAGAAGTCCAAGGTGAGGTCATGCTCATTGGAGATGCAGAGACTGAAGAACTAAGAGGCCAAGGCACTGGGCCGGGCGATCCAAGGGAACATGTATGACACATAAGCATGGTGTCTTGTGGATGATGGGGATAAATGCAAGTCAGGAATTAAATTCTCTGGCGATCTACAGGCAGGGTTACTGACTTCAGAAGATAAGAGCATTTAAAAGGTGGAGAGTTTGATGTGACTGAATGATGCAGAGTATTTCCCTTTCCTTTCCTTCCTTTTCCATTTCAGGATTATGAGATTAGTGAACCAAAAGTAGCAATGGAGAGCAAGAAAACATTAGTCTTGCTTCCTAGGTTGAGGGTATATGGGATGTGGGAAAATGTGTGTGTGTGTGTGGTCTTCTGACTCTTTGTTTGTCTTTATTGAATATTTAGTATGGATATGCTTATCGGTCTGTTCTTTTTAGGTCTACTCATGGTGGAGCCTTCAAGATATGTATGCTGCCCACTCATCTGAGCTGGATTTATGACTATTTGTTGCATGTGTGGAACAAAAACTGAAGCTCATTGAAAGACCATGTGGTATCAGTGAAAGTTTCAATTAAAACCTGAAGATAGATTATGAAGTCAAACCAGGGATGATGAAGAAGCCAGATGGCTAGATAGAAGTTTAGAGTTAGGTTGAGGAATCACGGATCTGATTTCTTCTCTTGGGGCCTCACATGGTTGAGGCATGAACAACAGTGGCCTGACAGGATATTGGCTCATGATGTAGAACCTTCCCGGATGGCTCAGCGCAGTCATTTCCTGCCATAGATAGGTCAGGGATGACCCTGCAGTTTTGATGCTCTCTTATTTTACTGTATTTTATCACTATTATTTCTTCTAAGAGCACTGAATATATTCACTAATATGTTATACCACTGTTATGCACATAAATATATCTTTTATATGACACTGAAATGTGTCCATAATATATTGTTGAGTGAGAAGAGTGGATTTCCAAATTGATGTATGACTTATTTGACTGATTCAGACTTTATGAGTTGGTGTCATAATTGTGGAAAAGGGACAATGTTTTGGTCCTGCTTTGTAGATGACACACACATACACACACAACCATACAGTTTCCTTATCTTTCAGTTATCTTCTTTGAGAGTTTGGAGCAAAACAGTATTTCAGTTTTATTGGATTTATGAATATTTATCATGTCAATTCATTATTTCTTTAGTGAAAGGATGTGATGTCACATATCAGTCAACTCTGAGCTAGTTTAAAAGATAAATTATAAATGCTTAAAAATTACCTAACAACTGGTACAAAACCATAAAAATGAAGAATATAGAAAATTGATCATTGTTAGGAAGGGAAAGGCAAAGAGTTCTAGGAGTGAAAGAAAGTTAAAGGAATGAAGATCTTTTCCATGATCATGAATTGGAAAAGTAGCACTTTGAAGCTTTGATCAGGAGGTCAGCTTTCAGTAGCATACTATGAACTCAGCAAGGAGGGGCGAAAAGGGGAGCATCTTTTTAAGTTTAGGGAAATGGACCAGGGATAACTTAGAGGAGAAGAGACTCGACATGAACTTGAAGGATGGATATGAGTTGGCCAGGTAAAAGATCCCAGTGTGAGCAAATGGCACAAACTGTGTTGGTGGGAAAGGATCATAACAGTTGGGAAGCTTATCTTCAATGAAGAATAATAAAGTGTTATTTTAAGCAGAGATAAGCCTTGGAAAGGGTTAGAAGCCTTAGAGGATACCACCGATATTTTTAAAAATTAATTTTGATTGGAGTATAGTCACTTTACAATGTTATGTTAGTTTCTGCTGTACGACAGAGTGAGTCAGCTATACATATATATGTATACCTCTCTTTTTTTATTTCCTTCCCATTTAGTTCACACACAGCATTAAGTAGAGTTCCCAGTGCTATACAGTAGGTTCTCCTAAGTTATCTATTTTATACATAGTAGTATATATATGTCAGTCACAACCTCCCAGTTCATCCCACCACCCCTCCTCCATTAGTGGATGCAATCAATACTAAACATCACAGCTTTGGATGTGGGTTTTCCTTATGGTGGATACACTATTCAAGCCCTGCTGTTGGTTTAAATTAACATGAAGACACTATCCATCTTTCTTTTATTGAATATCTACACAAAGTTATAATTGCTGGCATTCTTATTTTCTGTCTGGTGAATCCACTCAACAGGAATTCCTCAACAGCAAAACCCAACTTACATGTATTCCCTAACTGGAATCCAGTGCCTTCAGCCTTTCAATATAGTATGCCAACTGTATGGATATAGTAAAATGAGTAAGTGTTGGTGATTCTCTGTGTGTGTGTTTGTATGTTTAGAGGGCAGTTATCAACTCCTTTGTCTCCCCCTGAAAGATGCTGGAAACATAAACAGTAACATAAGCAGTGTACCTAAGCAGTGAACAGAGCCCTGTACCCTGAAACCTCCGTACCACTAATAGTGACATGAAGAAAAGAACGCCTAATCTTCAGGAATAGACCACTGTCAATCAAACAAACAAACTCTGATACAAGGTTTTGTTATAGGTAGATCGCATTAAGATGAAATAAACATTTAGCTAGATATTAGAAAACCCTCTCCAATACTTTTGCCTGGAAAATCCCATGGACGGAGGAGCCTGGTTGGCTGCAGTCCATGGGGTCTCGAAGAGTCAGACACGACTGAGCGACTTCACTTTCACTTTTCACTTTTATGCATTGGAGAAGGAAATGGCAACCCACTCCAGTGTTCTTGCCTGGAGAATCCCAGGGATGGGGGAGCCTGGTGGACTGCCATCTATGGGGTTGCACAGAGTCGGACACGACTGAAGCGACTTAGCAGCAGCAGCAGATATTAGAAGGTAAGCACTGACATTCTTTAAGTTGCTGACTTGTTTACTCCGCAAACTACAACTCTTCACCACTGTAGTAAGGTCTACGTTTCAGCAGTTCACTGAAACCTTAGCGGACAAAATAACCCTTGATTAAATTCTGGCAGTGAAAAGGAAATGATGCCTGCTTGTGGTCTAGTTCATGGTAGTTATAACACATTCGGGACCAGCAAGTCTGAGGCTTGAGAGTAGGGTATAAACCTTATGGTTCTTAACAAGTGCTGCACACTAGAATTGTCTAGATAGCCTTTTCAAAATAGGTATGTTTGAGCCCACCTTCAACACTCAAATGGATTCCAAGTGTGTGAATCTTGAAGATGTTTCACTGAGGATGTTAATACACAGCCTTGTTTAAGAAATATCTTGATAAAGTGTATACAAACCACAAGAAAAGCAGAATGGCAACAACTGCAGCAGCTGCTTTGCAGTTTTTGATGTATTTTTGACTGTGTTATTTTGTCTAATCTTCATATTAATATAGCAAGGTAAGTAACAAACACATTTTATGAAAGGAGAAACTGAGGCTTGGAGAGATCCATTAAATTTCCCATGTTTCTATTGCACAGAAACAGCAGAGTCAAATGCAAATCTCCTGACATTTCTAGTGTTAAATCTTCTTTAGCATGAAATCCTTTACATCCTCAGATCACGTTTGAGCATTTCTTTTCCCCTTCCCTTTTGCCATAGCTCCTCCTTAGTTTTTTTTAACGTATTTGGCTGACTGGGTCTCCGTTGTGGCACAAGGGATCTTGGTTGCATCGTGCGGGATCATTTATCGTGGCGCATGGACTCTCCAGTTGTGGCCCTCTGGCTTCAGTAGCGTGTAGGCTCTCCAGCTACGAGTGAGTGGGCTTGGTTGCCTGGTGGCATGTGGTATCTTAGTTCCCTGACCCAGGATTAAACCGGCATCCCCAGCGTTACAAGGCAGACTCTTCACCACCGAGCCATAAGGGAATTTCTGACTCCTTCTTTACATACGTCCTACCCAGTGGAATATCATTCTTGAAAGTTCTGTTTCCACCATATAGCGTATATATTGGAAGGAACTTGCATTTCTTAGCTTTGGGATTAGCAATCATATCACTTTGATAATCTCATAATAATTTCCTGACTTTTTCACAGTGCAAAAAACTATACAGAGAATTTCCAATGACATTTTTAGGGAATTCCAGACACCATATCAATGTTGTACTAGTACTGGAAAAAATTAATTATTATTAAAGACCTAATTCATTCCATGCCTAGCAATTACACAATATGTGTGTGTGTGTGTGTGTGTGTGCTGAGTCACTCTAGCTGTGTCTGACTCTTTGCAACCCTGTGGACTGTAGCCCACCAGGCTCCTCTGTCAATGGGATTCTCCATGCAAGCATACTGACGTGGGTAGCCTTTCCCTTCTCCAAGAGATCTTCCTGACCCAGGGATCAAACCCACTCTTGAGTCTGATCTTGGGTCTCCCATTGCCAGTTCTGTTCTTTACCATTAGGGCTACCTGGGGCGCCCACACAATATACTGACTAGCTATTAACTTCAAACTAGCTCTTAACTCAAAGCGTAAGAACAGATGTCCTTTTGAGCAATTTCAATCTCTGGGGTAGTTTCTCAGAAAAAAATAATTTTACATTCTTAAATTAAGAATCTTTAAATATTAATCAACGATTTAAGTATGTTTTCCTTTACGATATAAGAGGGTTTATAATAATTCTTTATATGAGGAAACTCTCTAACCTTTTTTTTCTAAATCTTCCTTCAGAATGCAAGTTTGCTTTCTGAAGAAGGTTCTCATTCACACACACACACCGTTTGTGAAAAACATTTTCTACATTTCATATTTCTTTCTCTAATCTTTTACATTTTGACAACTCATTCCTTTATCCTTCTTTCTATGGGATTTATCTACATAGAATAATGTCTCTCAGTATAATCTGGACCATAAAAAAAATCTTTCAGTCAAGTCTCCAAGTTTCTAGAGGTCAAAGAGAACAAGTTCACAATTCAATCATCGTGACAACCTAGCACAAAAAATCATGAAGTCAGTGCCTTGGAAGGAGACATACCCTGAAGGATTGACTGCAGGACTTGATTTTTTGGCAAGACATTATTCAGTGGCAGCTTAAAACTTAGAACTCACATAGCTCCCAAGTGAAGTCTCAGATTAGCCTGATTTGTTTTTTAGTTCATCCATCTGAGAAATAGAAGAATTGAGTCTATTTATCAGCTTCCAACTATTCTTTATATATTTTTTCCCCCAACCTATTATTCAGGGTGGCTAAACTCAGGATTGTCACCACCTGACTTAAGCACCGAGAAGTGAATTGTGGAATGATACCATTTAGTTCACATTGTTGATGTGCCTTCGGGAAATAAAGCTTCGTAAAGCAAAAAAGAGAGCCAGCTCTGGTATCTATTTATCTCAGCGCCCTTTCTGATATCTATTTATCTGGATGCACTGTCTAAGGAATGACTTATAATATAAATGTATTTCCTAAGTCCTAGTATAAATGCAAGAGAAGATGGATACTTCTACTTTGTCATATGAAGGCTTTCTCAAAGACTTCTTTACTTATTAATTCAACTTATTTTTGACTGAACAGCTGACTTTTAAATCTTATATTCTACTATATTCTGTTCTCCTTCAACCTTCCTTGGGTAACTTTGAGGACAGTTGCTGAAGCTGCCTGCGGTTCTTACAGACCTGCTGCGTGTATTCGCCTATAGCACATAGTCTGAGCAAACGTCTCTCCTGGAGACAGCGAAGCACAGGACCGTCTGTTGCTACAGTTCAGGGGTCGCAAAGAGTCGGACTCACCTGACTGAACAACGATAGCACATATTCTTTGAAAGTTAGATTTTAACTCAGAACTGAGCCAAGAAATTAGTAGTCTGCTTAAAAAGCACAATGTTTGTGTGGAAATCAAAAGCTATCTGAGTGCTCATCCAGACCATCATTTCTGTCCACTTAGTAAACAATAAATTGATCCACTGAAACAAGTTTCTGAAGATAAATAAATTGCAGATGCTTGATAAAAATATTTGCCAGGATAACAACTCCACAGACTATATTCCTTTTTAATATAACTCATATCTGGCTAGCAATAGACCAAGATGGTTATTATTCATTTCAGGACAAGTGATAATCACCTTGGAATAATAAGATCCTTGAAACTCTTTCATGAGGAAAAACTGCTGTCTGTATTTTAACAGATGGTAGTAAAATATGACAAAGATTATCCTGTTATGAAATGTGTGTAAAGTGCCCTTGGGTGATGCTTTGTCATTATATCCCGATGTTGTACAAGAAGTTCCAATGCAAGGTCCAAAAACCTATAATGACAGAATAAGCATAGATTACAGGTCCTTGATTGCAGTAAATACATGACAGGCACAAGCGTAATTAAATAACAACAAAAAGGTTTCTGTGAAAAATAATGACTGTAAAGTGGCATGTTTCCCACATAGAAAGTTTAGACTGTTTTTCTTTCAAGAATAGGTAATGGAGCTGAAAACTGCTTGAATACCTTCCAAAGGGTAGAGACAAAAACAGCAGCAGCAGCAGCAATAACAACAACATAGTAATTATCTGATAAGAGATAAGAACACAAAGAAAACAGTAAAACCCATTAAAAATAAAGACCCCCGAAACCTCAGTACTATTGACATGTGAGGCCAGATAAGCCAGTAAAGAATCTGTCTGCAATGCAGGAGACACAGGAGACGTAAGTTTGCTCCCTGAGTTGGGACGATCTCCTGGAGGAGGAAATGGTGACCCACTCCATTGCCTGGAGAATTCCTCCTCAATTGCCTGGAGAATTCCATGGACAGAGGAGCCTGGAGGGCTACAGTCTAAATGGCTGCAAAGAGTCAGACACGACTGAACAACTAAATGCATAGACACAATTCCTTTTGTGAGGGGCTGAACTATGCATTCAGGGAAGCTCAGCAGCATCCAAGGTCTCTATTCATTAGAAGCTGGTAGTCCCTTTCCATTTGTGTGAAGCAAAAATGTCTTCAGACTGTCTGGAGTCTCCAGAGACTTCTCCTGGGGAGAAAAATGAGCTCTCTTTGAAAATCACTAGGTTAGGAAAAATTTCTTAGATATGAAAATCAAAAGCATGACCCATAAAATAATAATTTGATAAATTATACATGAATAAAACTTAAAGTCTCTGTTTCTCAATGACACTGTAAAGAGAATGAAAAGACAGGCCACAGACCGGGAGAGAGTATTTGTAAATCATCCAGCTGAAAAAGTTCTGGTATCCAGAATACTTAAAGAACTCTCAAAACTCCAATAATAAACAAACAACCCAAGAAAAATATGAAAAAGATTTGAACAGACTCTTCACCAAAGAAGATATACAGACGGCAAATAAGTGCATAACAAGATGTTCAATAGCATTAGTGAATAGGGAAGTGCAATTTAAAATAAGATATGCCATCACATACTTATTAAAATAGCTATGAGACTTCCCTGGTGGTCAGTGGTTAAGATTTCTTGCTGCCATTGAGGAGGTACATGTTCCAGTACCTGGTCATGCAACTAAGATCCCCCATGCCATGTGTGGGGCCAAGAGATTAAAAAAAAATAATAATTATAAGTAAAAAGAGTGACCATAGCAAGCAAGTATCAGTGAGGATATAGGGGGACTAGAATTTTCATACTCTATTGGTAGGAATGTGAAATGACACTACATTGGAAAACAGTTTGGCAATTTCTTAAAAAATTACACATATACCTACCATAGGATCCAGCCATGTTATTCCTTGGTGTTTATCAAAGAGAAATGTAAGCACATGCTCATACAACGTGTATAAGAATGTTTATAGCAGCCTTGTTTGTAATAGCCAAAATAGAAAACAATTCAAATATCCATCAACAGATAAATGGCTAAACATATATTCATTCAATAGAAAACTACTCAGCAAAACACAAACAGAAAAAGAAGGAAATGTTGATGCACCTAAAAACGTAGTTAAATAGGAAAATAATGATGCTGAGTGGAATACGCTAGGCAAAAAAGTAGAGGTACATACTGGGTTACTCCATAT